>NW_003314278.1:1750360-1875756 GCF_000143415.4 Selaginella moellendorffii
CAGGCAGGAATCAAAATATGGGTTCTAACGGGAGACAAGATGGAGACCGCTATTAACATTGGCTACGCATGCAGGTAAAAGGCACCGCTTTTTTCTTACATATCTATTTTAAATGTTCGTATGGTATTTTTTCCACAGTTTACTGCGACCCGGCATGGATAAACTCATCGTAAGCCTGGGAGGATCGTCAGTGCAGGTTCTTGACGAGAAGCTGTCGCATGGAGGATTGTCCCCGGACGAAAGAGCGAGAAGAAGAAAAGATGTATGTGTTATGAAGCCTTTCTTGGGATCAATTAACTTGTGGCAACTTTACAGGAGCTGCAAAATTTGGTTCGTCAGCAACTCGACGACGGCCTGAGAGCCTTCGAGAGCAACATTGAGCTGGATGAACTTCCACGCGGGAACTCGTCAAGTCGTCATGAAGGAGGGTCTGGCAGGTTTGCTAATATCCTTCAAAGAGACAGCGGAGGTGTCTCAAGCTTTCGATCCTTTGGAAGCCAGAACCTACAGAGAACGATGTCGAGAGATAGAAGCAGCTACACAAAGATGGACGACGCTGTGAATGATGCCTATGCACTTGTTATCGATGGTGATTCACTGGCAGTCATACTGACGGGAGATTTGCAGAACTTATTCATGGAGCTAGCTACAAAATGCTCCTCGGTTATTTGTTGTAGAGTTTCACCCAAGCAGAAGGCATTCGTGGCGAAGCTGGTAATGAAGGGATTGGGTAAAGACAGGCTTTGCCTGGCTATAGGCGACGGGGCAAACGACGTGGGAATGATCCAGGTTGCCAACGTTGGTGTAGGGATTATTGGCGTCGAAGGTGCTCAGGTAAAAAACTCTCTTGTTTTCTCTAGGGGACTAAAACCTTTGTCTGTGTTTTGATTGCAGGCTGCTATGGCTGCCGATTTTACCATCGCAAAGTTCCGATTTTTGGAGAGACTACTCCTTGTACATGGTCATTGGTGTTATAGACGTATTTCGGTCATGGTAAGCTTCTCCGGTCGTAGAGTCTTTGCTGATACTCACACCCATGCATTTCGCCCTCCGCAGATTCGCTACTTTTTGTTCAAAGTCTGCCTCATAGGCTGGATTTCTGTCTACTCGAATATTTTCACGGTGTTTTCGGGCAATCCTCTCTACGACGACTGGTACGCATCCTTCTACAGCACGGTGTTCACCGCACTTCCTGTTGGAGCGGTGGGAACGACAGACCAGGACGTTTCCGCCGACGACTGCATAAGATACCCGCAGCTTTACCGAGCAGGCCAGAGGCAGCAGTACTTCAACACGAAGCTGGTGTTTCTATCTATCATCCACTCGGTCTACGCATCGCTCGTCATCTTCTTCTTCCCGGTGGCACTCTACTTGGTCTCGGCGTTCCGATCAAACGGGCAGCCAGCCGCGCTCCAGGACTTCGGAGCGGCACTCTTCACCGGACTGGTCCTGGTACCCAATCTCCAGCTCTTCACTTACGTGCACTACTTCACCTGGATCCACCACTTCCTGATCTGGGGCAGCATTCTCGTCTGGTTTCTCTTCCTCATCGTCTACGGCTCGCTATCGCCAGAGCTATCGACCGGGGCTTTCAGGGAGTTTGTGGAAGTCTTGGCACCGTCCCCGAGCTACTGGCTGCTACAACTCTTGGTGGTGGTGGTGGCGATCTTTCCAGATGTGATCGTCCGGAGCTTCCAGTGGCTGCTCAGGCCAGCGGACTACCAGATCGTGCTGGGCTTGGCGAAGTTTAAGAGTCAGACTACCACTACCACGCCGGCTCCAACACCGGCCTAGAGACGATTTTTGCTTTGCCTGTGATGGATCGATGTTCTTATCGTTTCCTGTGGTCGTGATGTTTTTCCAGGGGAAGTTTTCCTATGGTCTTTAAAAACTCGAGCTTAAAATTTGAATTTGAAAGTTAATTTTAAAAATTGAATTCCCCGCGCTCTCGTTTTAGGGTTCTTGGGAGATGGAGGTGATCCGGGGGCGGCAGCGCGTGACATTGGGCTGCGCGGTGCTGGATCAGGTCTTGGAAGGAGGATTTCCTTGCGGCGCCATCACGGAGCTCGTTGGGGAGAGCACTGCCGCCAAGACGCAGCTCGCGCTCCAGCTACTCGTCACGGTACAGTTGCCAGGGTCTCTCGGGGGATCGAATGGCTCGGCGATCTACATCCACACGGAGGGGTACTTTCCAGGTCGCCGGTTGCGGCAGCTCGCTAGCGCGTTCCAGAGTTCCAGGGGGCTAGGGTTTGATCCCTGCGACAATGTGTTCGTGGAAGCGGTTGGAACGATCCAAGAGCTGATTGCCCTCTTCGATCGCTTGGAGCAGCTCTTCGAGATGCAGCGGGAGATGCCGGTGAGGCTGCTTGTGATCGACTCCATAGCGGCATTGTTTCGCTCGGAATTCGAGAACAACAGAGCGGAGATGGTGGTCCGAGCTGCAACCCTCTTTCAGGTCTCCGCCAAGCTCAAGAGATTGGCTCACAGGTACGATGTGGCAGTCGTAGTAACGAACCAGGTGATGGATTGCATGGACGGATCCAGCGGCATCCAGATAGGAAATCTTGCGGAGCTTGTATCGTCTCGGAGAAGGGTGGCTCCAGCGTTGGGTTTAGCGTGGGGGCATTGCATCAACATCAGGATTTTTCTATCAAGGAGCCAGGAATTCCTGGAAGCTACAGCCAAGCGTCCAAAGCTGGACCACCAAGATGTGGCCGAAGTTTCGAAGAGTACAAAGAGGGAGTTACACGTTTTGTTCGCTCCACACTTACCTTACAGGTCGTGCGAGTTTGTCGTCAATCAAAGTGGCATTCACGGAGTACTCGACGATGACAGAGAAAATGCGTGATTCTTTATCTTTCTTGCGACGACACGGGTAAGCACTTCCAGTTAAACGCTTTCTATGTTCATCCTAACTTTGCAGTTTTACAGTGCTTGTTTTTTGCATGGCTGCTACGAAGGCTTGCAGATTCTTCGTACTTGAGCCTTCTCGTTTTAGAGCTTCCACGCATGCGGTGCTCAGCACCTCGACCTTTTTCCTCGGGACACTTTCGGCCAGCATAATCTTGCGTATCATTTCTTCTATATCTTTTGCAGTAGGCCCAATACTGGTGTTATACGCATGGTACCCGACTTGCCACCGATCCACTGCGAATAAGCAATTTAACTTCTGCTCTGCAAAACATGGCCATCCTAGAACTGGAACACCTGAAACTATAGCTTCCATCAGCGAGTTCCATCCACAGTGCGTCAGAAATGCAGCGATGGAGCTATGCTGCAAAACCTTCATCTGAGGAGCCCAGGTAACAAACATGCCCCGCTTGTTATGCTTGAACCTCTGCTGAAGAAACTCACTGTTTTCCTCTATCAGGTCCAAGCGAGCAACCCACAGGAATGCGTACTCACTTTGTTCCAAACCGTCGGCAAGCTCCTGAGTGTCGTTCAAAGAGAGAGTTGCCAGACTTCCAAAGGATATGTAGAGAACGGACTGAGGTGGCTGCTGGTCGAGCCAATTCATGCAGCCGAGTTCTTGCTCCCACACAGAGCGACTATACTCTTTTGAAGGTATGAATGGCCCAGCAGCCACAATGCTTGTAAACTTCTTATGAAGCTGATCAAATTGTTCCTTTTCAAGGTCGTCAAAGGAATTTACTAGTGCCCACGCGTCACTGTTGTCGATGGACATTCGGTGCCTGATATGGTCTTCATGGCCATCTAAGAACCTAGAAGGAAGGTAGTGTGCAGGAATCGGAGGGAGCCCGGGGATACCGTCTAAAGTTCCTCCTGAAAAGGTGAGAAAATATTATTCTGTTTTTTAGATTTCGCCTGCTAGTCATGCTTACCATCTTCCAGATTCTCTCGAAGGAAAGGAATGTAGCAGGATATCAACGCGAATGTTGCAGAAGACGTCCAGAAGCATGCTCGGCTGAACCCAAACTTTTGAGCAACATCTCGCGTCCAGTAGAAAAAGGCATCCGATATAATGCAAGTGATAGTCGGAGCTGACAGATCTCCCATAAGCTGCTCAACTATCTTCTCAACTTCGTCTCTCATCGACGTTGCGGCAGTGTCAAGAAACAGCTCCAGGTGGCTCAGCAACTTGGCTTGAGGTAGGCAGTCATCTGGGACACTTACAAATCTCAAGCTATCAGCTTCGCAGTTGGACTTCAGGATCTTATCGTGGTTGCTTCTCGTGTTGACGAAAGTAACGAGGACTCCCATGGAAGCAAGACGGTCGCTGAGGTGCAGCATCGGATTAATGTGGCCCTGTGCCGGGAATGGGACTACCAAAACATGAACATTCGAGACGGAAGCCATCGAGCAGAAACTTGGAGGTAAGCCTAAGTTTGAACTTTTATTTTTAGCTAAGGACATGCAGCGCAGATTTTACGTGGAGCTGATAGATAAATGTGGGAACTTGGCCGTGGCCGCCGACATTCACGAGCAAATCCAGCGCGCCCTTGTGGACAAAGAAGACGTCTTCTTCCATAACAAACTGGTTCACATGTATGGCAAGCTTGGAAGCGTGGGACACGCCCGACAGGTCTTCGACGCAATCAGAACGAAGAATCTCTTTTCTTGGATCGTCATGCTGACAGTCTACTCCCAGAACGGGTTCGTCGAGCACGCCAAAGCCATCTTCGACCAGATGCCGTTCGTCACCGTGGTTGCTTGGAACGCGCTGCTAGCGGCTTATGCCACAAACGGGTATCTCCGAGAGGCCAGGGAACTCTTTTCAACGATGCCAGAGCTCAGTATGGTTTCGTCAACGTGCATGCTGGGAGTTTTCTCCGAGATTCAGGACTTTTCCAGGTGCTGGGAAGTAATTCATGAGATGGAAGAGCGAGATATAGTCTCCTGGAATTCACTGCTATCGGCTTACGTCCGGAATGGGCTTTTGAAAGAGGCGAAGCAGGTATTCTCTTCAATGCCGGAGTGGGATTTAGTCTCATTCAACACTATGCTAGCCTCGAGCCTGGAAGACAGCAGCAGCAGTGGTTTGTCGGAGACACTAGAAGTCTTCACTACGATGCCCGAGCAGGATATAATCTCCTGGACAACTGTTCTTTCAGCTTATGCCCGTGAAGGTCGTCTCGAGGAGTCGAAAGCACACTTTGACAGGATGCCGCTTTGGAATCTCCCGTCCTCCAATGCAATGCTGGCCCTCTACTGCAACTGTGGCAAGTTTGACGACGCAGTGGGATTTTTCGCGTGTATGCCCGAGAAGGACTTGCTCTCATGGACGTCGATGCTCCTGGCATATGCTCGGAACGGGCATCTCGGGCGTGCGAGAGATTTCTTCTACAGCATGCCAGGCCGGGACGTGATCTCCCGGAACGCAATGCTGACGGCCTACATTCGCAATGGCGATATCAAGTCAGCCAAGAGGTTCTTTGACGCTCTTCCGGAAACGACCCCATCGTCGTGGAACTCCATGCTCGCCGCTTCCAACGCCAGCAGCGTTTTGCAGCTCGCCGGCGAGATCAGCCTCGCTCATGCTCCCGACGCAGAGAGCTTCGTCTCCATCCTCATCGCCGTGACGCACTTGGGCAAAGTTGACGAAGGCCGGCGCTACTTCATCTCCATGACGCTCGACTTTGGGATCCAACCGACGAAGCAACACTACCTCTGCATGGTCGACCTCCTGAGCCGAGCCGGGCATATCGAAAAGGCCCAAGATCTCGTCGCCAACATGCCTTTTTCGCATGGGACTTTGAAATGGAGATGCTTTCTCACGGCATCCAGGAGCACCTCTCCACGCATGCTCGCAGCTGCTAGAAGCATTCTTGAAACCGGAAAAGGTGGTGGAGCTGAGACATACGTGCTACTAGCAAATGCCGCGACGGTACCAAAGGCAAGGTAACGTTTTGTGTGAATTGTTCGCTTGATACAAAGTTTTCTAACTGGAGCTATGCCTTATGGTTCTTTTTCCGGAATGTCAGATAGTATTTGTTAGTGTACGAATCGCGGAAGAACGAGACCTCGTCCCCGTGACGCAGCCCATTATGATTGACGTAGCTGATCCATCCGGTGGTGAAGACATTGCCTTGGCTGCTACACCAGTGCGTGTACTTAAACTTCCAAGTTCTTCCACTCTCGTCCTCGAACGCAAGTATTACAAACCGGTTGCCATCCTCACCGCTGCTACTTCCTCTCGTCCTTGCCGCGGAAGGGGAGGCGGAGGGCTCTCCATTCCCGGCCATGACAAGCGGGAAGCAGCGCTCGGCGTCCTTCTTGGAGACGAGCAGCCGGTTGAGCTTGCTGGTGTCGCTCCTTGTGAGAACTTTGGTGAAGAGGTGCTCCCTGGTGCTCCTTGGATCCGGCCGCTGATCGCTGCTGGAGGAGCCGAGACACCCCCGCTTTGGAAGATTATCAAAGTCGTGGGGATCAGCTGGCGAGCGAGACCTTTTGCGTGTTGCTTTTGGAGGCGGTGGTGGCGGGGCTTCTTCTCCGACTCCCAGGCTCAGCCACCTCGAGCAATCCAGCTCTGCTTCGCTCGTCAAGTATTTGCTGCTTGGAAGCGAGAAGGCTGGCACCATTTCCATCCATTTGAGCAAATCTTTGGTCTGGAACTCCACTGCTGGCACTGGTAGTAGATTTGATGGCTGCTCGCCCTCTTGTTTATCTTCGTCTTTGTAATCCTGCTGCTGCAGCCACTGCTCTTCCAAATGTTCTTCACTCGCCATCCTCAAGATATAACACTGAAACTACTTTGGAATCTCATATCGAGAGTTTCCAAACAAGTTTGATCAAGCATATTACTTGCAGTATGTTCCTGTTATCTCCATTTTATCTCTCGAGGCTCTATTTCTAATGGTCAGCCGCTTATGGCTCTTCTTTCTGAGCGGGAATGGGAGGGAATATGCTTCAAATTTTCAACACGAAAGAATGCGGGTTTTACAGGATTTCATTTTCATTCTAGTAGCTTGTTGTAAGTTAGAACGCTCACAGCGGCGACCAGATGCCACGCGGCGTGGAGATACGGAGTCCGTGGATAGAGACCATCTGCGAGGAACAATGTGGCTCCGGCGAGCGAGGAAATGGTGTGGAGATTGTGAGCTGGCTTGAGAAGAGGCTGTGTTTGCACGCGCCTTGCGAAAGTGGCCTAGTCGAAAAAATCAGAATCGATCGATAAGTCGAGCTAGAAAACTTCGCACCTCGGTAAGTCCAGTGTGAAGAATGGTCACGAGGAATGGTTGAAACGGGGCGAGAGCTGCAGAGCAGACGAACAATCCTTTCCAGTTCTCGGATTGTAGAAGAGCTCTTGATAGACACTGAGAGATCCAAAAAACCTTGCCATGAGCAAAGATTGAGGAAAAGTTTACCAGAGCTGAGGTTGCGATCATGGTGTAGTCTCCGCGCCTTAGAAGTTGTCGAGATTTTCCTCTCGATGCGTGGTACAAGCTCGAGGCAACTCCAACACCGATCAAGGAATCGGCATAGAACTTGCTCACAGTCTTCTTTCTGCGAGCAAAGTGTTATGCTCTCAATACAATGGATGGAATTCATAGCTAACCTTGGCGCTTGCAATCCAACAAAGATGAAGGGTAACGAAGTCACGACGTTAGCAATTGTCTCGAGAAAGCAGTGATCATCTGCGTTAGTGGAGAAATCCAAGTTCTCGATCACGAAGGCTATTTCTAAAACTGACCGCGCTTATGTTTCGAAAGAGGACGTAACCAGCAAAGCCACACGCGCCTCACAGGCTGTGCTCGCGATTTCAGGCGCTCCATCGTCCTGTTCTTACACCCATTTCCATAAACCAGGGAAAGCTCTAGATGTTTCGATCCATTCACATACCATTCCTCGTCCTCGCTTGAAGCAACAGAGTGCTCGAGGCGAACACCACGGAGCCCTTCAAACACCATTCTCAGAGAAGAGAGGAGTGAAAACGATCACTCCACTATGACACCGTGAAAAAAAATGCAAACGTACCAAAGTGGAGCTCGCAGAAGCATATCCAAAGATCCGACTCCATGAAACGAATATTCAACCGCTGGAGATACGGATCTTCCACTATTCGTTGACTAATTGGTCTAGACCGGTCAAAGTACTAGTCTCGCCAGGGAAATGTAATGGCCGCTGTGGGTAGAGTCGATCTCTAGCAGCCCACGAGCCGCTCGCTCCCCCCTTGTCCAATCCCTGTGCCAGTTACAAGCGCTTAGAATCGAAGTAGTGGTCACTGGATTCACTGGAAATGGCATTGAAGCCAGGAGCTCCTCGGCCTCCTCCAAATGCCCAGCCCTCGCAAGAGCGTCCACCATCGCGCTGTAGTGCTCCCTCGATGGCCTCACGCCATGATCCGCCGCCATGGATTGGAATACCCGTGCCGCCTCCTCGATCATCCCCGCGCCGCCACACAGTGCCAATGCGCTTGTGAAGGCGATCTCGTTGGGGGCAATTCCTTCTTGCCCCAGTCGACGCCACAAGGTGATGCCCTCTTCAGCACGACCGTTTTGGGCATATCCACCCAGCATCGCCGCCCAAGAGAGCAGACACTTATGAGGAATGCCGTCAAAAGTTTCCTTTGCTCGCAGCAAATGCCCGGTTTGGGCATATGCAGTCACCATGGCGTTCCACGGCATAGAATCTCTCATGGGCATCTTCTGGAAGACCAACAGGGCCTCATTAATTTTCTTATTGGCCAATGCTAACGCAGCTATCATGACTGTCCAGCAGACGTTACTCCGGTGTGGTAGCCGGTCAAAAAGTGCCTTGGTCTCGTCAATGTGCCTGTTTTGAGCATATCCCGCCAGCATTGTGGCCGCTGAGAAGGCATCTTGCTGTGGCATCCTTTCAAACACGGTTTGGGATTCCTGGACTTGACCGGCCTGGAAATACGCTTGCAACAGTGCAGTCCACGACGTGATGTCTCTGGTCAAGGCCTGCCCGTAAAACACCTCTTTGAACGCTTCCAAGTCATTGTACTGGAGAAAACCATTCAACATCGTATTCCACATTACCCTGTCGTGCATTGGCGCTTTGTCAAACAGCAGCTTCCCAGGATCTATATGCCCTCTTTGGGCATACGCTGATAACATAGACGTCCAGGCGGCAACACTCCTTCCCTCCATTTTGAAGAACACTCCTTCTGCCTCCTCTGAATTTCCACAGTTAACGTAGCCTTGCAAGAGAGAGTGCCAAGTTGACGGATGCCACTGTGGCATTTTTCTGACTGTAGATTCAAGCTCAGCAAGGTACCCATTACGGGCATATCCTGCGGCCATGGATACCCAAGCTAATGTGTCTCTCTCCGGCAGTATCTCAAACCATCTTCTTGCTTCGTGAAGGCGTCCATCCTGCACGCACGCTACTGCTATTAAACTTACTACGCTGGAGCTCCAACAAGGTGACAGCTCAAGCGAAGATTTTGCATCATCCAGGCGAGAGTTCGAGCAGAATGCCCCGATCAACCCTGCCCAAGTTACCAGTGATCGATCACCCGGCATCGTGTCAAAAAGATGCTTTGCTTGGCCCAAATCCTCTCCTTTCTGCCCCACTGCAGCAATCATGGTGTTCCATGCAACAGAGTTGCGCTGCGGCATCTGAGAGAACACTTCCCGTGCGTGATCTATGCTTCCAAAGTCGCACACTGCTGCCAAGAGCGCGTTCCAGGAGACGCAGCTCCATTCCGGCATCAAACAGAAAATCGCCGTTGCTTCCTCCAGATGCCCTGCTTGGGCATATGCATGTAAGATAGAGTTCCAAGAAACTACGTCGTGTTCTGGGCTCTGAGAGAAGAATGTCAATGCCTCATCAACCGCTCCGCCCTTGACCACCCCTGCCAGAATCGAGTTGAACGTCACAACATCTACCATAGGCATCCTCTGGAAGATGATATGCGCTTCTTCGATATGCCCTGCTTGCGTATACGCTCCAACCATGGTGTTGCAGACCACGACATTGAGCGTGGGCATCGAATCGAAAACGGCCTTTGCCTCTGCAGTGGATCCAATCTGCGCAAACCCGAGGAGCAAAATACTGCATGAAACGAAGTCCCTGTCAGCCATAGAAGCAAAGACCGCCGACGCCGCTTCCAGATCCCCGCATTTGGCATAAAGCTGGAGGATGATCTTGGCGAGGTATTTGCTGCCACCGAAGTTCTCTCGCAAGATCTGGGCATGGAGACGCCGCCCTTGGAGCAGATCCCTGGACCTGATGCACTCATAGAGGAGGCGAGCCAATTCCGCAATCCCAGGGCTTCGAGCACAGAATATACTCGACTGTTTCAGCATATGCTCTCAAGCGGGCTTGCTTGGGAATCTGATGTACACGTGGGACTTGTTTGCTTGTGCGTGGCTTCAATTTGTAAACTATGGATTCTCATCTGCATGCGCAGCGACATTCTTAGCATACGCGCGTATGGTTAAGAGTGTCAATTACTTACTCGACAATACTTAACGGTAGACCCTAAGTAAAAAATTAGCTTGTCTTTGCTGTGTCGATCCCGCCAAAGAGATTCGTCACCCGCGTTTATTAACGCGGGGCATTACATAGTATGTATCCCTGTTTTTGTTTGACAAGCGTCGGCTGGCTAGGTGACATATGAACAGAAAAAGAAAAAGAGAAGAAAAACAAAGAAAACGTATTTTCACATATGGAATCAGTATACTATACAGTATGATTATTTTCGAAAAAGCGTTGCAGCATTTGGACTGCGATATCTGAACCAACCAACCAATGTAACTTTGGAGCAGACTGCCGGTAAAATTCGCGTGCCCGTGGCTTGCCCTAAGAAAAAAAAGGCTGGTCTGGCCAACCACAGGAGCATCTTCCAAATCGTACCAGGTCTCAATTCAATTCAGCTGCTGCTGAAAGGACTGCCCAGGACTTTACTGTCACGATCGCAAGAGAAAGAAAAGATTGAAAATAAAACAACGCAGTATTATTATTTCTATTTAATATTATTCTAAATATTATTCTGTTTATCTCTTTATCTCAAATTCCAGAAAAAAAATAAAAAAAGATTCAATCAGGAAAAATCTATGCATCCTAGAGGCGAGAAGAGAAAAAAGAGCATATCTTTACTCTAGCTCTAGGATTGGCATCGCAGAAAATCAGATACAATGACGACCATCTCGCTCTGCTCTGCTCTCTCTCTCTCGCAATCGGCGACCGCGACCCCGAGAGAGGCCTGGAATCCAGAAACTTAAAACACGCTCACGGAACGAGAGGACAAGATCAAGCAGCAGTGGGGCGAGGATCTGGGTGGTCACGACCCGAAACAAACAAGATTGCTTGCGATGAATTGGATTCACGAGAAACGGGATGGGGGGTTGGGATTTGTTCGCTCGCTCCATCCAAATGCCACCAAGCGGCACCTAGAAAACGACTGACTCTGCAAAGAACCGACCAAACAACCAACGCAATGAAAATGAGAAAAACAAGATGCCCATTTGAGGCAACATGTTCTCTAAACGCAAACGCTTACCAAACAAACCACAAATTTGTTGATCTGGTATGAGCGTAAAACAAAACTGGTAGCTAGCTACGTAAGGTAACCAGAGCCTCCGTTTGCAGTCTCCCTATAGCTATAGGCTAAAAGTATGGATGAAAAACGAGGAACGCGAGGAGAAAGAGCGAAGACAAACTTCCGGGAGGGAGATGAGATCTTCTCCTCTTTGTTCTTGGGCCGGGAGGGAACAATCTCTGATCGGGGGTGTTAAGTTGAGCTCCAATTCCCCCCTTCTTCGCTCCTTGCTACCAATTCTGAAACCCCGGTGCTGTGCTAGCGCTACGCCGGTAACCATGTACACGAACCTCACGATCTCGATGGCTGGATGATCTTCGACGCGGTGGAAGAGCCTCGTCGACTTCCACTGCCGCTGCTCGGAGGCCCTCCTTGATCCGCCTAAGTTGATCACAGCACCCACCTTTGCTGCTACCTTTGCTGCTGCTATTCTCTGTACAACAAAACCTCCATGCCTGGCGAGGGGCTGCGCCCGGCGCCGCCGCGGGCTTGAAGCTCGGATCCGGGGTGGCGAGCGGAACCACCTTGCTGCTGCCACGGATCCTCTCGTGCGGCGACGACAGCCACTTCGCGAACATGTACTCGATCGTCCGCCACGGCGGGAGATGCATCGAGTTCTGCGTCAGCGATTGCTTGGCTGCCTCGGACATGATCTCCAGCACCCGGTGGAGCTTCTTGACGCTGCCCACGAACACCACCGGGAGGAGCTTGAGCGCTGCGCGGTAGCTCGGGGTCGGCCGGGCGATCTCAAACTGGGACTGGAAATCCAGGTCGAGGATCAGGCGGCGATCTTCGGCCTGGCCCCCGCTGTCGAATACAACGTCAACGTATTCGTAGTCACCTGGACAAAACCACCCAACGATCAGAGGCCCCCCACCACGAAGAAATAAGAAAAGTTCTTCGAAGAGACATGGTGCCTATGATCAATCTGTCTAGGATGGCAGTGAAGATCCATGATGATGGCAAGAACAGTGGAAGTGCTGAGGGAAAGGCAAACATCTCTGGGTGGATCTGCCTTACCTCCTGGCACGTTGCCCGAAATTGGCCACCGCAATTTGCAAATGGCTGCGTCGTAGCCTTGCGACTTGAGGTGCTTGGCCACCAGCTGACGAACGCAAGCGCCTTTGCAATCGCTGCCTGGATCGCCGTAGCAAGCCATGCCCTCCTCGGACATCGCCAGCAGCACGGCCGAGACCTTGGCCACCAATTCGACCTCCACGCCCGACTTGCTCGATCCCAACACCTGCATTGCGGGATTGATGGAAGCGTGAGGAGAGGAAAATCGCTAGAGAAGAGGGCATCTATCGGCAAGCGAGAGAACACAAACCTTCAAGCTGTCGCACAGGCTTCCCGGTGGCGCGCCATCGGCGCCGTCGCCGTCGCCCTCGTCGCGGTCGCGGCTACCGTCCTCGATGAACTCGTGAACCATCGCCGCGAGATCGTGATCGCCTTCGCCGTTGCTGTTAGCAACGCATTGGTCCCCGGCTCCCCCGGACGAGCGCGACGACGAAATATTGGTCTTGGATTGATCGCCATTCTCGAGCTCCTTGAAGCTGTGGATCCAAGAAGCCTGCGAGAGAGACGGCCGACACGCCTTGTGCTTGCCCCCGGGGGTGAGAGGGGAAAGCGGAGGCTCTAGGCTCAAATCCTTGTCGATGGAGCGCGAATGGAGCAGATCAGAGAGCGTAGGAGGATCGATCTCGATCCTCCGCGGCCCCTGGAAGAGGAGGCCGGGCATCCTGGATGGGGTTTGGCTCGGAATCGTGACGGGCAGCAAGAGCCAGCAGCACAGGGAGAGGGGGAGGAAATTGGGAGTGACACGACCGGAGGAAATTTCGGCTGCCGGGAGGGAGAATGCATCAGAAGCAAGAGCAATCGCCAGGAAATCGCAAGAATGGAGGAGAAATCACAAGAATGAAGAACAACCCTGCCAGAGAGGGACGATCAAAGCCGCGGCAAACCGGATGCGCGAATGAAGACGCTGTCGCAGGAGAGCCCGATCGCCGTCGAAGAGAATCAAGCCGCCATAGCCAGCGCCTTCTGCTCGCCGCGGCCCCCCTCCCTCTTCAATCGAGACCCCAAAGACAAGGCATTAAAAAATCCGACGGGTAAATTAACTCTTTCACCACAGGGAACCGCTTTTACCTTTTACCGCCCGCCCCAGCCCCTCCGTACGCAGGCGACGCGGAATATCCCATTCGTACGGACGCCATCAAAGTCAATAACCCCTTTATCCTTCTTCCAAGCGAACCGAGAAAAGAGAGAAGGGGATTTGGATGGATGAATCGATCGCGTGTATGGAACACCCTTCGCCTATAATACCTGGAAACCATTTGGGCCTTTGATTTTCTTCCAGACGAATGGTATTTTGCGCGGGGGCCTCTTCTTTGTCGCGGCCTGTACGTAAGAGTGTGGAGTTTCTAAGTCTTTGCTCCATGTCGTCACCCAGCATTATTTTTGGCCTTGTTTAACTTGGCGCTGTGCCGCTCGCTCGCTTTCGCTGTGCTAAGCTTTGGCGATGATCCCCAAGTGCTTTGTGCTGTGGGGACCTCTTTGGCGAGCGTACCACTCCTGTCCATATTAAAAACACACACTCCCTCCCTCCCTTCCATCCCACTTGGACACTAAACAACGCGTGCTCGGCCATGGATGGATGGAGTTTTCGCGGTTGTTGGCTACATTCGCTTTGGACCCGGGCAAGCAATCAAGCAAGCGCAAAAAAAAAAAACGAAAAAGAAAAAAGAAAACCGGAAAAAAAAAAAACAAGGAAAGATCAATGCGTTTGAGCACAGAGGAAGATCACAGCGCTTGGGGATTAGGAAAAGGCAAAGTGGGGGGAGGGGCGGCCATGATATTGTCAAGTTGATGATGTCGAAAGAATGGAAAGCAAGGATGATGGGCGACCGAAACGGGGTTTCTTCTGTAGCGAAGGAAACGAACGCTCGTGTTTATGCACTTTCATGTTTAGGCGCTCTTTATCTTTTTCTGAATCGCGCCGGGGACCACGAAGGAGACTGACAAAGGTTTCTAGTAGATGCTCCGGAATGAGTGAAAGCAGGAACAAGGTATGATAAGCAGTAATGCAATGGATGATGTCTCCCTCTCAAGTTAGTACCGAAAGATAAAGATAAAGATAAAGATAAACTCACAGAAGAGCCACACCTTACATGAGAAGAGCCCAAGCTCTTATGGTGGATGAATAGAATAGCCTCCTCCCTCTCAGAGCATCTCTGTTGTCAAAAGAACGATGGCCACTTTGGCTGATGTTGAGATAAGCTGGAAAAGAAAACCTTTGAGATGCGCTTTGAAACATGAAAAGCAAAAGAGGGGAGAAGGAAAAAAACGGAAGCCAAAACGTCTACCTGACCCCGCGGTGCTCACAGGAACGGGGGTAAAATCACCCAGCGCCTCGGGTACTTGGCTCGCCCTTCTTTTCCGTCAAACAGCTGCGAAAGAGAAGCGCAAAAGTCGTGAAAAGATGAGCAACACTACCAGAAGATGCAAAACCTTCTTCAGCCGCCTGTGCTTGGCAAGGGCCCAGTTGGTCATGATGAACGTCGCAGCGAAAAGAAAGCTATAGCCAGCCACCGTCTGCGTCGCAATGTTGAAGCCAAGCCACTGGTAGATCTCGGTCGTGTAGTTCCCGCAGGTGACGAAGTTAAACACGAAGCCATAGGGGATAACGTAGCCACCTTTGCCCTCGGCCGGGCGAAGCCCCCGGAGGATGATATGCGTGACCAAGTTCGCGGCCTGGAAGACGAGCCCGATACCGAAGCCGAGATACATCTGCTTGTCCGGGACAGGCGTGTAGAGCGGATGATTGACGAAGTAAGCGATGAAGGCACCGAAGAGCCAGTAGTAAGCACAGTTCCTGTAAACGTTGCTCAGCGGAGAGGTGGCGTGGCTAAACCGGTGGACGAAGAAAGTCTCGAGGATTCGCTTGGAGTAGTGCAGTGTCCAGTACCACATCGCATACTTTTGCACGGGGTGCGTCACGGTCCGTGCCGGGAGCGAGAAAAGCAGCGAATATATGCCCGGAAAGAAGTAAAAGAGCGGATATATCACCAGTGGGCCGAGGTACTCGAAGAAGAACAAGGTCCGATACGAGACTTGGGGTCCCAGATCCTTGAAAACCACCTCTCCACCATCGCTGCTTTCGAAGTATTCCTTGAGGCTTTTGCCGTGTTCTAGTACCGTGGGACGAGCTTGGCCGGTCCTTAGAGGTAAAGTAAGGCGTTGCCTCGAGGCATAGTACTTTGGAACTACGAAAAAAAGGTTTGAAGGAAATCAGTGTGTCTGAGAAAGGGAGAGAGTGGTCAAATACTCACCGCGCTTGGAGATCGCCCGCTTGAGATCATCCACTGACGCCTGGGGAAGAAATGCCGTGAGAGGGACGAGAAAATCGGACATGGACAGTGGAAAACCTCCACCCCTCCGGTAGATCTTGGTCCGGAGATGATTCTTACCTCGTTTGGGAGCTCAATGCCGCCCTTGACGACCTCCCGCCCGCTGCGCGACACCACAATCACCTTCATGGCGAGAGAGGAGGATGAAGAACCCTAAAAGAATAGAGGCCGTTGGATTATCACTGTGAGGCGGGTGTTGATCGACGGTGGATTTACACTGGCAATGAATGCGCCGATTGAATGTACATTTCTTTTTTGTTTCTTGTTAGCCTTGTTAAGAGACGAACGCTCTTGTCGCGGTGGCTAAAGCGAAAACTTCGTTTGTTCTTGGGCAAGTCACGAGACCATTGTTTTGATCGGACATGGTTTGCAATGCCTGGAAGAATAAGAAAAAAAAGAATAAGAAAGTATTGAGAGATCTGGATCGAGAAACAAAACCTTTGTGCTGTAAACGTATCCATTCGGTAAAACCATTGGAGGATTGTCCTCGTCCATAAGCTCCTTCGTGATGTAACAGATGAGCCTCGAGCGTACGTGCTTCATGAACGGAAGTGGCTCCGCGAGTTTCCTGATCGCTTCATGCGAGAAAGGATCGTCCTTCAAACACGTTTCTTCGTAGCACAGCCTAGAGAACGATAAGAGAAGGAAATGAGAACAGGCAAGGCGACAAGAAACTAAAGCTTACGGTGTTTTGAGAGCTGAAAGACCGGCCTGGATGTAAATGTGTAGCAAGGACGGAGAAGTCATTCCGTGCATCTTGCAGAACTCGTCCTTGAAGAGCTGAATTAGTTTCTCCCATTGGTTGTCATCGAATAAAGTCTGGCAATACAAAGCACGAAAAGGTGTTTTGAGGAAGCAAAACAGAAAGAAAAAAAAAAAAAACTCACCTTGTAAAAGACACACTCTGTTGTTTGCTTCAGTACTAGAGTTGTCATGGCCTCTTGCAAGTGTTGCATATCAACAGCAGCAAGCTGCGAGAGAAACTTGCGAGCGTATAACACAGCGTCAAATGCCTTCTCCGCTCGAACGAGTTCTATGAACTCCTGAATCCTCAGCTTAAATTCGAATACACTCTAGAAATTCAGACGAGAAAATTAGAACGAATCGATCGTGCAAAAAGATTACCAGCGTCTTCTTTAGCTTTCCCTTGTTCTCCGAGCACCAGTTAAGTGCATACGTGCAGCTCTTGCTCTTCAGTCCCTCGATAATCTGCTGGGCTTCAGCAAAAAGGCCAAGGTCTGCAAGATCCTGGATTCGAAGGATCACTACTTTGATCATAGTGAAGAGAGAAAACAAACATTTCCAGAGCAATACCTGAATGGACGAATGCTCGACGAGTTTAGTCGCGGTGTTAATGTAAGACGAACGCAAGAGGTAGTCCACGAGAATTCTGTCAAGCTTTGTTTTCTTCCACTTTGGATCCTTGCAAAAGTCACTCAAGTGATCCAACCTCGCTCGAGATCTTTGGAGATTTTGTTCTTCCGCATCGTGCATTTCCCGGAGCTGCCAAAGGAAGACGTATCTTCGAAAAGGAGACTAAAAAACCGCCACTACCTTTCTCTTCAATCCACTCAAGCGATTCACGCACGAATCCAGCTGCTTGATCGCGGCGTCTCGCGACACCTCCTTCTTGCCGGCCTCGGCAACAGCGCCAGTGATGCCATTCACCTCCTTCTCTACTGCGCGAATGCCCTGCCGTACAGACCTCTTGAGAACTTCGTAAGGCACCCGGACGAGCTGGTGCTCGAGCTTGATCGTTTCCACGCAGCGATGGCACGTCGATGCCGCTGAATCGAGGGCCGGACCAGCTGGGGCGCCTTCCTCATTCATTCCCAACAGAAGAACCCTAAAAAACAAGAGCCCTAAAAACAAGCGCCCAAACTTCTATCATAACTATAATACAAAACTTTCTTTCTAACTTTGTCAAACCATCTGGAGTTTCTTCTCGAGGCCCAACGCCGTCTTGTACGCTGGCGCGATTGGAGGCTGCACGGGAGCTAAGCTTTGATAATCCTCGCTGGGCAAAGGATACGATTGATCGGCGTCATAGCCACTCAAATCTCCACACGCCAGGAATGGTACCATGATTTTGTTTGGTCCTTCGAGCCAAGCGCTGGAACAGTCTGCACGAGGAACAAGCCGTGAGAAACGTAATTATCTAGAACACTGTCGTAGAGACGAAGCAACTGGAAGCATCAGAAATGCACAGTGGATTGATCATCACATAGAGATCATGAAGGGGAATCCGTGATTTCATCACGCGCAAAATACCATGGCATCAGAAACTGGAATGTTTCATCACTCAAGTCATGAAGGGGAATCCAGTACTCATCATTTGCTTGCAAGCCTGCTTTGGAGTGTCGAAAAAAAGGAAAAGAATCTTACCGAGTTCCGGGTATGCTCCGCTAGCTTGCTCCAAGATATCATACAAGTTCCGTGGCTCGAAGCCTTCCGGAGGTTGATAGTCTTCGCAAACAACGAAAGCTTCTGTAAAGCGATAGCATCGTGAGGGATCGGAGTAGAAAATCATGACAAGGATTTACCTATGCTCGAGTTTCGGCTGCTCTTTGGTTTCGTACAAGTCACAGTCGTGAAAAACATTTTCAGCTGGCACAAACCATGTTTACGATAAGCGTACAACCATTAAAACGCTATTACCTGAGCGTACAACAGGCTGATATCTTTCCCCCGGAAAACCTTTGCGACAAACTTCGCGCCTGGCCGAAGAACGTGTGTTACAATTGTTAGCGCCTGCATCGAAACGATGGTCACTCCACTGTGCTTTACAAGCTAGAAAACTGTTACCGCTAGGATAAGCTGCGCCTGGACGAACTCGTCCATGTCGTGGAGTCCCGTCACTGTAAGTTCAACATTTTAGACCAAAAGCAATTGTTTTGGGACCATCTCACCATCCGGGGCACCGTCACAGACAACTAAGTCGGCTTGGCAACCATGGAAATGCTGAATAACCTACGAGGACAAAAAAACCACGGAAAAAAATTAAAAAAAAGCTTCAAACATTACATAATACTTGAGATTCTACTAACCAACTCGGCAGTTCGTGCACTAGTGATGTCTCCTTGAATTTGAACGACACCATCAATAGGGGCCATTGGCTGCAGATCAATAGCCACAATAAGAGGTCGGTCATCCTGCCTAGAAGAACACAGTGATAAATCTTTTTCCTCACAAAGAAAGGAGAGAAAAAGGAAGGCAAAGCTCTTACTTATCGCTCTTTGAAGGAACGTAGAGCTGCCTGCTTAGAACCTGTGAATGTCGCTACCAGTTGTACATGAAAATCCAAAACTCCATACCTGGCTCCAGCTTCCAGGAGCCGCGCACAGATCAACAACGCGCTTCACACCTACATTGTCAAATCCATAAGGACCCCAAAATCGCCAATAGACAAAACCCACCCTGCAGGATTCCAAATTCTTCGTCAATCTGGAGCAGCTTGAAGGCGCTGCGAGCGCGCCATCCTTCTTCCTTGGCCTTCCGATAGTAGATGTCCTGCGCGGCAGCAAAAATGCTTATGGGCAAGAACAGGACCGCGAGACCCACCCGTTTGTCCTTGGAAGATTTCCCCATCGCCGCCTTTTAGGGTTCTAGCCGCCGCCACGTTAAAAACGCGTACGAATTAAAGTTAATCTTGCTTAATCATTTCCAGTTTTACGTTGTCTTGAAAACAAGATTGCTCCGTGACCTTTGTCCTTCCAGGTCAGTGACCTAAAAGCCGCACTTCTTATCTTCTTTCTCACAGGATCAGCATCCAAGAAGTCTTTACTTGACCAATGTGGTCAAACTTCAATTCTCTCGGCTTGACCATCAAATTGACTCCCTCTTGCTCTTCAACACTCACGGTGTACACAAACGTATTGTGCCCAACATTCGTAAACTTCTTCCCAGAGAAATCAGCAAGACCAATTGATGGATAGTTGAGCTGGATTGCTTGAACAATCTCCAAACCTTCATGGCAGAACTTTCTTCTTTGGGCACAACTTTCTGGCCAGAAAATAGCCCAAACACAAGTCCAACGTAGTCTGACACGTTTAGATCGTAGACAAGCTGCAACATTGGGATTAACATGTCCACCTCCATAACCAAATGGTTTTCCATCGTAAGCCCACCAGCTACAAAACCTGTATAATTCTAAGCCATTAGATCCAACAATGCAGAATTTCATAGTCAATCCTACCAGTTGTAACCTGATAGCTCTAGGACACCACTCAGGATGATCAACTTTTAGCAATGCAACAATCCCAGAGACAAGAGGGAGTTCCAGACATTGTCTGGAACCTATTCCTTGCGGGTGCTGCAGCTATAATAAATGTTCCCGCCGCATCAGGCTGAAAAAGATGCCTAGAGCATGAGAAATTCACGGATTAAATCTTTACCTTGATGATGGCAGGGTTTGAAATACTAGGGCCACGGGATGAGTAGTTTGCCATGGTGGGACTATGCTTTTAAAATGTTCATAGGCCCCTGATAGGTAGTTTCACTAAAGTTCAAACAAAAAAAGCGTCAACTTATACCTAACGATGCTATTGAGGCAAATAGAAAATATACCATGAAAAGTTGTGCAGAGTTGCATAAAACCTCGTCATTTCTGCCTCTGATAAATAAATTGTGGGTAAACCCTATGGCTTGGGGACGTATACCAAGATAAACCATGCCTACACCAACTGCATGTAACACCACTTGGCCTGGGAATGGATAGTCCCCTTTGAGACATCCAACAATTTTGCTTTTGGTTTTGACAGGATCCATGCAAACATAGCGCGCTGTCATACCAAAAGCATGAGCCTTGCAGCTTAAGAAAAATGCTCCTAAAGGAACACACCTTGTGGCAGGATCAACGCCATCGTATCCTAGTTTGGATCCAAGGGCCACCGGTTACCACCCTCCAGTAGAATTCTTGTTTAAGCTCGCTCCCTCGGATCAAAACAAAAGTTTGCTGGGTGATCTTGTCTGAAAAAGTACTTGCCTTAGAGGTAGCTCACAAATTCACGATCTAAATTGGTAGCTAGTGTTTGTAACGGACATATTCAATCCCTTATTTCCAGCAGCAGCCACCACCGCAATTCCCTTTGCAACTGCTGCAAGGCCAGCCATAGCAACACTATCATGTATGTAAGAAAGGTAATCAGCCACCAGGGACATTGAAATAATATCAACGCCATCGTCACTATCGAATCCAGCCACAATATCAGCGATATTTGGTGCACCTCCAGAAGCTGTGCCATTCCCAAGTCCCAAAAAGTTGGCATTTCTAACAAAGGTCCCCGCGGCAATTGAAACAGTGTGAGTTCCATGATCTCCGCTATCTCTAGCAGAGAGAAAACCATAGCCTCTCATAGTGGTGTGCAATCCCTGGTAAAAATACTTTGCTCCAATAATTTTCCTGTAAATTAACATTGCTTTGGGTATTTTTGATATATTATACGTACTTGTTGCAATGTGATGTGCTGAAAGCTTCTCCTTCTATACAATCCCCTTACATGCCGTCGTCCCTAAAACTCTCGGATTCAGGCCATCTATTATTCTGCTGAGTTGGTCCAAACAATCAATCGTCTACAGTTACAAACACTACAATGGATTGTCTGCTCGGATGACAGCTGGCCAAGCTGAGACGATGTCAAGTAAGAATTTTTCTAGCTGTTCTAGATTCTATCTTTGGAACTTTAGAGCTCCCCGGAGCTGTATCGGTTCAACCCAGAAAGGCAAAATTGCTGACAACGAGAAGATGGGATTTTGTGGGATTGAATAGACAAAATAGAATGGATTCCCTATTTGGTTCATTTTCTGAAGGTATACAAAAATTAGGCATACTGGAACCTTTTTAAGTAGGTAACCATTGATTCTGAGACGATCTCAATTTACTTTAATCAAACTTTTTATAATAAAAAGCAAAGTGACATTTGCCTATCGACTGTGACAAAGATACTGATGACACGTGGAAAAACTTCACCAAATAACACACAAACTAATCAATCCACGTAGCGGCAATTCTTCCGCTACGAAACAATCTCCCTCATCGTTTTCCAGCTAGACGATCTCTCCCGGAAGAGAAGAATTTTCCCCGTGGGATTGATCGATCGATATCTCCCTCTTCCTCTCCTCTTTTGACACGATCCAGCATCCAGCAAGAATAAGACATCCAATCGATCCTTCGTCGATTCAAGGTCAAGGTCGTGAAGTATGTAACCACGAGCACCGGATCTTGATTTACCTCGATCTGGAACAGCGGCGATTGCCCAAGCGATGTCTCTTGAGTTCGGAAGAAGGATCGACCATCCAAGACGCGATTGGGCGATGGTGGATTGGTTCCTGGAAAGCGAAGAATTGTCGTCCCTCCTCCGGTCGGCCCCTCGACGTTCTTCAGCTCCAAGCAGTTCGAGATCTTCGACGTGGAACTCGTCCAGGTGAAGGATTATGTGAGATGAAAATACGAATTTTCGTTCATGATCGATCTCACTTGTCTCATGTGTGATGTTCCTGGCTTCGTGAGGCTTGCTGCGGTGATTGTGCGAGCTCGGAAATAATAGAAGCATTCCAAAAACCACTCTGGTCTCGTAAATCCTTCTGCACTTCCCATACACATCGATTAAAACATTAGGAGGCGCTCATTATAGCATATGCCACATATGGGCATCTAGATATGGTAAGAGAGTTTCTCTAAGAAAAACGCCAAAGCGTGCAGCCACAAAGCCTGGTGGACCAGGTACAAATATGATACGACAAGACGCTCTAGAAAAATATTGTGTCGTGGACTACTATGCTCGCGGAAGATGCCGTGTCAGGGCATCTAGACGAGGTAAGGCGAGAGCATGCTTTCATTATATCTGTGCATGGCATGTTCGTCATTGTTACTTTTGAGAAAATGCCTGTCCACGACAAAGTTCCATGCCCGAATTGTCCAAGCTTGAGGAGGCCCTGGATGTTTAATCGGGATGGAATTCGATCATCCAGAGAACGCTGGAGCTCGTTGGCTCAATGCTCCTTGAGGAGTTAACCACAGCGTGTTTGCAAGCAGTGAGCACGCTCACGTAGGTGATGTCGTGCGGCTTCACTTCAACACTTTGGGATCATGGTCAATGCTCATGGACTGATTCATTGCGTGGACTTTGTTGGGGACTTTGTCCGACCTCCTTGTACGGCTCGAACGCAACCGCTGACCTGGGGTGGTGACAAGGAGCTCGGGCGCGACAGCAGTGCTATCTCGGAAGCGCCGCAAGCTCCGTATCGCGGGAAAGTCAAATCTTTTGAAGGTGGATTGCTTGGAGCTCATCCAGACATGCCGGACCCTCTCTTTTGCTCGAGAGATCCATGCCGGGATTCGTCCCAACGACGTGTTTCTCAACAACAAGATGATCGATCTTTACGGCAGGTTTGGCAGCGTCCAGGATGCGCAAAGAACTTTCGATGCCATGGTCTCTCCAAACGCCTTTTCCTGGTTTTTGATCCTCAACGTGTACGCGAAGAATGGATACCTCCGCGACGCCAAGCATATCTTTGACGAGATGCCGCAAAGAGATTTGATCGCCTGGACTACCATGCTTGCAGCATATGCCAAAGAAGGTCATCTTGAGGCAGCAAAGCACATGTTTGGATCGATGCCTCAGAGGGATCTCGTGTCATGGAACACTATCATATCCGCGTTTGCACAAAACGGCGATATCCAACAAGCAAGATCTTCTTTCGAAAACGCGCCGTTAAGAAACTTGATAACTTGGACGTCAATGTTAGCAGCATACGCCCAGAATGGGCACTTGGAGCACGCCGAGCATATCTTTTTCTCAATGCCAGAGAGAGATCTCGTGGCTTGGACAACAATGCTGGTAACTTACGGTAACAGTGGTCATGTAGAAGACGCTTTTAGAATATTTAGTCGTATGCCTGTGAGGAACGTAGTTGCATGGGCTTCTATGCTCGCTGCATATACCCAAAACGGCCTCCTTGAGAGAGCTAGGAACTTGTTTGGCAAAATGCCCGAAAGAGATCTAGTATCATGGACGTGTATGCTCGCTGCCTTTGCGCAAAATCGAGAAATAGAAAAGGCCGAAACTGTTTTTTGGGATATGCCCCAGAGGGATATGGTTTCCTGGAATACTATGCTATTAGCTTATGCCCAAAACGGGCATATAGAAACAGCAAGACATATGTTTCACGAAATGCCTGCAAGAGATCTTGTCACCTGGAGCTCAATGTTGGTGGCACTTGCCGAGAGTGGTAATTCAGGAGAAGCTAAAGCATTTTTTGATAAAATGCCGCAAAGAGACTTGGTGACTTGGAACTGTCTCCTTGCAATGTATGTACAAGCCGGGAATTTTGACAAGGCCAAGCAAATGTTTGATGAGATGCCGCAGATAAACATGGTGACATCTACGTCGATGCTGGAAGCATACGCTCAAAAGGGCGATTTGGAAGGAGCGAAGTTTACATTTGACCAGATGCCTCAACAAGACGTGATCTCCCTTTCATGCATGCTAAATGCCTACTCTTTGCATGGACACCTAGAGGAGGCCAAAGCTTTGTTTGATCAGATGCCACAGTTCACTCTCATCTCATGCAACATCATGCTGGCAGCGTACAACCAAGCTCAAAACCTTGAAAGCTCCATCAAGATGTTCATGGAAATGCCGGAAAGAGACTTGGCAACCTGGAACTCGATGCTTGGAGCATACGCCCAGAATGGCCAAATCTACAAGTCTAGCCGTGTGTTTGAGACAATGCCTCACCACGGTGGCGTGTCTTGGAGCACAATGCTAGCAGCTTACTGCCACAATGGCCAGTCTATGAGAGTGTTTGAGGCTTTCGACTCAATGCAGCTCGTAAGCCCTCCGGATGAGACATGTTTCGTTTCGTACTTGGTTGCTTCCAGCCATGAGGGAAAGCTCTCCAGTGGAAGAGCCTGCTTTCTCTCAATTTCTCTGGATCACGGAATGGATTGCATCAAGCAGCATTACTGCTGCATGGTTGCGCTATTGGCGAGGACTGGTTACTTGGTGGAAGCCAAGAATTTGATCCTCAACATGCCGTTTAAGGCCGATGTTGTAGATTGGATGTGTTTGCTCGGGGCCTGCCGAAGCCACAATGATATCAAGCTTGGAATGCACGCAGCTGGATGCATTCTTAGCTCCAACTCAAGCAACACAGCAGGTTATGTTTTGCTCGCAAACATTCAAGGCACTTGAGAGTAGCCCAGTTTTATCAATGTCGTTAAGACTTCTTAATCGAGTTCTTATAAAGCGCACAGGCCTTAAAAGGTTCCAGATATGAAACTTTCTCCTAATGTTTGCTGATTATTCCTAGGCCTGCCCATCCATCATTTACAGTTACGAACACTACAATGGATTTTCTTCTCGTATGACGGCTGGGCAAGCTGAGTAAGAATTTCTTTGATTCTAAATTTCCTAGATTCTAATTATTTATCTTTAGTTAGAACTCCCAGGAGCTGTATCGGTTCAGCCTGGCAGTCAAGCAAAATTGCTGACAACAAGAATCTGGGATTTCATAAAAGAGTTCGGATTCACTGTTTGGTTCATTTTCTCCCACACTATGGGAAGACCAAATCATCGGAGTAATAGATGATGGCATCTGGCCTGAATCCGAAAGGTTTAGGGACGATGGGTATCGGATGTTCCGACAAGAGTTTCAACACATCACACTGCATCGTATATTCATAAATGTTACTTCAGATTATTGGTGCAAAGTATATTTACCAGAGATCACCTGGTTTTCTCTCTGCTAGAGATAGCGTGGAACTCACGGACTTTAGTTGGAAATGCCAACTTTTTGGTTGGGAATTTGCTTCTGGAGGTGCACTGACAAAGTTTGCTGGGCACGGGACTGCAATACCGCTGATATTGTGGTTGGGATTGATAGTGCGATTGATGATGGTGTTGATATCACTTCAATGTCAATGGGGGTTGTTTACATACATGTTGTTGCAAGTAGGTCAAAATACATACCTACTTGAAACCCTATCGTGAAAAGGACTACTTTAGGGGATCGCTAAGGATGTTGTGACGAGTGTTGGAAGTCATGACCTGGATAATGTCCTGTGGTTGTAAAGAGCTCATATGGTGTCCTTGGGTGGAGGAAACTTGTGGACCAAATTGAGCTGCTGCTAGAACAAAGCCATTGCAACCTCCACCTTTCCCATATAGAGAAATCACAAGCTTTTGTTGTCCATGAATACTGTCTAGTTGCTATGTACTGGTGGACAGTTTGCAAGAGGTGCTAGAGAGTTGTCAGCCAGAGTGTGAGTAGAAGTGACTGTCAGAGATGTTGCTTCTATGTTACTTGTTGCACTCACAAGGTCACATGATGAAGTATATGTGCCGTGGAGGAAATGAAAGGTAAGCACAATATTACAAATAGGTTGGTGGATAGAGGCTCTAAAAGATGTTGAAAGATTGCAAGCTATGTCTCCAATAATGTGATGGCTGGCAATTCTCATTCATGTGTGGGACTCGAGAATCCATCTAATGGCCCACAGTTGCAGCTCCAAGAGCATGTCTATGTCCTCCAAAAGCTTGATTGTGCAAGGTTGAGTAAGAATGACAGTTGGAGATTTTGAATCTAACTTTGTCTCAATTGGAATCTCCATCAAGATGTGAAGCATGGTTGTGATGGTTGTGGTCCCAAGAGATGCCAATAAAAATGCTTTATTATATGGATTATCTATTGGTGCCTAGAGCAATTGTATCTACTTCAGATGCAAAGGGGTCAAAGAAAGTTCTTCGTGAAAAATTATAAATAGAGTTGTCATTATTGTGGCGAGTTTGGACACTACAAGGTTAATATTCCACAGTTAAAAAACAAGTAGCAAGACAAAAAAAATGGCCAATCTTTTACTGACAGTAAGTCAAATATTAAAAAGTTGCAAACTTTGTAGTGGGGATGATTATTCCAATTAGAGGAAGAGGTTTTTGATCATTGCTCGTCAACTCAATTATATGTGGAATAAGATGGAGCAAAAACACTTGTGAATCAGCTCTAATGCTGGAGTGTATGTTCTGTGGCTGTCTAATGTGAATTTTATTGGATAGTAGGAGCAATAACAACTTTGTTTTGACAAAGTTTAATGAAGAGCATGGCATGGTAACACCCATATACAGTGGAAGGTGCAATTACTTCTGCTCAACATTTCAATACTTGTGTAGAGGGGTTGGAAGTGTTGGTTGACAAAACCATCTTTTTAGAAATTTTTTATCTCACGAATATCCATTATATGGATTTCATTCTTGGAATGCGATAGTTAGTGAAGGTGGATTTAGAGATAAAGTGAGCATGTCTCACTGAAGTACAATGGCGTTAAAGATATATGGTTTGAAGAGGGAGTTTAACTTTAAATTGTTATGCTCTTCATTACATTTTTTAAGCGAGTTTGTTGTAATGTTTTCCGATGTTTTTCTATTTGAACTTCCTCATGTTGCCTCCATAGAGCATGGGATTACATTGGAGCTGGGAACACAAGCAATTTATCAATATCCATTCTATTTGAGTTATGTAGAGGAATAAGAAGTTCAATAATAAGTCAAAGAATTACTTGAGTTTGGATTTATTCAGCCAATTAAGTTTTCATTTGGTACTCCAATCTTGCTTATGAAGAAGAAGGATAGTTCAATGTGGATGTGCATAATACTAATGATACCATTCATTCTAAATAAACATCCAAAGAAAGTACAAAACCCAAAGTGCATTTGGATGTTTATCTAGAATGAATGGTATTATTAGTATCAGTTTTATTATTCTTAAGAAACATGGTTGCAATTCTTCTCCCTAGACACAGTCAAGCTATTCTTTCCTATAAGAGTAAATAAGCAATTGGCTTCTAACATAGTATTACATTTATGCCCACCACAAAACAAATAACATGGGGTTTAGATTCTCTTTTATCCACTTTATTTACACTATAAGAGCACAAGAAAATAGCGAAAGAGAAATATTTATATCATTTTGTGTTCTCCTATAAATAATTTGATTTGTGTGGACTTTTAGAATGCTAAAAAACACTCGAGAACGTGAAGGTGGTGATAAATTACTCATTGAACATATGCTCTCCAATCTGAATTTTTAACCACTTTAACTTTTGTATATATTTTTTTATAATAAAATTCAAGGGAAGTCAAGTAGCATGATTGTTGGAATGAGGGTTTAGGCTTTCTCCATAGTTAAGGAATTTTAACCAGATAATAAAATTTAGTTTTTTAAATTTCATATAGAAAAAGAGAAATTCTAATAGTTCCAAGACACAAAAGTTATATCACTCTCCTAAAGAAGGACAAATTATAGTTGATTTAATGAGTTTTGGTTATTCTTATATAATTTACTCTTTAATTTGTTGATTTATATACAAATAAAAGTTTCTCATTGTTACAAAATAGTATATATTTTTGTTATTTATATTAGACTAAAATATAAAGATGTAAATATGTAAAATTTGATTGATATAGAGCTAGTTTACTTTTTCCTGTGGTTGTGTTTATCCCGTGGATAGAGCTGATGCTTGTATTATAGCTGAATAAAATAAATTTAATTAAGAAAAATCTAAATTTTTAGCCACTTTAACTTTTGCATTTATTTATTTTCATAATAAAATTTAAGGGAAGTTAAGAGGTATGAATGATATAATGGCTTTTTCCATAGTTAATAAATTTTTACTATATCCTTTAGATAATAAAATTAAGTTTTTAAAATTTAAGAAAAAAGGATTGCTATCGACACTAGAAATTTCAGCAATTCCAATACAAAAAAGTTATATCATTCTCTTAAAGAATGACAAACTATGGATGATTTAATGAATTTTAATTATTCTTACACATAATTAACACTTTAATCTATTGATTTATATAAAAAGACAAAGTTTGTCATGATTGTAAAATAGTATATATTTTTTTATTTAGATTGGAATAAAATGTAAAAATGTAAAGATGTAAAATTGAACTAACACAAAGCTAATTTACTTTTTCTTGTGGTTATGGTTATCCTGTGGATAGAGCTAATACCTGTATTACAGTTGAATAAAGTAAATTTAATTAAAAAAAAGCTTAATAAACAAAACTTTAAATTTTTGGCCACTTTAACTTTTGTATCTATTTTTTTCATAATAAATTTCAAAAGAAGTCAAATAATATGACTGCTAAAATGAGGGTTTAAGCTTTTTCTATAGTTAAGGAATTTTTACTATAACCTTAATAAAGTTTAATTTTTAAAATTGCATAAACTAAGAGTTGTTATTAATATTAAAAATTTCAGTAGTTCCAAGACACAAAGTTATGACACTCTTCTAAAGAAAGATAAGTTATAGCTAATTTAATGAGTTTTAGTTATTTTTACATATAATTGATTCTTTAATTTGTTGATTTATGTAAAAAGATAAAGTTTTCTATAGTTGCAAAATAGTATATATTTTTGTTATTTAGATTGGAATAAAATATAAAGATGTAAAGATGTAAAATTAAACTTATTCAGAGTTAATTTATATTTTCCTATGGTTGTGGTTATCCCGTGGATAATGCATATATTACATTAATAAGGAAAATTTAATAAAGAAAAAGCTTACCTCAAAAAAATTTGTATTTTCTTATAAACTAAATGATTCGAAATACCAAAAATTGGTGCCAACCAATTTTCAACTGATTCAATGAGATAAACCATGTAGTATCTCAGAAGATGGGCTCCCCACACAGATTTCCCGTCATGCTACTGCTGCTCGTTGACGATGTCTAGAGCTTGGAGCTCGAGTGCCAGCTATAAATGGTGTGCTCTCCAACTTGTGTGGACAGCATGTGAACGCTGAACCGCTCTTGGTTGCCTCTCATCTCCAACTTGATCTGACCATACGTATTAGCCAGCTCGGGAGAGTTGTTGCTGCGGTTGCAAAAGGTGAGAACCGGGAGCTCAAGTTGGAATCTGGTGCCGGGTTGCAAATGGCCACTTGCAACCGCCATCGGTTGTCCGCCCAGTGCAAGCCCTCGGACAAGACAGCATCTCTGTGAAAGCCACACACCATGCCAGAGCACGAGGCCATGGGAATGAAGTGCCACGGCAACAACCTGTTTACCACAATGCCTACCAGCTGCTCGTCTGGGTACCAGGCCAGCACCGGTGGCCATGACAATTCCCCAAACTGTGTCATGAGTAAGAGCACGCACTCCTTCCCCTAGCTGAGATGTCCAGCTCTGGGAGATGATCGACCAAACTTGCCTTGGTAGTGCAAGTAGTGCTCCAATTTTTTCCTCGTCAAGTCCAACATGAGGTCATAGGATTTAGACAATATATAAGGGTTTATATGAGTCGCAGAAAAGGTTAAACTATAAACATGTTTATACTTCATAAACCTCTTTAGAACGCTTATAAGATATTTATTCTATAAGCTTCTCTTTCATAAACATCTTATCAGCTATTTGATAAGACCAAACTCATTAATACGAATGCAATATCATCAACTTTGAAGTAGAATGGTTATAGCTACTTGGGGGATCCTAGCTCTAGAAAATTTAAAATTCCAAAATAAAGTAGTATTAAATTTTAATAAAAAATGTAACTAACAACAATAAAAGTATATACTACATAACTCTCCTATTTTTCTTATTTTTTCTGATAGTCAGACAATTTAATTCTAAATAAAAAATATATATACTATTTTGCAACCATGGAAAAATTTGTCTTTTTATATAAATCAACAGATTAAAGAATAAATTATATGTAAGAATAACCAAAACTCATTAAATCAGTCATAGTTTGTCCTTCTTTAAAAGAGTGATATAGCTTTTATATTTTGGACCCGCGCCAAGGAGCTCTTGGATGCTCTATAAACACACGCTGGTGACATGAGGTTCGCACATTCTCCGCGAGAATCACCAGATCTCTGCTATGAGCAAATGGGAGGCCAAATCCCTCTTGGGCATCTCGCGATGGCTTTCCCCCGGCATCCGTCTGGATCACTGTGTCCCACGATGCGAAGTTCCATTGTCCATCGTCTTGGTCCGCAGCGCTAGATCAAAGAAGTTGTAACATCCACAACTCTTTTCTAAATTAAACTGACTATAAATTCTTTCCTAATACCCTTGTGTTCCTATTCCAACCTCTCTTCTACCTTATCTGCAAATCCATCTAATCCTTGAGACTTTTGTTGGTTTACGGCGCTACACCAAAGAAGTTGTAACATCCACAACTCTTTTTTAGATTAAACTGACTGCAAAATGGGTTATTTTATTTTTTTAATAATTTAATTTAAATTTTTTTCACAAATGATTTTAAAATTGGACTGACATAAAGTAATTTACTTTTTCTTGTGGTTGTGGTTATCCTGTAGATGAAGTTGATGCCTGTATTACAACTGAATAAAGCAAATCTAATAAACAAAAAACTTAATTTAAAGTAATTTGTATTTTGTTATAAATTGAAAGATTGGTGTCAGCCAATTTTAAATTGATTCGATAAAATAAACCACATGATATGCATTGTTGCTCTCCCCTATTTTGTCATCCATAATCCATATAATTAACCAAACCATTAATTTATAAAAGAAATAAACATCCGGGAAAACAAATAATAGTTACACTTCCCAAAAGTGGATGTTTTAAAACTGCAGTACATGCAAAAAAGAATCTTATTCCACTTAAAAATCTGTAGTTGAAGCAACTCATGATTTCATTCTACCAAGACAAATGTTATTTTAGTTTAGTCTAATATCAACAATAGCAATTGCTAAAAGAATAATTAGAATTTTATAAATTGACACTTGAAGGTACAGAAACTACATAATTTCTGAACTTACACAACTTAAAATAAAATTAAATTAAATTAAATTTTAATTTAGTCCAATTTAGTAAAAAAAACTTTATTTACCAAACCAAAGTTCTGTAAATTTAGAAACCATATAACCATCCCTGTAAGTGTAAATTCATAGAAGTCCAATTGTTCTCTCAACGAACACTACTGTCAATATGCACCTTTTCTTCTAGTTTTTCCATCAATCTCTTCAGCATGCATGCTGTCAGCCGGCTACCGTCAATATGCACCTTTTCTTCTAGTTTTTCCATCAATCTCTTCGGCATGCATGCTGTCCAGCTGACTCCATTGTGGAGTCTAGCTCTTTCAGAAAGAGCTCTTTCCGAAATCAGCTTTATAATCATAGCAGTAGTAGCATCAAACCCTGGAAGGAAGCCAATCAAAGCCCAGAAGGAAGCCGATCAAACCCTGGAAGGAAGCCGATCGCAGCCGTGCGAGCCGATCGCGAGTCACATCAAACCCTAGCAAAGAAAGGCAGCAAGAAGCCGATGAGTATAGCCGTATCAAACTGACGAGCAGGAAAGCCGATGAGAGTATAGCCGACGAGCAGGAGAAGCAAGCCGCAAAGCCCCGCGCGGGAACAGCAACTGGGGCAGCGCGGCACAAACAAAGAACCCTACTCTAGCAATCGATACTGCGCAGCATAGTTAGAATTAAGTTTAGAACTGATATTTATCATAATTGGTTTGCTTAAGCAGCAACAGTGATAGAATTTGCTGCATCGCGCTGAGACCTGCGAGAAACTGGGTCTCCAAGCGAGAATCCGCCGCGGCGGTGAAGCTGACAAACTCCAGGCACTCATATAAACGAAGTACCTTGAAAGCTGCTGCAAGAAGGCTCCAACGAAAACCATCCAATGCATGGGATCCAGTCCACCGCCGAAGAGGAACGCCTTTAACCACTGGAGGTGTCTAACAGACCAAAGATCTCCAACTTTTCATCTTCGTTCGCGTTGAGCACATAGAACACGGCTCCAGCAGGGATGGTATAATCCTTCTTAACAGTCGACTTCCCACGAATCGATCCAATCAGAGCATCACCTGTTCAGTTGTGACATCACGATCAACGAATCTAAGAGAAAACAATTCTTAAGTACCTTTCTGGAAAGGCTTGCGTCTATGTGGTAGCAGCAGCGCTATGGTGATGAAGCCAAGAGCTACATCACGCTCCTTAAGTGACAGGTTCGTGAGACCCCATCAAAGCTTGGATTTCACCAGCATCAAGTCCTCCTCATACTCAACTTCGCTGGTCGATCCAGATGATCCCGATGACGCGGCTACAAGGGCCGCAAGTGCCACCACTAGCAAGAGCTTAATCATCCTGCAAGAGACGGAAACAAAATCTCGAACGGAAAGCGACTTTCCCGTTCTCCGTGACCATTATAAACAAGGATTTTTGTCAGTTTCGGCATGAGTCTCGGTGGCAGCTTCCCGTTTCCTTGAGGTGCACAAGAGCTTGTTTGCATCTTTCGAGATGGACTGACAGTTTGCTTGCTTAGATCCACTTCGTCGTACTATAGAAGTTAGAAGGTACTTACTTGCTCTAGTACCACGTTTGTTGCTGATTGAACTTGCTTGGAAAATAGCTCCATATCAGAGATTCTGGAGTGGGATGATGGCATTCCAAATACAGGTGTTGGTTCCATTCGGCCCAAATTTCATGAATACGATTAAACTTTGCTCTGAGTTTTTTCTTATAGCAAAACAGGTGTCACGCATGCAAGACTCGTTCCGCCACCATTCGTCCAGCCAGCACCGCGAGCATGCAGATCGTGACCGTGATGATCAGAAGGTACACTGCCATTTTTTGCCCGAGGCCTCCGGAGGCTCGGGAGTAGAAGCTGCTTCGGACGTGCGGTGCCGGTGCTACTGCCGGGAGCTCGCTTCGTGTCTGTGTCTTTCTTTGCTGTCGACTTGGAGCCGGGGGTTTCGCATCAGAGACGATGTCAACCTTCGGCATTCTCACCTCGTGGTTGAGTCCGATAAGTGCTGTCGGTGCGCAAGAGAGGCTGACGAAGTATATGAGCGGTTACCATTGGGTGAAAACCGCCATCCCCACAACAGCCATCACCCGGTCGCGACTGCAGAGATATGGTCACGTTCCTTACTCCGGCATCAAGTTCCCTTCTTGCTCATCGTGTCCTCGTGTTTCTCACTAACAATTTTCTCGAGTTGACGCCTGCGTGAGGAACATTGATGTAGTACTTCTCAGCGTTATACGGCAAATAGCTGACAAACCTGAAAGCAGCAAGGCGAGGCTCCGGTAGCCTGCATGAGAGCCACAAGTTGGCGAACAAAGTCCCCAGCGCCTGGTTCCAGACCTCGCTTGACGCGGTTCCAGCACAGGAGATTCCCACGCGCCATAACGAACGTGAGCGTTGTATGACTCCGACAAAAGGGAAACGATTTTTGGAGTCTAAAAGAAAAAGTTAGACAACATCGTATGCTAGAGAAAGGATGAATCTTACCTGAGCAGGATCAATGCTCTTCGGACATCGTCACTCGCGTCCGAAACGGCAAAATGCAGCAGACGGCGGATAGCACTGTTGTTAGACGTGCCTCTATACTCCAGAGCCAAGGCGTACATGCCACCATAACGAAGAATAGGATCCCGATCCCTTGTCATCTGCTGGATCAAAGTATCTGCTTCTTCTTAACGACAACCAGCGCTATTCCAAGAGCCAACTCCCTTATAATCTTTTCGTGTTGTGTATCGTGAGCATTTCTCCAGCTTTATCGCTGGCGCTTCCAACCATCCATGAGCAGACCCATAGCAATCCCTGCGGCCTCGCCAGCGACGGCATATGTTTTATGTCTTCGTAGATTTCAGCGTCGGCAGTGCCCAGTGCGGCTAGTCCTAGTCCAAGGCAAGATCATCTGAATCACAAGCACCAAGACATTCACATACGTCTTCCTAAGAATGAAGCTTACCTCATTGTTTGTCTTTCTCAAGTTTTCTAGTAAGAACGACTTGATTCCTTCACCGTGGTTAGCATGTATTAGCCCTAAGGCCACCTTCCGAGTATGGACTTCCCCACCAGTCCCACCATCTTGAGGAAGATATGGAGCAATTAAAGAGCGGCCCTGCTGTAAATGACTCTGCGAACAACACCAGTTCAGTTGGTGGCCTGACTTGGCCAATCCTAGCAATGTGCTCCTTCAATCAGCCGCAGCATTAACAACAAAAATAAACGCTCACCCCCATGCACCAAAGCTATAGTAGAGCTGTGACAAACACTGTTTCTCGTTTCAACTGATTGCTTGATAGTCTTCAGAATAAGGAGGTTGGACCTGAAAAATCAGCAGGCATAAGAATCGAGAACACTGACAATGGTTCTTACTTGTCACGGCTGTATAAAAACTGGAAAGTGAGATGAATAAGCGTTTCTCCAGAAAGAATGCCCTTCAATTTCCCCGCTTCATATCATTCTATCTCACAGTCTGTGTCTCTCAATGATCCTCAGACTGTCGCTAATATCCCTTGACAAGCTAGGGAAACAAGGTAATAATGCTTTCGTTAACTTTGATTCTGAAGTTCTTACTCGATCGAAGCACTTTTGGCTTACCAGATCGCCTTCGATTTGTTTGAAAACAAGAGCCAGCTCTTCCTACTGAATGTGAGGGACCGTCGCCAGAGGCTCGGGCTGGAAATAGTTCAGGCGGCGGCAACAATACGAAAGCTACAGAACAAATCGGAATGATGGACGTTTTAACAAGTGCAAACTCCGTAGAAGGAGACAACGTTGAGGACTCCCAGGATATCATTTATGTCGGCAGGATTAAACGGATAACCTAGTCAAAAGAAAAGAACAGAAAATAATAAGAATTATAGAAGCTAAGCACTACGCAAGCATTCCCAGCACATTCTCACTCTTCTGGGAGTTTGGCAAGCCTTTGCGATTCTAATGCCATGCCGATTGCCTGCCCATACTTTCTCTTCTGCATGCACCTAAGACGACACAAGGTAAAAGAATTGACCAAAATTGCAGCAATGTGAGCTCATCCTTTCCACGATTGGGTCAATGTCCCCATCTGGTGTTTTCCGATGAGCGATAAGCACAAAAGAGTCAAACACCATCCCTGGAAGAACGAAAAATAGAAATGCCATACCCACGAGAGTTCTGACAGAGTGCGAATCTTCCAGAACAGAGAGTTCGAATGAGCTCGAGATAGGAAATAAAAATCAAGATACAAATAGAAAACAGCACATTCCTGTGTTAGAAAATTTTCGAAGCTAGTAGAAAAATTCGCTCACCTCAAGAGCAGCGAGCTCTCTCCGCTCGAAATACTCGTAGGAGCTCTCGCTGCGGGCAAAGGATTTGTGAGAGATCTAAACGATAGTGGAAATGCAAATAAAGGAGTTAGTGTAGCTGCCGCGACCGTAAGAGGAGCAAGAACGATATGCCCGCGAGCCCGTGCGCTGTCCGGCCACGACTCGATGCCTTGCAAGGTCGATATGGACGGCTTCTTTTTTTTATTGCGCAGGCAGTAGCGGCAGAAGGAGCAAAAGAAGAAGCGAGTAGCGAGAGCTCGGATGATAACGACGATGGCGCGACCGAGAGCCGATGAGGTTTCTCTCACAATTTTTTTTTCTTTCTTCGGCTTCTCCAAAGTGGGGAGAGCAAGTGTTTGGAGCTCAGGTAATCTTAGAAGTTTTCTATTTCTTCTTTTTTCTCTCCTTCTCGTGCTAACTTCGTGAGTCTATCAAATGGCTATCAGGCCTCCAGAACGTCGCTTACTAGCGAGGATGACGGTACATCTTTTCCAAGTGTAAGCTAGTCAGTCTCTCTATGTTCTTGCGTCCAGGGGAAGAGTTTCTGGATGCTGCCGCTGTTTCTCCACGGAAAATCGAGCCCAGGTCTTCAAAAGTAAGCTTTTGTTTGGCGAGTTTCTCACTGACTCCTTGAACAGTGGCTTAGTCTTCGAATAAGCGCCCCCAGCGAGTAGCCTGCTCACTGCTTTGCGAAATCTTGTTCTCTCTTTGAAGCTGTGCTCTATTTCTTCCAGGGTGGCGGACTAGATCCGGTTTATCGTTGTTATGGATAGACGTTACTCCTCAGGCTTCAGGTCTGATTCTACTTCTCGGTTAAAGAAAAACTATTGAGAGCAATTGGACCACCCACATAGAGTGTTTCTCTCAATCAAGGTGAAAATCTTTTCCCCTTGATCCAGCCCGACGCGTTGCTTGCAGAAGTCGGGGCCTGAGGATTATATTTTCATCTTGGCACGGTGTTTACTGGATAGGAAGCTCCCTCCTTTTCTCTCTTCAATCTAAGACTGCATCGCGCTTCTTGCCAACTCTTTAACCGTGCCGAGGATCGCACACTCGCTTGCAAGGTCTCCAAAACTGGTTTCAACACTTGCGAGTTTGCATGATCCAGAGTTAGCAAAGAGCTCGTGAACGGTGCCCGCCACCAAAGGATACAGCTGCTCCAGAGGGAAATAGCCTTTGAGCTCTTGTCAATGACGAACAATGAGGTATTGCTGCAAATTTAAAAAGGGAAAAACGAAAGAACTGGCCACAGAATTTTTCGCGTTCTTCCAGCTTGATCTTCGCATTGGAAGTTACGATCTAAGAGAAAATGTGGATATTGTCCAGCTCTATTACCATATGGAGCTGGTCTGAGATATGTTTAGGATGGCTTTTCCGTGTGGATATTCTGTGAACTTTCGCCAGGTTTTGGGCGTCTTTCATTCTTCTCTTAGGTTTTGAAGAGAAACCGCAAGGAGAAAAGTTTGTCAGGAAGAAAAGTATATATATATTGTGTGTGTGTGTGTGTATGTACGCAATTAAATAAACTTTTGACATAAAGCTTATACATGGTCAGAAAGAAGAATTAAATTTGTTTTGGTAATAATTAGGATGGCAATTAATTTAGAAGCATATTTGAAGAGAAAGAATTTGGGAAATTTATTTATGTAAAGAATAAATTATTTTATCTATTTTCATAGTTAAGCTTCTTTATTTAAGAGAGCTAGTTTTTCTAGATTCTTTATGTATTACAAGAACGAGAATAATGGTTTTTTTTGCTTGCCAATTAGGCAAATTAGGAGTTTAAGAATATTCTTTGAATATTCTCTTCCTATCTAGATTAAATCTTATAACAGATTGTTTTGTAATGTAGTCAAATTCCAATAATCAAATGTGAATTTCTAATAGCAAGCTCAACAAACCATCTCGCAATAAGTATTTTATAAATTGTGAATGTTTTTTCCCTTTTAGTTTTTCCACTTTATTCAGGTGATTGTACTCTTTGGAAGAAGATTAATGGATGAGAACCACTACTACCAGTAATAACAACAAAATGTGAGGAAGAAAGGGCAAAGAGTAGTACGTCTTGAATGGTTTTATGCTTCTCATCCTACCATACCTAATTAGAGTCTATGTCCATTAGAACTTGGGCATGCAATGCAATATTTGCCATCAGAAAAGGTCTGGGACATTCAGACAGGTATGCACCTAATGCTTCCCTTGTTGTGAAGTTCTTGAGGGTGGTTTGGGTGGTTGACGAGAGTATGCCCTTCTGACACTCTAATGCTGGGCAACATTATGTCATGTCTACCTGGATGCATATCATGATGTTTAAAAAAGGATATCATAGTTAACTACTTTAGGGAGCAATTGAAAGAAGGTTAAAGTATTTACAATTGTCTGTGTGCATGTTGTGCATACTTGATAGAAGTAATCAAGTTGTGTTTCACACTTGAACGTAAAAAGGTTTCAGCATATAAGTTGCCCAATTTGAAACTTACTTGTGGCCTGATGTGGTTGCACCGCGAACATTTATTATAGCTTCAAGGCTCACAATGCATAGGTTCCAAACTCTGCAAATTCTATGGCTTGCCCTCATGCCTCTGGGATTGTTTCATTGCTGAAAGCATATCATCTCAAGTGGAGTCTTGCCGCTATCAATCTACCTTGGTTACAACTGGTAAGAATGACTTGCACTCTTGGATCTAATAGTTTAGAATTCTAGAGCCTTTGTTGGTGGTGGGCTTAATAAGAACAACTGATTATGGAGATGGACATGTTAGTCCCAATGCTGCAGCTCATCCAGACATGTCAAACTATATTGGACTTTTGTGTGGGCTATGGCCAGAAAGTTGCACCCAAAGAATTGTATTGTTCAACCAAGCCATCTCAATTGGTCTTGTTAATTTCACTGGATTAATGATGAATGTTGGGCACAGTAAGTTGTGTACTGTGAATGTTGAAGCGCCACATAGAATCAACGTGGCGGTCAAGCCGAGAGAATTGAGGTTTGACTTGGTCAAGTAAAGACCTATCTGAAACGGGTCACTGACTTGGAAGGACACCTATTGCAATCTTGTTTTCAAATAAGTAACGCTCTTGCACCAACAGAGAAAGATAGTCATCTTTTTCTCACGAGGGTCAATATGTTCCTTTCTCTTGTGATCTTCCTTTCAACTTCTCCATTCTGTGCTTGATAGCGGCGCTCTCCTCCCGCTCACCGGCCTCAACCAGGATGTTTGCGAGCATCACATACGTCGACCAATTCCGAGGCTCCAGCGCAAATGCCCGCTCTGCAACTCGCCTCGCGCGCCTAACGTCCTTGTGAGTGGAGCACGCTGCTAGCAGCGCGATCCACAGCACTGCCACTCTCACCGGCAACTCCTCCACAAACTTCTCCACGTCGTCAAGCTTCCCGCACCGTCCCAGAGCGTCCACAACGCAGCCGTAGTGCTCCGGACGGGGAAGAATCTCGTAGTGCACCGCAAGATCATTGGGAAGCTCTCGAGCAGTCCTCCGTGACTGCACGAAGACAAGACGCTCACAAAAGCGATGCTGTCTGGAGCGACGCCTTCCAGCTGCATTATCGCGAAGAGTGACAGGGTCATCTCCAGATCCCCGGCTTGGGCGTGAGCCGAGACGATGTACGTCCAGGAAATCACGTTCTTGCTCGCCATCTTTTCGAAGATTTCCCGAACGCTCTCTACTCTCCCAAGCTTGGAGTACATGGTCATGAGCGAGTGGCACAGGGCTTCGTTGGAAGCAAACTCGCTCGCTTCAATCAGTCTGTAAGTGGCGATTCCTTGGGCAAGATCTTTCTCGCCAGAGCAAGCAAGAACGACGCAGAGGAGAGTTACGTGGTCCGGCTCTACGTCAATCCTTTTGAAGAGCTCCATCGCCTCGTGTAAGTGGCCCCCTTGGACGTAAACCGTGAGCATGCAGTTCCAGGAGTTGCGATTCTTGTGTTGGATCGTGTCAAACACTGCTCTTGATTCTTCCAGAGCCCCGCCTTTTCCATACATGAGCATTTGCTACGACTGTGTTACTCTCGAATCCCCTCGAGACGACGATCCTGTGAACTTTTCTGCCTTGCTCCAGCGATGCCATGCTCGAGCAAGCGTCGAGAGCGCTCACGCAAGCAACCGCATCGGGTTCGAGGCCTCCATGAGCGAGCAACCTCTCGAAAATCTCCATCGCTTCTCTGCCATGGCCATGGGCATAGCTCGATATCAGCGTCGTCCAGGTGACGAGGTTCTTTTGCGGCATTCTCTCGAAGACTAGCCTGGAATCTCTCAAGCTCCCACACTTCTCATACATTGTGATCACCTCTGTGCCAACTATAACGTTTGATTCCAGGCCCAGAGCTGTGATCCTTGCGTGGAACTTTCTAGCTTGCGGGAGAAGCCTTCGAACCGTGAAGGAAGCAAGAACAGTGACGCAAGTCACCGGCGATGGCTTCACACCATCGAGCTCCATTCGTCTAAACAGCAACAACGCCTCGGCAAAATGCCCATTCTATGGAAACGCTGCGATCATGATATTCCACGAGAAAAGATCTCTGTTCCAGATGCCAGCAAACACCTTATATGCTAGACCAAGCTCGCCAAGCTTCCGATATGCCTGTAGTATCATGTCTCCCACGAACTGGTCTTCCGCGCAGCCGGGATGCCTCGCGGAAACAAAGCCGTGCACGCGACGAACTTGTGCTAGATTATTCTCTTGTACGCACCACTTGAGAAGGGACACAAAGCCTCTCGACACTGCCGTGTTAATGCTGATCTCCCCTGCTTGCTCGATCACGGCACCACGGCTCGCGGGAGATCTCCATACTTTCCCTTCCACCCATCCACATCGGTCTCCAAGAACTTGGCATTGTCACCAATCACCGATGCCGCTGCCGTGTGGAGCCACTCGCGGAGCACTCGAATTCGCCGCAAGCTCATCTAGCAGGATCGATCTATCCCATGACCACGGAGCCAGCTCTAAACCAAGAACTTCCCAGGAACAATCCGTGGCAAACGAGATCCTCCCCAATCACGCAAGAGAGATCACCAGCGCCCAGGACGAAGATCTCATCCCGGAGCCCAAATGCCCGCTGTGAGTGGACATTGAAAGCCGGAGACGAGGAAGACGAAGATGGCTTGCGCTGGATGCTCCCGGCAAGAACCCATTCCCCATCCACGAACTTGTAGAGGCAATCCGAGGCTGTCAAGCTGTAAATCCCGCTGGAAGTAGCGACGAGTTCTCCATGATCCATGGCGCTCATCCCAGAAGAATCGCGGTGCCAGGAATCGCTACCAGGATCATAGACCAGCACCTCGCAACGCGTGGAAGAGAACACCCGGACGTAAAGCTTACCCTGGAACACCACCTCGCAGTCAACCCGGTCGAGGTGGTTGTACGGCATGGTTGACCGCTGCGTCCACGTGTCGGTCGCAACGTCATAGGACTCGGTCGCGGGGACAAAGTCACCGTCGTGGTCGCAGCCCCCCGCGACGTAGACCGTACCATTCACTGTCGCCATGGCGAACTGCGACCGCGCGACAGTTGGCGGCGATCCCGCCCGCCACTTGTTCTTGGTGGAATCGAAGATCCGGGTGTGGTTCTCCACGCTCGATCGGCGAGAGCTCGTCCTGGATTCCAGCGCGACGAGGAGAGCGCCCACCGCCGCGGTCTTGAATGTGGCGAATCCTCCTCCGCCCACATCGCCGATTTCTAGCCCCGTGGGCAGTGGAGGATCTGGAAGAGGCGCTTTGAGCAACAAGGATTTGGAGGCGAGATTGTAAATGCAGTAGGAGTTGTGGCCATTTTCCATGAGGATCACGACGAGCCAGGCATCGGCGATGCCAGATTTCCTTCTTACCGCGAAGAAATCCTCACTCTCGAGCGTCTTCCTCCAAGTTCTTGACACCGATCGCATGCTGCGGTGGTAGATCCTGGGGACCTTGGCGAGGCAGTGGCGCGCGACATCGTTTGGAAGCCCCGAAATGAGAGATCTCTTGAGTTCTAAGCCTAGGTACCTCTTGTTTCCCATTGATCTTCCAAGGAATCATGGGCGATCGCTTAAGAACACCGTGAAGAACTTTCGGTGGGAAATACCAATTAAACATGGGACACGTTGCTGGAGATATTTTATCCCTCGTTTCAAAACTGGACACGTATGGTCTCTTTTCGCGGATTTTCAGCATTGTGACACGTGTATTAGGGCTGTTTTAGGTATGGTTGCTTTATCCTTTCTTCCCTCTGGCGCCACTATCCTCCCTCCATCGCCACTCCCGCGCAGGAATTTCCTCGCCCTAGGGTGCCCGCTGCTGGTAGCGATCGGCAGCGCTGGCAATGCCGCCCAAGCGGTGATCAAATCCAAGGCCGCGGCCCAGGAAGAGAAGCTGCTGGAATCAAACCAGCGGATCCAGCAGATGAATGGCGTGCCTCCGGATTTCCCGAGCTTCGTCCGTCAGGGATTCAAGGTCAAGGTTGTGGCGAGCCCCAAGTATGTGACCACGAGTACCGGATTGATCTACCTCGATCTGGAGCAGGGGAGCGGCGATTGCCCCAGCGATGGCCAGCAAGTGATCTTCAACTACATTGGCTACAACGAGGCCGGGAGGAGGATCGACAGTAGCTACCAGAAGGGGCAGCCATCCAAGACGCGATTGGGCGATGGTGGATTGGTTCCTGGGTTTGAGGAAGGGATCAAGAGCATGAGGCCTGGCGGGAAGCGAAGAATTGTCGTCCCTCCCGAGCTGGGTCCTCCAGTCGGCCCCTCGACGTTCTTTAGCTCCAAGCAGTTCGAGATCTTCGACGTGGAGCTCGTCCAGGTGAAGGATTGCGTGAGAAAGACAGTGGGATTCTTCTCGGCTCTTAGCTGTGACTGAAAACAAACGAATTTTTTGTTCATGGATCGATCTCACTCGTCTCATGTGTGATGTTCCTGGCCTCGTGAGGCTACTGAAATCTTGCTGCGGTGATTTCGCCAGGGCGCGCGAGCTCCATTTGCGTGTCTTGGGCGATGAGCGCTTGCGATCCAACGTAAGAATCAGGAATGTTTTAATCGATGTGTATGGGAAATGCGGGAGAATCGACGAGGCTAGAGAGGTTTTCGATGGATTGGAAGAACGAGATGTTTGCTCGTGGAACTCGATTGTCACAGCATATGCCACAAATGGGCATCTTGACATGGCAAGAGATTTCTTTGAGAGAACACCAGGCCGAGACGTGGTATCTTGGAATGGTATCACAAAAGCGTGCAGCCACCATGGCCTGGTCGATCAAGCGCGAATTTGGTACGACAGGACACCCTGGCAAAATGTGGTGTCGTGGACAGCCATGCTGGCAGCATATACCGCGTCAGGGCATCTGGACGAGGCAAGAAGTATATTTGACAACATGCGTCAGCACGACCTGGTGTCGTGGACTGCCATGCTGGCAGCCTACGCTGGCAATGGTCGCGTTCGTGATGCGTGGAACTTTTTTATCAGGATGCCTGAAAGAAATCTGGTCGCGTGGAACGCTATTGTGCAAACATTTGCCCAAAATGGGCATTTTTCTAAGGCGGTGGAGACGTGGGAGTCCATGCCTGACTTGAGCGCTCTTTCATGGACAATTATGATATCCGCGTATGGGAATCAAGGCTTGGTGGACTTAGCTAAGCGTGTTTTTGACAAAATGCCGTGCAAGGACATTGTGGCCTTGACGTCCGTAATCACGGTTTACGCCCAGAACTGGGATCTGGAGCACACGGAATATGTTTTTGCAAAGATGCCCTGTTGGGATTCAGTTGCGTGGACGGCCATGATTCAGGCATACTCTCAGAATGGAAAGCCTGAGATGGCAAAGGCTACGTTTGACACTATGCCCAAACGAACTGCTTTTTCATGGAATTGCCTCATTTCTGCGAGTGCCATGTACGGGCATTTGCGTCATGCTTGTGTAACTTTTGATAAAATGCCTGTTCACGACAAAGTTTCATGGACGACTATGGTTTCTGGATTTACGCAAAATGGCCAGCTTGAGGAGGCTCTGGAGGGTTTTAATCGAATGCCCAAGCGGGATCTATACACTTGGAATTCGATCATCCAGGCACTCGCCCAGAATGGCGACTTGAAAACCACACTGGAGCTCGTTGGGTCAATGCTCCTTGAAGGAGTGAAGCCGAGCTACATCACCTACGTGAGCGTGCTCACGGCTTGCAATCACGAAGGCGTGGTTAACTCGGCAAGGGAGCACTTTGGAATCATGCTTGAAGCTCATGGCATTTTGCCGGTGATCAAGCACTTCCACTGTTTGATAGATGTGCTGGGACGAGCAAGACGGCTACAACAAGCCGAGGAGCTGCTCTACAGCATGCCCTTTGCAGCCGATGAGGTTGCCTGGACTACTTTGCTGGGGGCTTGTGCCGTCCATGGTGAAATTGAGCAAGGGGAACGAGCAGCGAGGAATGCTCTTAGGCTAAATCCTTGCAGCGATGTTGCCTTCACGTTGCTATCGAATGTGCATGTCATTGCACACAGCCTGGTATAGTTCTACATTTTACAGAGGATACCATCTATCGCACGCGTGCCAGGCCGAGAGGCTGTGGAACGAACTTCTTCTGCTCACGATCAAAGAAGGCAGGAAATTCATGGTTGGAAAGCTTGCATTCTAACTAAGCATATCCTGAGTTTAACCTGTGGATTTGCTGAACGAGACAAGATATACATCATAACTAAGCAAAGGTTCTCATCTTTCATTTGCTCAAAGTAGAACCCCAAAAATTAGAAGCTATCTCTATGCAAATTGAGAAAACATCCGTGGGTGGTAAAAATGCCATAGTAGAAAAAGAAGGTGAGTGCAAAACTAGCTAGGGCCCTGAAAATAAAGGAAGCAAGGCAAGGACAAATGAGAAGCTGCTGTGATCAAAGGTTTGGCTGCGAGAAGATGTCTTGCCAGAACTGTCCTCCGAGTTTTCTTTAGAATACATCATGTCTGACAAAACTGTTTTCATTGTTGTTTTCATTTACACTGATTCAGAGTGTTTGCAGATCAAATTGTTATAGAAGATACACATAATATTGAGTGAATGGCTTGCTATGCTCTTATCGTCCGTGCAAGCACATCATGAATCACTCAATACTGATATTATTATCCCCATCATCCAACCACAAGCAAACTAGTCGGCTTCAAAACAGCTCTAAATATCTAAAGCTCAGTTTCAGCTGTAAAAATCTTCGCATGAGAATGGAAGCTCTTGTAGCTCACAATTATTCTAGTCATCTCAAGCCTTAAAATGTTGTGGCCACTCTCAGCAGTAGAGCCAGCATCCGTTCTCTAACAAAGACGATCATGGTCAAGATAGGAAGAATGATCAACCATCGATATCGGTTGATCACAAGGAGAAATAAGACAAGAAAGAAAAGTTCCAGATGTTGGTTATAATGGATATTAGACAGCCTGCTTCAAGTAAAGCAATGAAAACATGAGATCGTAGTTGTCATAGCTAGTGGCCACCTTCATGATGAGGCGTTTTGGCTTAGATCTCGTAAAAAGAACTATCTCGGCACTCCAGAACTCTCCCCGGTGTGCCTTCTCATTGTCGCAAGAATTCTTTTGCCAAGGCCTCTGGCGGGATAGCCTGAAGTGTCCCAAGCCTCACACGCTCACATTCTCCGGATCAAATTTCTGCTATGATTGAGTCCCTTTGAACGACTTACATTTCGTCCAATCTTGAGACTTAAGTATGACAGCTAATGGATGCCAGGAAACTCGTCAGCACCAAGAGTGTCCTCTTTCTTGAGCTGAGCACAATTACCAAATACTTTGCGAAATTCTGCCCATAGCTATAGGTTGTGATCCCAACACACAAATGTGGAGTGCAGGATGACAAATGTCATCATCTTTCATAGCTCTCCTTTAAAACTCATGGCGCGAGAGAACTCCAAGATTGATCCCGAGCTGCCGCCAACTACTCAGAATTCTTTGCTGCTATGTGGAATCCATATTGTGCTGGTTTAAAACCACACCACCTTTGCTAGACAATCGTCTTGTGTTGCCCAGCCAAGAAGTAGTGGCTAATTCCATTTGCTAAATGTCAATTTGGCGCTAAAAGATTGCAATGATCTTACTAATGCAGGTTCCCAATGAGGAAGTCTAGATGATCACTGTTGTGATTTTGGGTTTAATTTGCAGAAACCAATTACTTAGATTTAGCAAATTATGATTTCTGTTAGAAAAAACAGATTTACAACACAACTTGGATTAAAAGAGACGAGTTACCACCCGAATATAATAATAGCCTTCTCAAGGTAACCGTGTTTGCTTCTATCAGGGACGACATTTAAACTTCCAATGAAACATTGTGTATGCTGAATCCAGCTTTCATTGATCACGATGGAAGAGGCCAAGACTGTTTTCTCGGCCATGGCGCAACGCTGGGAGCCATAATCGCGGTGCCACACTGGACAAGTTCCGCACATGGATAAAATCACATTCATCACTACTCTGGAGGCGAGTTAGACAGGCTGATACAAAGATTGGGATCTGCAACACGAATAGTGAGTTTACTTTGAACACAATGAATATGTGTAGTTTATTGTAGAGTGTTTTGTCTTTTCTTCCGTAGAATCTGAGCTGTGCAGCTTGTTAAAGAGAGTCTTGAATATAATTTAACATGGTATCAAGAGGCATATGTGTCCCTTCTTGTCTTTTTATTTATTCGAGATGTTTTTGATGAATTATAGTGTTCTCATATCCTTCTAGATATGGATTACTTATAATTGGAATTGTCATGTTTGGTTTCAAACCTTTCAAATATCGCAAGGAAGGAAGTCGCAAATATCTTCTTCCATTCTTACCGCATTCTTGTATCCGTGCTCCTTGTTGGATTTGTCAAGCTTTTCGAATTAGAATTGTCAAGCTTTGTTGAGCTCTTTCACTTGGAACTGTCTAGCTTTGTCGAATTACTTTTTGAGCTTTTCGAATTGGAATTGTCAAACTTTGACAGAATTATTTTCGAGCATTATCGGATAATTTTATTGAGCTTTTCAAATTGGAATTGTTGAGCTTCGTCTGACTAGATGTCAAACATTTTTCAAATTAAGTTTGTCAGAAGATCTCTTATCAGTAGCAATGGAGTTGTAATTTGGTATTTTCACTATGGGAAACATTTTAGATTCAAGCTTTATTGTTAAATTACTTTTGTCATATATTTTTACTTAATTTTTTTCTTGGTAAAACTTTGAACTTGCCAAACTTTGAACAATTTAACTAGAATATCTAAATATATTTTAGGATATTTTTCAATCTAACAGCTTTTTCTAATTTATTTATAATCGGTATTTAATAATAATTTTCTTAGTTAAACTAATACAAATTAACTTTAAAGTCTGTGTTTATGTTTTAACTATTACTTCCTAATTAGATTTTTATGAATCATCCTTAGAACATAAGAAATAGTACCCTACAAAGATTCAATTACCACTATTTGGCACCCAAAATCTTTTAAATACTGTAATGTATAAATCAATCAGGAGCTTATATCGTGAGCCCTATATATTTCTATTTTTAATTATATGAAAATTACTCAAAAAATTTACATTTGTAAGAGATTGGGTAATAAGTGTTTTCCTTACCCAAGTCAAAAATATTTATTAATTATTGTGGTGAGTATGTCATCTTTTGACTGCTTTCTATATCTGTAAAAAGATAATTCAAGCAGATAAGAACGTAAGACACCACCATAATGCCAAGGAAATGTAAAAACTAACAATATTTGAGATCACCATTTTTACAAGTAAATAAAAAAGTGACAACATTTGGGTTGTTTTTTACTTTTATGCCCTAGAATTAAACTATGCAAAACATAAATGCCAAATTAAATTATTTTTGGTTTGCTTAAACAAACCTGTAGGAATATACCTAGAATATCCTTGGATATTCTAGGATATTCTACCATCTAAAGGTTTTAGATTAATCATTATTAAACAAACCAAGTGTTGTTACATGCAATGCATAGAAAATTATTAATATTGCATGCTAAAGCCCTCAAACCATTATGATCAAACTTATAGTTCCATTTATCGTGGCTCCTACCCCAAGGATAGGGGTTCTTGCACAAAAATGTTATTTTTACTAGAAAAGAAACACAACTTGTGTTTAAAAGCCTAAATTGGGAGCCACATAAGGTGGAGGGTGTACTTATAATTTGATATTCTTACACTAAACTTTTAGTTTCAAACTAATAATGTAAAAGTATTAGGAATATATAATAAGTTTACTATTTTATAAAATCCAAAATAAGGAACCTATTTTGGAAAGATCAACTCAGAACGATCTCATCTAGATCTCAAGGATCCATAAAAAATAAGTGCCTTTATGATCTATTGGATTTGTCACGAAAATTCTGCTTGCTAAGGAGTTTGTTCCAATTAGAAGCTAAGCGCTCATGGACAGCTGGCCAGATCAGTGTGAGACACAGAAAGGGTGCCACATGGTAATGGTTTTGCTAATTGGATGTCACAACAAGGGATGTCCATCTAGTGAGGAATTTAATACAATGTGATCAAAATCAATGACAGTCAACATAATTTTTATATTGACTCTTAACATCATGGTTTTGGAACAGGGGTTAGTTAATTATTGCTGTAATTCTATAGAAAAATAATAATGTTCATGAAATTTATAAAGTTATAGATTAACATTAAAGCTTAAAGTGCCCCAAAGGACCATCTTGCAAGAAACCACAGCAGTGCTGCAATATCACCTTTAGAATCTTCAACATAATCAATCGATTACTGGTTGGAAGTTAATTAAGATGATTTATACTGCTATTAAGGCATGTAATCTAGCATCTTCATGGTTTCGCCAGCGTTAATCAAAGGGATTGATTTAAAGTATCTAAAAACTACCAAAATTTTGTGGAAGAACTCAAAATGCTAATTTTAATACAACAGCGTTCTCTTTGAGGAACGCAATCAAAATCGCCACTGTTAATCTAGAGAAAGAAATTTGCTCTTGAAAGTTTTCTTTGGACTAAGCTGGATTTGCTAGCTTACAAACAGATCAGTACGAACACAGGAAATCACTCTAGAGAAAAAATCCATTTGCTTGAGAAATGTCGTGTGTATAGTTTTTGTTTGCCTCGCAGGTCGGAAACACGATCGTTTACTCAAAGTACGCCGGCACTGAGATCCAGTTCAATGGTGCTGACCACATCCTCCTCAAGGAGGACGACGTGATTGGGCTGCTATCCACCGAGGACATCAAAGATCTCAAGCCTGTGAATGAACCCAATCTTATTTGTCCTAGTAGATATTAGGTTAATATATGATGTCCATACTAGTAGACTAGAGCCAATTCCCTGCAATGTGGAATCACCTTTAGTGCATATTGCCCAGCAAATGCTAGTACAAAAATCAATAATTTTATACAATTTTTTTCTTTTGATATTTTTATATGTATATATATATACACACAATAGGCAGGGATTTTGAAGCTTTTCCCTTTTCCCAAGTTTGAGACAAGAGTTTTTAGCGGCTCTGGAGCGAAATGCTGAGTGCTAGCTGGCGGAGCCTTGGAAGAATGTCACCCATTTTCAGTGCTTCTGTGATGGCCTCAAGTAGAAAGAGTGGAACTACGGACATATATATGTATATAAAGTGGATCAACCGGTGGAAAGACTGAACCGGCCATGAAAAAACAAAAACAGAGCTAGGAAATATCAAACTAGCTCCCAGCGAGGTTCGAACTCGCGACCTTTCGCTTACGAAGCGAACGCACTACCACTATGCTATGGAAGCCAAGTCGGTGACAAACGTCAGAGTAAAACCCATATATCCGCTCACGTGTCAATCCTAGCCACGTCATCACACCTCTCCGCCAATGGTCGTGCTGCATCCCCGCCCAGGGCTGATTCACCCCCCATTCGGGGGACGGCAGACGATGGACTGTTGCGACAGCGACGATGACTGCTGCGACATAGTGCCACACCACCACGGGCACCACGGGCACCACCACGGGCACCACCACCACCACCACAGCCACAGCCCCCGCGTCCACATCTCCTCGGCCCACTGCTCACCGCGCTCCTGCTCCCCGGTGCGCGTCCGCGTGGGCGACGATACCACGGTGCTCTACTCGGGTGGCAGCCACTGCCACCGCCCCTCCTTCTACCACCACCACCACCACGACTCCCTCACGCTCCACATCGACGATTCGCCGCCGTGCACGCCCCGGATCTCCGTGCGCGCCCGGAGCTGCTCGCCCGAGAGGGTGACGCTGAGCATCACGCCGCGATCTTGCCCCTTTTGCCCCTCGTGGCAGCGCTACTGCCGCTGGTGCCCGATCTGCCGCTGGTGCCCGTACTGCCACCACGGCTGCCCTCGCTATTGCGGCTATTGCCGCCTGTGGTGAAGCAAAGCAATGCCGCCACCCCGCTCTCCCATGCCTGACACTTCGATGCTGCGATTGAGGAGCCACTGAAGCTAACCAACGCCATAGCCTCAGCAAGAAACTCGCGCTTACAATGTTCTTCTAAAGACTCTTATAAAAGACCTCTTCATTTCAAATTTTTAGGGTTCTTGGGTAGGGCTCTCTCTCTCTCTCTCTCTCTCTCTTCTTGCAGGAATGGGGACGAGCGTCCAGCTGACCCCGCTCGCCGGCGCTCACTCCGAGGGGCCGCTCTGCTACCTCCTCCAGGTCGACGATTTCAGATTCTTGCTGGATTGCGGCTGGAACGATGTCTTCGATGTCTCTCTCCTCCAGCCCCTCGTCAGGTATTGGATTCTCGGCTTTTCTTGATTGACCATTGATATTTCAGTGTCGCTCCCACGATCGATGCTGTTCTTCTCTCCCATTCTGACACGCTGCATCTCGGAGCGCTACCCTACGCGATCGCGAAGCTGGGACTCAATGCGACCGTCTATTGCACGCATCCCATCCGGTCCATGGGCCATATGCAAATGTATGATCATTGCCTCTCGCGAACTGTGAGTTTTGTTCTTTCCGCTCAGCTCGTGGATGGACTGAAATAATGTATGGATTTCTTCTTTTCTTACAGGCTGTGTCGCATTTTGATCTCTTCAGCCTGGATGATGTAGACACTGCCTTCTCGAACACCTGTCCTCTCAAGTACTCTCAACATTTTCCTCTTCAAGGTAATCCCCGAGAAGAAAACTAGAAGAAATTTAAGGTTTTAGTTTTTCTCTAGTGCAGGCAAGGGGCAAGGCATTACCATCACACCGTTTCCAGCAGCCAGACTTTTAGGCGGAACTATCTGGAAAATCACTAAGGACACGGAAGACATCATATATGCTGTCGATTTCAACCATCGCAAAGAAAGGTTTCAGTTTTAGATTTGTTCATTTCCTGAGGCCTAGAATCTGAGGGCATGCTAACGCAGGCATTTAAATGCAACGGTTTTAGAGTCCTTCACTAGGCCTGCAGTGCTTATTACGGATGCTTACAATGCTCTCAATTCTCAGCCTGTGCGCCGGCAACGAGATCAAGAATTTCTGGGTACGTCTTTCTTGGCTTTTTGTGAGCCATAGAGTTCTCTCCTGTTTTGTGATGCAGATATTATCTTGAGGACTCTACGCTCCTCTGGAAATGTTCTTTTGCCTGTCGAACCGTCTGGTCGGGTATTAGAGATTATTTTGTACCTGGACCAGGTATGCTCTCAAAACTAAGTTTACTTTGTAAGCGTCCTTTGCATGCAGCATTGGAGCCAGCACCGAATAAACGTACCCCTCGTTTTTCTTACGTATGTGGTCGGCAGCGTAACTGACTTTGTTAAGAGCTCGCTTGAATGGATGAATGATGCTATAGGAAAAGCATTCGAACAGAATCGTGAGAATCCATTCGCACTAAGGTGAGTGATCCGTTTTAACTGCATATTCTTATTTTTCATATTTACTTTCAGATCCGTGAAATTGTGCACCTCACGAAAACAGCTTGACGAGCTTCCTCCAGGACCCAGGGTAACGTTTTCTCGAAACTAAATCGTGAATACTCAATTATTGGTTCAGGTTGTTCTTGCATCCATGGCGAGCTTGGAAACAGGATTTGCGAAAGAATTGTTTTTGGAGTGGGCTGTAGATCCTAAAAATCTTGTACTTTTTACGGAACGGGCTCAGGTAGTCGTTATTCTCTCCTATTTGCGAAAAGTTCATCGTTAAATTTTGGTAGGTTGGAACACTAGCGCGTCAGCTACAAGTGGAGCCTCCGCCAAAGATTGTGAAAATCACCATCAGCAAGAAAGTCCTTCTTGTCGGTGAGGAGCTGGAGGCTTACGAGCGTGAGCAGTCGCGGCTCAGAGAGGAAGCAAGGAACGCAGCTTCTCAACAGGAACCAGTCCAGCCAGCTTCTTCAAGCGACGACCTGATGCCATCGGCTCCGGACGAGTCAAGTACACCATCAGAAGGTGATGAGTTTGTCAGTTTTCTCTTGGCTTAAGACGATAGTCCTTGTTCATTCCAGGGAAACAGCAAGCGGTCACTGTTCATCATGATATTTTCATAGATGGTTTCACGGTTCCGGCTGACACCGTAGCACCCATGTTCCCGGTTTATGACGATAGCAACGAACGTGACGAGTATGGGGAAATTATTAACCCTGATGACTTTGTGATTAAAGAAGAGTTTATGGACTACTCCCAAACTCAGGCTGTAAGTGATGTTCTTAGTGCATCTAAAACTGGTTTTAACGATTTGTTTTTTTTACAGAATGCAAATAATATAAAGCTAGAGACAGAAGGAGACACCTCTGCAGAAAAGCCGTCGAAAGTCGTCACGACTGATACAGCGGTATTTCTAGTACTCAGAAATTACTGAGTATTTTCTAAAATATCTCTCTTGTGATGTTTAGGTGGTCCCACTGTGTGCGCTGACATTCATGGATTTTGAGGGCCGAGCCGATGGACGATCGATCAAGTCGATATTGGCCCATGTAGCTCCCTTGAAGCTGGCAAGTGTAGCCTTCTCCTTTATCTTCATTTGCTGATTTGGAGGAGATCAGGTTTTGATCCATGGATCCGCGGAATCTACCGAACACTTGAAGCAGCACTGCCTCAAAAATGTCTGTCCGTTCGTCTACACTCCACGGGTTGGTGAAAATATGAACGTCACTTCCGATCTCAATGCGTATAAGGTGCGATGAGAGTTTGAGACCCGTGTGTGAATGACTCCGTCCTTGTTCCTGTTTAGCTGAGGCTGACGGAGCGTATAATGAGCAGCGTCCTCTTCAGAAAGGTAAAACGTGGCATAGATTTGGAGTTTCAGCATTGTGCACGTTTCAGCTTGGAGATTACGAGCTAGCGTGGGTTGATGGAGAAATCGGACAGAATGAGGAGGACTTACTCCCACTTTTGCCTCTGGACGGAACGCCACCTCCACACAAGACCGTCTTTGTTGGGGATTTGCGCCTTGCTGATTTCAAGCAGCTATTAGCCACCAAAGGCATCCAGGTTTGTTCTGCTGCCCTGGTTAGATGTTTGACCTCTGCTTCACATGCGCAGGCAGAATTTGCCGGTGGTGTTCTCCGTTGCGCTGACAACATAGCCGTTCGCAAGGTAGGTAGTTCCGAACTTTGTAAATCCGGAAACTAAGTTGCTCTGCCCAGAGTGGAGGACAGCAACTCGTAATCGAGGGATCTTTGTCTGACGACTACTACAAAGTCCGGGAGCTGCTCTACTCACAATACCACATAGTGTGAATGTAAAGTAAGTACCTTTCGAGACACTGGGGTGATCACATTAGTTTGCTGTGAACAGCTTCTTGGCCAGAGTTTCGTGGAGGGCTTGTCGGGACAAGAGGTTTTCCATCTGCAAACAAGGAACCAATCAGCACAGGAACTTAAGATATCATATCCGGGGGCGTTGACTCACTCACCTTGGTGTTGTGGTGAACGGTCAAGCTGAGGACCGAGCTCACTTCGGGCTTCCAGTCGATGGAATCCAGCTCCAGACCGAGCTCCTGGAGGCAACTCAGCATCCTGACCAGGTCGTGATCCGGTCTCTTGACGTCGAAGCTGAGGTGAATTGCCGATCGCGCGGCGCGGGAGTCGTCATTATTGTCGAGCTCCTCCGTGAGCATGCTGGTGGGATTCGTTGCGGCTGGGGACAAGGACTCCACCTCTTGGTCGCCGGTGCCGCCGTTCAAGTTGGAGGTGAAGCTCGGGCTGCTCTGCTCTTGGAGCTCCGCGATCTGGCACCGGAGTTGCTTGATGTAGTCGATGGTGGCCTGGAGGACCGCGAGCTTGTTGGCCTGTCCAGTGCCACGTTCAGGGAGTGGAAATGAAAGTTGAAGCAAGTTTTCTTGTTTTAAAATGCTCATACCTTCTTCAAGGTCCCTTGTGGGATGAATTTCTTGAGCGTGGCCAGGTGCTCGGATTCCTTGGACCGCCGGGACCGCTCGGCCAGCATGTGGTTGTACGAGGCGGGAGTTTGCGCTGGAGCTCGCGGATTTGATTGGAATTGGATTAGGGGTTGGTGTTGGAGATCTTGAGCTTGAGCTACTTGAGAAGATGGCGCCTGTATTTCTAGTTGCTGCTGTTGGTGCTGCTGCTGGAGAGTTACATCTTCGGGGGCAGCCGAGGAGGAGGAAGCGCGAGATTGGAGCTGCTCCCTTTCGTGAACTTGCCGATAGAGATCCAGAATGGAGCACGCCATCGACTTCTTCCTGCAACCATGGCCATGAGTATGAGCGGTGCTTTCGATCCCAGGACTCCAGTATTGGAAGGCCTTGCCCGGATGGATTTCTACTTGTTCCACCGGTACCGCTTCCTCCTTGACCGCCATCACGGGCAGCGGCTGTTCGAAGTGCTGCTGCTGGAAACCCGCACCACGGCCCGTTTCCAGGGGAAAATCCACACGAGACAGCCCCTGAACCACGATGCTGTCGTGATCAAACAACTGAAACGCCTCGGTCCCGTCGAAGCTCCGGCTAAGTTGCTGAATGTGGGCTTGGAGCTCGTGATCGTCGTTGGGCTCCAGGAAGCCGCCGCCGCTGCTGGCCCCCGCGGAGCTCAGGCTGAAAGCAGACTCATGGCCCGTCGCTGCCCCTGGAAAGCTCCACGCCTCGGGATCGTACAAGGCCTGGGATGGGAAGCACAGATTTGTGAGGAAGCAAAGGAGAACAAACTCTTGCTCCAAGGAGAGAACATACCTCCATCTCCATGGCCTTTGCCGCTCCCTCGCTGCTGGTTACTTGTTCCAGGTCGGTCTCATCAGAGTTCTTAAGGGAAGAGATGGCAGAAAATCTGCGAACTAAGGCGAGATACTCTTGCTCCTCCACTTTGTTCGGCTGTTGCAGAGGATATCAATCTTTGGCCCCGATTTATTCAGCGGCTCCCCCGCATATTCCCCGAATACAACACGTGGGTTAAATGTGCACCTTCTCTGCTCGACACTGAGCTGTTAAACCGCCCTTTGACATCGCGGTTTCGGAGCGTAATCTAATCTAGCTTATGGCGAGGAAGGTGGTGAGGCAGCTTCCCAAGTGCCGCACGTTTTGGAAGCTTGCAAAGACCCCTCCTTTCCGCCTTTAGTCGAAGCCCACGCGAAGCCGCGGCGTGGAACGTCGAAGCTTTTGCGACATTGCCTGCTGCGCGGCCTGTCAAAACCACTTTCTTCACTAATCCCAAATACACGCAATCCTGTGTTCTGTGTGAGTTGTGTGTGATCAGGTCAGCATCTGGTTCTGGGCCACACCTACAAGGAACAATCAGCCACCATTTGTCAATTGATTGGAAGGGGGGCCACCCTAGCTCCTACAGTTGGGTCATTTTCCTGTTGAACACTTGGCTCGGCTTGCTTTTGGAATCACAGATCCTTTGGATTACGTAACTCTCACGTAATATATGGTGGTGGCTCTTGATTTTCAGGAACCATTGGGGATACAAATTAGGCCATTTTCCTCCAGTGCTAACAAGTGTCTTGTTCCTATTCTCTCTCTCTCTCTCTCTCTCTCTCTCTGTGTCTCTCTGTCTCTGTCTGTGGTTGTGGTTTATGCAAAGGACATTGTGTAATAAGTCGCAGCGAACATATGGTCTGTAACAAACTTAATGTTTCTGGAATACTAAATCAAACCCCTGGCCGTGATCTAGCGTGGATTAGAAAAGCATAGAATTGTATGAAACCGCGTTCAAGGCTTGTTCGGTGTTTATGTTGTGCCTGATCCAGTCCAGACGTATTCTACACGTACTGCTAGTCCAATTCCAGTTTGCTACGGCATAAAGTTACGTAGTAACCGTAATAAAATGCGACCCCTTGCACGTGGCCTTTCATATTATCTCTAGCTCGAAACAAAGACAGTGTGAGGGAGTTCAAGTCAATTTTCTAGTTATATTTGCATATGATCCTATATGATGTGGAATAGCGTGGTGCAATAGACACATTAGTTCATGGAATGTTCTAACATTACAAAAGTCATAGAACGTGTTCGCAATGCTCTGGGTATACATATCCATAAAGATCCCCGACTAGTGATCCTGCGATGGTCCATCGCAAGCTCGATCCCGTCGCCTGCTTGTCCCTCTTTCTCGCTCTTGGGCTTGCCACTCCAGGAATCAAGAAGGACACTACCTCCGCTGCCATCCTCCCGGCCGTCAACCGCCTCTTCCTCCGCATAAGTTGATGATTGATTCAATATGTCGAAGAGTTCTGTGAAACTGTTATTGCTGTGCAGTTGTCTACATCAATCCGGAACCCCCTGGTACATCTGCAGTGTAAGATTCTTTCTCTTTAGCGTTTCTGGTCTGATGATCGTGAGTTCACCGTGACCGTGACCGCAGTTTTCAGGTCGCCGCCAGGTGGTAAGGCTGAATGAACCAACAATCAATGTGTCTGCGTGTGTTTGGCATTTGGTTTCACAGGTCAAAGAGGCTTCGATTGCTCGCAATGCGTCGATTGCTGTTTCGCCTTCTATTGCATAATCCACGGTGAAGTTTGTGAGCATGTTAACGGTCTGTAATGCTCTTTTCATTGCTTGCATGGTTGATAAAATCTGCTTCCTCTGTCCAGTGCTTGAAGAATGCCACCAGAACTGCCCCTTCGAATGTGTAATCTAACATTCTCGTAAAGACTCTGTAGAAAATCTTCCATCGCAGCCAGCATGGTCTTAAAAATATCCAAAGATCCTCCCTTACATTGCACTCTCGTAAATCCCAGCAACATTGTCATGGCTCGAGAACGCTCAAGTCTCGTCTCTGGGATTTCCAAGAGACGACGAGAATTCCAGTCAGCGCGTGAAAGTCTGTCTCCCTCACCTTGCGATCTCGAAACATGCATAACTCCGTGCACTCCTCGCGATTGAAATATTAGGCAGATTCGTGCAGTTTTTCTTGCTTAACGTGTTGCAATTTATGGAGATGCTCCTGTTACAGCCGTTACTGTCAACTTGGCCGTCTAGATCCAAGTTCTTCCCATCATCTGTCAAAAAAAAGCTACTTCAAAATAGAATTAAAACATACCGCTAACTCGAAAGATCGGCAAGAAGACCGTGCACATCGGAAGAAAGCGGGCCTCGTCCAGTTCTACCAAAACAAACATCGAGGTTTGTGACGCTGCAACGTTACTTACATGTCCGATTAAAAACTCGTTTAAGAAACTGTATAAAACCGTGTTTAAGTCGATTGGCTGGTTGTTTGTGTATTGTCCAGGCCACGTATTCTCCATGTACTGCCAATCCATTTCCAGTTTGGCCACGGCATGAAGTTACGTAGTTCTACTGTAATGCAATGCGACCCATCCCTGCGCTCTATAACTCAAAAGACAGCCTGTGAGGGAGTTTAAACCACTTTTCTCTGCATAGATCCCATATAAGTAATATGAGGTGTGGAACAGCGTGTTGCAGCAGACATACATTAGTTCATGGAATGTTCTAACAGTACAAAGTCATAGAAGTGTGTCTGCTAGGCTCTGGGTATACATATAGAGAACAGTGCGACTGTAGTGATCCGGCAATGGCCGCTTGGAAGCTTGATCTCTTCGCCTGCTTGTTCCTTTTTCTCGCTCTTGGGCTTGCCGCTCCAGATCCTACAGAGAATGGAGAACACCACCTCCGTCGCCATCCTTCAGACCGTCAAGCTCCTCCTCTTCTTCCTGGTAAGTTGCTCTAGATTCCAAGATGTCAGAGCTCCTGTCAAACTGGCGGTTGTTGTTGCAGATTTCGTCGGTTTCCCTGGTAAGTCTACAGTGTAAGATTCTTTCTGAACTTCAGCGCTTTCTATCCGATGATCGTGAGTTTTGCCACCTCCGCAGTTTTCTGGTCGCCGCCAGGTGGTAAGGCTGAATGAGCCGACGATCAATGTGTCTGTGTGTGTGTTTGGCATTTGGTTTCGCAGGTGATAGAGACTTTGACTGTCAGCAATGCGTCGACTGCTGCCTCGCGTTCACTTGCATAATCCGCGGTGAACATTGCGAACAGTTTAACGGTCCGTAATCCTCTTTTCGTTGCTGCTTGATTTAATCTGCTTCCTCTTCGTCTTGCAGGCTTCCACTGTCCAGTGCTTGAAGCATGCAACCGGAACTGCCGCATGGAATGTTTACTCTAACCAGCAAGAATACTGGCCATGAACTTAACCTTGATTTTCTCGTAATTTCTTTGAGCATGTATCCAATATCGCAAAACGCATGATTCATTCTTATGAATTTGTTTCCTCGCGAATCTCATCAACATTCTCATGGCTGGAGAACGCACAATTCTCGTCACTCGAGCCAGCGACTGAAAGTCGGTCTCCCTCCTCTCCTTGCGATCTCGAAACAGGTGAACTCCGAGAGATCAAGACTGGCGACAAGGCCCTCTATCGAAAGAAAGGGGGCCTCGTTCAAACAAACAATGAGGTTTGTGATATATAGAAGGCATAAGAAAATGCAATGCTGCTTACCTTTAAGACTATCCAAGTAGTTGAACGTCAGGAAATCCTAAAAAAAGCCTGTGGCGAGAGCAAATGTGCCGACAGAATATACCGTAATACAATGCAACCCCTGCATGTGGCCTTGAATATGTTCTCGAACTCAAAACAAAGACAGTGTGAAACCAATTTTCTAGTAATATCTCATATGCAGTGAGGAACAGCGTGTTGGACGTACAGTAGTTCATAGAAGGTTCTAACAGAATGCTCTGGGTATACATATAGAGAACTTTCCCGACTGTAGTGCTCCAGCAATGACCGCTCACAAAATCCAGCTCATCGCATGCTTGTTCCTCTTTCTCGCTCTTGGGCTTGCCACTCCCACGGAATGGAGGACACCACCTTCCTCTGCTTCCTGGTAAGTTGCTCTAGATAGTGAATCAAGTCGAAGTGTTCCAGTCAAACTGCCAGTTGTTGCTGCAGATCCCTTGGTAAGTCCAGTGGAAGATTCTTTCTGAGCTTCAGCGTTTCTGATCCGATGATGACCACCGCAGTTTTCTGGTTGGAGCCTATCGGTAAGGCTAATGAGCCGACGATCAATGTGTCTGTATGTGTTTGGCATTTGGTTCCGCAGGTGGTAGAGTTTTCGACTGTCAGCTATGCGTGGACTGCTGCCGCGACTTCACTTGCATAATCCGCGGTGAACATTGCGAACAGTTTAACGGTCCGTACTCCTCTTTTCGTTGCTGCTTGATTCAATCTGCTTCCTCTTCGTCTTGCAGGCTTTTACTGTCCAGTGCAGCTTGAAGAATGCAACCGGAACTGCAACATGAAATGTTTAGTCTAACCAGCAAGCGAACTGGCTATACTTTACCTCGTAAATTCTTTGACTAGCTGTAGAAAATCTTCCATCGCTCGCAGCTGGTCTTAAATATCCAATATCGCAAAACGCATGATTCGTTTCTATCAAATGTTTCGTTTTCTCGTGAACCCCAGCAGCATTGTCATGACTGAAGAACGCAGAAGTCTCGTCGTCTGGGATTTCGGAGAGACGTCGACATATCCGGACTTTCAGCCAGTCGTTCTCCCTCTGCCTTGTGATCTCGAAACATGCAGGTAGAACTCCGTGCACTCAGATTCGTGCAGTTTGCTTGCCATTTTTTCCTGTGCATACAGGGTGTTGGGGATGTCACTAACACGAAAGATCAAGACTGGCGAGACGGAAGGAAGGGGTTCTGCCAAAACAAACAGTGAGGTTGGCGACATTAGAAACAGAAGCACAAGGTATAAGAAAATGCAATGCTGCTGACTTTTAAGACTGTCCAAGTGGAGAGTGATATAAAACATCAAGAAATACTCGTAAGAAACCTCTAGAGTCTGGGAAAAAAAACTTTTGGCGAGAAAAAGTCGAAATGTGTGGAGCAAGTTAAAGAATTAAAACCTTTGGTTTTAGCTTCAGAACTCTAAGTTTCTCGCTGGAGAAAAAAATATTCGGACTCCCTGTCAATCTGCTTTCCCGGAATATCATCTACATTAGTCGCCCCACATACAGACTCCTTGGGAAGCGCTCCTTGAGTTGAGGCCACTGGACGTAGAACAGATCCATGGCGTGAAGCCTGTATAGGATGAGGCCAGTGAGCGAGAGCTTCTGCACCCTGGCAATGCTTTCAATATACACCAGAGTCGCCCATTTCAGTCCCAAAACCTGCAAGCACGCAGTCCGTCCATCAAAATGTGATTTTTACTTCTTTTTCATTTTTCAACCTTCAACAAGAAAGCTGCGACGCAAACTGGCAGACAAGTCCCCGGTCCATTGCACAAAACCTGTGGACTTTTCTCAGCGACAAGGAGACAGCAAAAGAACTACGACTTGTCACTCACCACATCGGGTCTGATCCGGAAAACAACCCACAGAGCGTGGGCAATGGCCATCAAAGTCGTCACCACCGACGTTAGATACGACTGCCCGACCTCGCGGCTCCTGTAAATCTGGAGGTAGTGCCGAGCACCTTGCAAACATCCATCCTAGCAAAGTATATCGATCCTCTCTCATCCTGCGTGATCCACAAATAGACCCACCAGAGTAGCAGCAGACGACGATTTCTCCTCCGCGGCCCGAGCTCTCGGCAAGCTCATGTTGTCACTCGCGGCAGCCAAGTATATCCTGGGGCTGTATCTCTCCGAACGAAGCATCTCCACGACGTTCAACATCTCAGCCGTGTGCCCGCCTAGGCAAAAACAGTAAGAAAGCTCTTCACAATGAGATTCTTCGTCGATTACCTGATCCAAGAACAACGAGGGTCTTGAAGGCCCGGCTGCCCGGCGCACGCGGCTTCCCGGTGAATGCGTAGACGACGAGCAATCTCCATAGCACAAGACCTACAGCTGCCCCGCAAAACAGAGGAAACCAATCCTCCATTCCAACCTAGAACTAGAAAGACTCTAGGGCATAGTATAACTTACATTTACATTAGAACAAAACTACACCATAGCATTAAACTCGATGATAAGCCCAAGCTTTCTGATGGTCCCATGATCCATCAATCTCCATAGCTACAGCTAAGCTGATATCTAGATCAATCAAACCAGCAGTACCATCTCCCATTGTAGCTTGATCAGAGTAACCAACTCAACTCAGGATGATCCAGCAAAGCCATAGCTCTAGAATGGTCCTATCACTGAGGCTGTGTGGTACACTTTTGCTAGCTAGCTCACACACTGTGAGCCTGTGTGACACACACAAGACACACTACACGCGGGAGAGCTTGCCTTTATTCCATTTCCTTCTTCTCTTTTGCCTGGCCAGGGGCCACCAACAACGATTGAGCTAATAACTCCAAAGCCAGAGCTGTCGCAATTCCCACACGTAGTTTTCTTCTTTTCAAGAACTACTGCAAGTAGTATTTAGTGATCGTTTTTTTGTCACTGTGATCATCAATTTCACTGCTGGAACTTCACAGGCCCTCTGTTGAAAGATCTAGCGCTACAAGCCAAGCTCTCTCAGGCCTGGTACTCTTTCTCGCGGGTCTCTTTTCAATCTTTTCTTCTCTGCTTTCTAGCGAGCAATCGCCCAAAACGAAAAGAGGGGAGGATTGAGACGGCAACTTCTCTAGAAGCATGGAGCCATCCATCGTCCGCTTTTCAGCCAGTCCTGTGCTCGCTCGCTCGCTTTGCTGTGTTAGCGACGAAAAACGATAGCTCGACAATGCGAAGCTGCCCTTTCTTTCTCTTATGTTTTATAAAGATGGCGCAGAACAACCACGGAAGTATCTTTCCTTTCATAATCTGATCGTCGGTCAGGCTTTTCCCCACAAAGGAAGAACCGAACTCGTATCTTCTGATTCCGACCGAACGAACAGACGCACCATCGACTTTCAGGCCGAGAATCAGCAGCAAAATCCGCACTGAAGCAGCATTCCTCCTCCACCAACTGTACACCTTTCAAGAGAGCGGGAGAATTTCAAGGAAAAAAGAGAGAAAGCGAGAAAAAATCGAGGGAGCCGAGCGAGAGAGCTCGATCAGTCAACCGCCATCAATGAATTGATCGATCGGTCCCACCATGGTTGTTCTGTGTCTGTGCCCGTGAAGATCGATGATCGCAGAGAAAGGAGAGCCGCGACATGGATATGATCCAAGGGGGGGAAGAAAGATCAGACGTCGATCAACCTCCCGGAGGACATCCGCGTGGATCCAGAGAGCTCCCTGCTGCTGCTGTGATCCTTGGCGCCCACCACCTTGGGCTTGACGTCGTAGAGCATTTGCACCACGTCCCTCATGGCGGGGCGCTCCGCGGGCTGGTCGCTCGAGCACAGCAGCGCGACCCGGAGCACCAGCATCACCTCGTGCAGCGGCAGCAAATCCGTGGAACCCATCCGCGGGTCCAGGATGGCCAGCACTCCGTCCTTGGTCTGGATCATCTTGCGCACCCACTTGACAATGTCGATCTCGTCGCCATACCCCGGCTCGATCGGCCGCCGCCCCGTCACCAGCTCCAGCAGCACCACCCCGAAGCTGTAGATGTCGCTTTTCTCATTCACCTTGAGCGTGTAGGCATACTCTGCATGGGAATGGAAACGTGAGAAAGGTGGAAGAAAAGGTGGCCACGCAAAGCTGGCCGAGCGCTTGCTTACCGGGGGCGATGTAGCCGTAAGATCCGGCGACCGAGGACATGGACTCGGACTTGTCACTCCCCTGGAACAACTTGGCGAGGCCGAAGTCCGCGACGTGGGCGCGGAGATTGGAATCGAGCAAGATGTTGTTGGATTTGACATCGCGGTGGACGATGAGCGGCGAGCAGTCGTGGTGGAGGTAGCACAGCCCATTGGCCGCCTGGACCGCCACCTTGTAGCGCGTCTCCCAGTCGAGCACCGGGCACGCCTTCGTCCCAACTCCATGGAGCACCTCGCCGAGGCTGCCATTGGGCATGTACTCGTAGACGAGGAGATTGGTCTCGTGGTTGGAGCAAAACCCCAGCAGCTTGACGATGTTCATGTGGCGGATCTTGCCCAGCGTCTGGACCTCGGCCGAGAAGCCAAAGTCGTCGTGCGACGACCGGCTGCCCGAGGACCGTTTACCTGAGTTGACCGGGCACGACGCCAGCCGCTTCACCGCCACCAGCTCGCCGCTGCGCATCATCGCCTTGTACACGGTGCCCGACCCGCCCCGCCCGATCACGTTGTCCTCGGACAAACAGTCGAGGATGTCCGCCGCCGAGAAATCCAGCTTCTGGAACGCGGTCAGCTTCCACGGCCGCCGCCTCGATCGCCCACACGACGATCCTTTGCCGCCGCCAGGGAAGAGCACCACTGTGATGCACTCCTTGTACTTGCGCACGAAGAAGAAGGTGCCAAACACGCCCACCAGCAGCGCGGCCAGGAACATCGATCCAAACAGCCACCCGAACACCGCGCGGTCGCGGGCGCTCCTCGGCTTCCTCCTCGGGCTGGCAAGAACAGAGCAGTTCCTCGCGGTGGGCGCGCCACACAAGCCCAGATTCCCAGCGAAGGAGCTCTCGTTGAAGAATCCAAACTGGCCCTGCGATGGAATCGGCCCAAACAGCCGGTTGTAGGAGAAATCCGCGCTGGTGAGCGCCTTGGCCTCCTCCAGCTCGCGCGGGATCTCCCCGGACAGCCCATTCCGGCTCACATTCAGGGCATCCAGCGCCTTGAGCTGCGCGAGCTCGCCCGGGATGGCGCCCACCAGCTGGTTCCGGCTCAAATCCACGCTCGACAGCCTCACGCACGACCCGATCGATCGGGGGATCTCGCCCGAGATGGCGTTGCCGCTGGCGTCCAGCACGCTGAGCTGCTGGAGCATTCCAATCGAGGCCGGGATCCTGCCCGAGATCCGGTTGTCGCCCAGCAGCAAGTTCTTGAGATTGGTGAGGTTGCCGATCGCGCGAGGGATGCTGCCGCGGAGGCGGTTCTGGGAGAGATCCAGGAGCTCCAGCTCCACGGCGGAGACGGGCGCGTCGGCGATGATACCATCCATCCGGTTGTCGAGGAGCTCGAGCATCCGGAGATTGGGGAGGCCGAGCGTGTTCTTGGGCAGGCCGCCGGTGAGCTGGTTGTGGCCGAGACGGACGCGCACGAGGGTGTTGCACTGGCCGAGCGATTCCGGGAGGGCGCCGCCGATCTGGTTGCCGTAGAGGATGAGCACCTGGAGCGCTCCTCCCCAGCATATCTTGTCCGGGATGGATCCCGAGAGGGAATTGGAGGAGAGATCCACGGTCATGAGACTCAAGCTCGCCTGGCCCAGCTGGGGAGGGATGCTGCCAGTGAGATTGTTCGCCCAGAGCTGGAGCACCTCGAGGTTGGGCAGATCGCCGAAGAAGGATGGGATGCTCCCGCTCAGCCGGTTGCGGAAGAGATTGACCAGCGCGATGCTCTCCAGCATTGCGAGCTCGTCGGGGATGGGGCCGGAGAGGAGATTGTTGGAGAGGTCGAGCGACTTGAGCGCGCTGAGGAGGCCGATCTCGGCCGGGATGGGGCCGGAGAGGTTGTTGATCTGCAAGAAGATGGAGTCGAGGCGCGAGAGGTTGCCGATCTCGGCAGGGATCCGGCCAGTGAGTCCGCAGAAGCCCAGATCGATCCGGACCAAATTCGCTAGCTTTCCAATCTCGCGAGGGATGCCGCCCTCGAACTCGTTGTAGTAGCCGAGGTAGAGCTCCTCGAGCTCGCCCAGGTTGCCCAGCTCGGGGGGGATCCGGCCAGTGAGGGAATTCCCGGAGAGCGCCAGATAGCGCAAGGTGGTGAGGTTGCCAAGCTCCGGGGGGATCGCGCCCGAGAAGTAGCTCCCGCCGAGGTGGAGATGGCGGATGGATTGGAGCGCGCCGAGCTCGGGCGGGAGGGGGCCGGAGAAGTTGTTGTTGTACGTGTCGAGCACCTCGAGCGTGGCGATGGCGGAGAGGTTGGCGGGGAAGCCATAGCCGAAGTTGTTGTGGGAGATGTTGAGGAAGCGGAGGCGCGGGAGGAGCGAGAGCTCGGGCGGGAGAGGCCCCGCGAGATTGTTCTGCTCGAGCGAGATGTTGACGAGGTGGCGGAGGCGCGCGAGAGGGAGCCCCGAGAGGGACCCATTCAAGCTCTTGCCGCCCAGGTTGAGCGCCGAGACGAATCCATCGTCATCGCATTGGATCCCCGTCCACGAGCACGGCGACGAATCCGACGCTGACCAGTCGTTGGTGTGCCCGAATTCGTCCACCAGCAACTCCTTCACGCCCAGCAGCGCCGCCACTTCCTCGCTGCCCGCCACCTCTGGATCTTGCGCTGCATGGGCCAGGATGATCGCGAGCGCGATCAGCAGCAGCCGCATTGCGATTCGCGACCCCCTTTGCTTCCAATGCCCCCAGCGCGCTAGCCAGCCCGGGATTTCGACTCACCCATTTTCGCAACCCATGGATCGATCGCAGTAGTAGCGCGCGCGCGCTGTGCCAAGATCTCCAGAGAAATCCTCGCTTTCCTTTAGTGTTGTGAGCAAGTGGCGCTTCTTCTTTTTCTTCTTGGGTCAATCAAGCCCTCAAGAATGTGAGTGGCATCTACCCATGCCATGCCCCACATTTATATACATAGCCTCTTTCATCCATGGCCATGCATGGATCCCAATGGCCATCATTTCACACTTCAGTAAATACATCATGTGGGCTAGCTGTCCACATCGGAACGCTAGCCCGTACGCCCTAAGTCCACCTGGCACCATCACGCCCGCACATCACGCCACGCGTACGGGAGATTCCCGGCCGCATATTCCGCTCCAGAATGTGAGACAAGGGAATCTCTGCAATGCAAACAACGCCGAAAGGATGAGACTAGGAGAAGCTCTGGACAGATCGAATTGGAATAAGGCTGCCATAGTTTTCGTCCCCTATTGTATAAAAGTAGATTGCATTGCACTGCTATACAAATATTTCTATACACGTCCGAGCTGGCTGGCTGATTTGATACAAATCTGGCGGGCCGCCCGTATAAACTGTACCAATTTTGAAATACGTTAAGCTCCCATGGTTTCTCGCGCTACTGTGACAGTGAGTATGTACGTACGTGTACACTAGGGATAAGCACATGATTCCAAGGGTATCTTTGTTCATTTTGGGCAACTTGGGTGACACACCAGTCACACACCTAACAATCTCACTCTCGCGCCCGTTATTTATGTGTGGCTTTTGTTCTATATTCGTTCTTGGGGAGACCCTTGTCTTGTACGTAATTTCAAAACCATGGGACAAGGAACAGGCGTCATTGAAAATGCGTTGTTGCACTAACCAAGGCCTGTATATTCCCCTCACAAGAGAATGATACAAATAGAAAGGGGGAGCTGTGTGTAATGTAATGTGTGAGTGAACCCTCCAACCAAAGCACCAGCATGGACGGGGGATTTGTTTGAGCGATCGGGGTCTCAATCGCTGCTCGCTGTGCCGCTTTGATTTAGAAAGAGTGGGAGATTGATTGGCATATAGTTTACAAGGGCTTCGCGATTGATTGTTTTGACCATGGTTTTTCGGCTCTCTTTTTCGCCACCCAAGACAAGACAACTTTATGACTTCGTTGGTGGGGGGCTGATCGATACTTCATTGCGTCCGCACTAAACCCCCACCTAAAGGTGTTTTACCCGCTTTCTAACCAGTCTTGACCCGGCCGTTGACTATATGACCCTTTTTTGTCAAAGCCCCTCGCCCTCCATTATTCCTGGCAAAACAAAAAGACTGCGCCAAGATTCGCCCACGCATCATTCGCTCATTCGTTTCGCTCATTCATTCATCCATCGCGCCCCGCCCAAGTCGTGGCTCAAGGAGATGGAGATTCAGCTGGTAGTGCCCTGTGTGGGCACAAAGTTGCTCAATTATATTGCCCGTACAATGATTCATAGCGGGAGTTCTTTGGAATGGAGCTGAGAAACAAGTCCAACCACGATTGGTGGCGAGGTGAGGACCATCTCCAATAAAAAACGCCACCCCTACCGTCGATCGCTTTCGACGCTCCTGTCGTGGTTCGTCGCCATCCATCCAGCGACGTAAAGAGAAGGGGGAATCTCACGGGTCATGCTCTTCGCATCTGGAAGATTCTTTCCCTTGCCCTCTCTCCCTCTCGCTCACTCGTTTGTTGCTGGCAGAAAAGAGCGTTCTTGCTTTCTAGATCCTCAGCTTTACCAAAAACAAGAGTACCTTTCGCGCCACCTGATATCTCGCCATGTTATGGATGCGTCTACATCCGTCACCTTTAATGCCCTAGCCCCATGCCATGCATTGCATGCATGGGCAATGCCACCATGCATGCACATAGCAAAAAAAGAGAAACAAACAGTGAAAAGCTGGCCGAGTGATCATGCAAACGTCGGGAACGAAAGCAGTGATTCCATTCAGCCCTAATCTTTGTTGGGGATCATGGATTCCTGGCCGAAAGCAAGCCCCGGGGATAAGTGCACGCTTCCATTCCCATAAATTCCGGCGACATAGGTGACTTAATCAAGATGGTCCACATTATAACCGCAGAATCACTTTGTTTTCGCTCCAGGTGAAATTTTGTCTCTAGCCTGGGGTTTTTATATTCAAATCCAATCCAGCTCCAAGATTATATCACCAAAACGCTGATCCAGAGACAGTTGCAGTCGCAGAGGAGCAGCAGCAGGAGCAGCAGCAAGGTCGTGATTGATCTCTCGGATTAAAGAAAAGCAAAAAAAATCAAACGGAGTTCCCGGGGAGAAAGATTGCAACCCAAGCGAACTCTGGCCTGTACAGCGTTCCAGTGCCAGTGCCCAGCTTCAATTATGGCTAGAGACCCTCTCCATCACAACAGAACAAAAAACCAAGCCACCAACATAACGCTAAAACCACACGCCGTACGGAAAAGCGTGGTAACGGTTGGGCTGACGGCGGCTGTACGGCCGCGTGGCCGAGGCGGTGACGGTGACGGTCGGTCAGCGGTGATGGTTTTCTTTCTCCCTCCTCCTTGAGGATAGCTCTAGAGATTCGCATATTTTCCATGGATGGGAGGACCCATAGGTTGGTGGAACGCCAACTTCAAGAGTGACTTCTTTGGATGGTCACTTTCGGGGTCATAGATCGATTACAGCGAAAGGTTTTCGTTTTCGCGTGTGAGAAGTGGAGCTTTCCGGGAATGAATGCCCCCTGGGTTCTGTGTTCTTCTTCTTCTTCTTCCCCTTTTCTTCGTTCTAGTGGGTCCGGTGGATCGGATTGATTGAATTGGGTTCTTGGGGTTTGGTCTGCTGCTGGATGGCTCAGCGCTGCTGGCTCCTGCCAGTGACAAAGAAATTGGAATGGACCCTCTTACTTTGCTCGCTTTCCCTGCTTTTACTGCGACATAAGCATAGTTAAAGACGCACTATCCAAACTGCAATTGCTCATCAGCATTGAGCATTTTGTGCCTCCCTTTTCCCCCAGTCATCCAGTCAGTGAAAGTGGGCTTTCCGAAATGATTACCATGCTGCTGTTTGTCAACAACACCGGAATCATTCGCGGCGCGTGGCCAGTTTCGTTTCAAGCTCAGTAATATGACCGAGATCTCTGTCCTCCATCACCCACATTTATAATTTTCGCAGTTGGGTGCATATTATATGGAGTTTTTCTCCTCCCAAATCACTCGCAACTTCCATTTCGTCCATGAATTTTGATGATAGTGGAGCAGTGCCGTGTGGTCGTGTTGCTCAATCGGGGAATTCCGTCAACCCAAATGGGGCCCTTGGCCAATTTCGTGGATTCATACATCGATTGGATTGTCTACCTAAGAGGCAAACTGTTGCTGGAATGTTTCTTGTTGGCACCACCAAAACTTTTGAATACCGATCGCTCGCATATTCCGCTTGCATGAGTTAGAAGGCGACGAATCCGGTACGGTATAGTATACTCTGCTCGTATTCATTTGTTTTGTCTACCAATTGGCATCGGCGCGCGCTGGTGTCGCTTCTCCTCGATTTAAATAACCAAAAGAGTCACGGGCTCAAAAACTTTGGAATCAATGAGACTTTGGGGATGGATCGATACTTCATTCAATGGGGTTTGTCAAATTTGAGAGAGAAAGAGAGATTCTAGAGAATTGTTTAATCCAGCTGCGATTTGTCAGCAAATTTTTTTGGAGGAAGAGTCGACAGTGTTGACTGGAAAAGTGGAAATAGTTGCATTGCATGCATATGGAGGACGCCAAGCAACGCTATGGCGGAAAAGACTGCCTTTTCCCAGTCTTTGGAAGGATTTGGAAGTGCAGCCTGTAAAAGCTGATCCATCAGCCCAAATGCCTTGAAAAGTTAGGCACAGACGCTGCCCGTTTTGATTCGATTACAGTTCAAAGCGATCCCGCGGCCTCGTGATCAACAGCTCTAAACCCAAGAACGTACACTACGTATGGAAAATACTCTTAAGAATTGAAGGAAATTCCATGAACAAGAAGAAGGAGACATGGCCTTTACGGGGAGGGAATCTCAATCTGTCTCTCTCTGTGTTGCTGTAAGCTTTGCCTGGATCAAACAAAGAGACGAGAGGTGACAAACTTTTAAATAGAGAGAGAGAGTTGGATCAATCAAGGTCGCACACGAGCTTGAAGCTTTGGAATCGGCTCTTTCGATGGTTGAGCTCGCTGCACCAGTTGTAGCTCGTCGTCTGGTCGAACACGGCGAGGACGGAAGCCGAAGGACAGCCCCTGCCCTGATAGACGACGAGGGTCTCGTTCTCTGATCTGGGGACGAACTCGAGGCCATACATGTCCACGTCCTGGCAAGTGTTGCACAGGATGTCCGCCTGCTGGATCACCTCGATCAGGCCGCAGGTTAGCTGCACGCCCACGCTGCAGTGGCACGGCGTCGGGATCGAGCTGCTCGCAAACACAATCACGATGATCATCGCCATCAAGTTACGAATCATCGTTAATTTCTCCTCGAGGGAAAGAACACTTTAGCTCCGTTTTATTTCTCTCCACGCATGCCACCACGCATTGCACACAAGCCCACCTACTGTGGGAATAGTCGAAAAGTGTGGATGTACGTAATAAAACAAGGTTTTATATTTCCAGGATTCTGGACTGTTCGACTGAGCTTAATAACTTGTAATCCACGTGGAATCTGACGTGGATAGAGTTTGATGAGGTGGCAGATTTAGGGAATCTTCTGGATCTGGGCGGGAAGATGGTGAAAACAAAAGCAAGGGTGGCAAGCGCTAGGAACAACATCACAAGTTGAGGATGTAGGCATTACAGGCTAAGAATCTTGGAGTGAGGCAAGGCTTCACCCCTTCGAAAACTGCGACTTTTGGGCTTAGGAACTTCAGTGAGAAAGAAGAGAGGTTTCTAGTGAGAAACTCTTTGTAACTTGCAACTAACTGCAATTTATGTTATTTAAGTATGCTGAGAAGATCTGGAGTGCTTGTTGAGGAGCTTAGGGCTTGGCTAGGCCTTGTAAAGTTGTAGGGAGGGAATCTCTGAGTGTCTTGCAAACAGCTGTGGAGACACAGAGTTCCCTAGCAGCTGGTGAAAAGCATCTCCAGCAAGTGGGAGCAGCCACTTGGCATGTGGAAAACCTCGCCACCTTTGTGGACAAGCTTCAGATCCTGGCACAGATTGCGGATGACAGGCATCACCAAGGGTGCTAGAAAGAAGAGGAGCAAGGTGGAGCTTTCGTAGTCAATTCTAGAGCAGCCAAGGAGCTTGGAGAGCCAAAGAATCAACAGAGCTGCTGTGTAGAGCATGAAGTAGGGTGACTTGGTGGGCAGCAATCATGCTGCAAAACGAGATTTTGGAGCGGCTGAGAACGAGGACAAGATTGAAGAGTTGCTAGGTGAGAGAAGGAAGAAGGAGCAACATACACGTGGCTTGTTTTCTGATACATGGATTAAACATTAAAAATATTTGTTGCATGTTTTTTGGTTTGTTTGCATATTTCATATTATAATTATAATTTAAAATTTATTATATTCATTAGAATCTAAATTGCACTAACATTTATTCACCTCACAGAACAATAGCCTAATCCATGTGTGTGAGCTGCAATCTACTGCTGCTGATGGAATAACATGCTACAATAGTCTGTGTGGTAGATCTTGATGCCCAGCCGCATGTTGCCTGAGCTGACAAGTAGTGGAGATGTGGGCTTAGAACTTCTTATGAAGCAGCCTTACATGAAAAAACAATACAGCTTAGTGACAGTCTCTAGCACACAAACCTTCCAGAGCATGGATGAAAGGAAGAAGAGGTCCTAAGCAACACAAGCAATGAACCTATACTATTTACAAGTCGATGCACACATATTCTTTGACTATTGTTGTGTCGACCAAAAACCCAAACAAGCTCACAGTTAAAACTCAAGGGAAGTCTCACCGCTATGAGACTTTCCAGCTTGCTTGATAAACTTACTGGGGCAACTAATCAAGAAAACAACCAGTTCATTTATACTAGCAGAAATAAGCCAATCTTCCTTCATAAGTCTCAACCATCCAATGTTGCTAGATTTTTAAAAAGACTGAGTTGGAAAGAGGAGCAACTCACAATCTCAAAATGGAGCATTTTAAATTCAGATTCTCCTGGTTGGGCCTCTAGCCTTTGACAAACTCCATCATATAGCAGCAGTAGTATCTAGTGCCACTCAAAAGTTTTGGGTTCTTAATTATATATACATATATATGTATATGTATATATATATGTGTATGTGTGTATATATATATATATATATATATATATATATATATATATATATATATATATATATATATATATATATATATATATATATATATATATATATATGTACATGTGTATATATATATATGTATATATGTATATATGTATATATATGTATGTATATATGTATATATGTATATATGTATATATGTATATATATGTATATATGTATATGTGTATATATATATGTATATATAATCTTGTGAGGTCAAATTATATGGTTATAATGCCATATACTAATATTAGTGTAATGAGATTTTGGTAACCGTCAAATTGGTTTCAATTTAGACCACTCACTCATGTATATAAGCTAAAGTTTTTGGGGTAATTGATATACACATTTTTATATTTTCTTTTTATATTCCATGCATTCACATTGGTGGAGGTGAGAGGCCCTTTTAATTGTCCCTAAAGAGTGCTTGGATTTAGGATTTAATTTAGATTTAAATTTTGTATCATCTAGCTTTAGCTTTTTCCATTTTCTTTTTTTTGTTCTTTCCTTTCAGGATTTTAGTTTAGATTTAGCTTTTCCATTATTTAGATTTCCCTTTCCTTCTAATTTTTTTTCTCATTTTTCTTCTTTTGATCTTTCCTTTTCATTCATCTCTATGGTAGACCAATAGTCTCCTCCTCCTTTGACTTTGGAGTAACAGTTGGTGCAATTGTTTGATGCTATGCAATTGCTATTGAACAACTAAACTCAGTTGATGGTGGCATTTACAGCATGTGGTACAGCTCTTTCTGCTTTTGGTGCCAATCCTTGCGTTTGGCCAGAGTTCTTTTGCGGGAATCTTAGGGATGATATGTACCATTAATTCGATCACTTCACGGTGATTGCCATATATCATTCTTGGGATGATGCTTGACATTTGCGTGAGTTTCCCACGTGTCTCCAAGAGACGGCATTGCAGTGGTACAATGGTTTGAGTGCAACCACTTGTGGGGATTGGAGTGTTCTTCTAGACATTTTCAAACATGCATTCAGACATGCTAATGATTATCATGATGCTTTTTAACAATTGCATTGTCTTTATCAAGGGCCATCTGAGTCGGTGATGCAATTTGGTGTTTGTTTTCGAAGCCTCTTGTTTTGTGCAGAGCCAAATATGTTAGAGCAGATCAAGTTAGGAATGTTGTGGCCAACACTTCGTCAAGATCTTGTTGGACTTGTGTATGCACTTACTCTAGCCACCTTTGATAATGCTCTTTGTTTGGCACAACATTATGACACCTTTGATAATGCTCTTTGTTTGGCACAACATTATGAGATGTTGCCTCTTCCACTTCTCACTACACGTTCTTTCGCTCCACTTTTTATGAGCGATAGTCCTATTCCAATGGAGGTTGATGCTGCTGCTGCTTGAGTCCAAGGACAAGGGAGAGGACGTGGTCGTGGCCATGATGTTCACTGTTGGGCATGTGATAAAGTTGGTCACACTTATTGGCATTGTCAGCGTTTTCTGGATTGGTGACCTCCATTTCCTGGGTGGAGACCTTGGCATCAATAACATCTTGTTGGTGCTGCTGCAATGGAAGGTTTGGATACTGAGATGCATCTGAGAAATGAGGAGTCATATAAGTAATGGAGGGACCTTGCACGAATAAGTCAGTGACTCCTTCATCTTTCTTTCGGGAGTATCATCAAGGGGTTCACTCGGCACCAATTCATATAATGTTTACTTTCCAAGCTCATTTTTGTAATAAGAGGTCTCCTATTATTCACTTCGTGTTGGTTGATAAACGTTCGAGTTTATCTTTTATGGCTCGACTTGTTGCCACACGTTGCCGTCTACACTTGCGTCATACAGTAGAGTTAGTTTTCATTCTTTATAGCAATAGCTGTACACATATGTGTATGGGATGAGGTGGGCCTAGTTGTGCATGTGGGCAATCTCGAACTTGGGTTGCAACTATTGCAAGTGGTGCCAAGTCAAGCTTTTGACCTCATCCTTAGTATAAATTAGTTGTAGTGCAATCATGCCAAGTGTGACTTTGAGGTTTCTCCCCTTTATTTCATACTTCCTTATATTTCATTTATTCCTCTCACTTCCATACCTTTTCATCCCTTTGCTTCTAGTTTTGGTTCGATTATTTTTGTCTCCCCACTATTTCCTCCCTTTGCTTCTAGTTTTGGTTCGATTATTTTTGTTTCCCCACTATTTCCTCCTATGTTTCCATTTTGTTTTGCTTTTCCCTTTTTCAATCCTTCCAACAATCTTTGTATTGCAGTGGTTGACCAGCTCATGAAGGAGTATGCCAATTTCTTTGAATTTCACCTATTGTTTGGGGCCAAGATTGGTACACGTCATCCGATTCCAACCGAAGATGCTCATCCAATCAAGGTTCTTATTCGTCATCGGTCACCCAAAGAGATCAAGATTTTATATGCAAATGTTAAGGAGATGTTGGAAAATGGTGTTATTTGAAAATTGCAAAGTCCTTGGGTATGTGAACCTCATCTTGTGACAAAGCTTGATGGGAGTATTTGTTTTTGCATCGACTATCATCCACTAAAAAAAATAATGATCACAGATGTGTACCCTCTTCCTCACACTATTGATCACTTAGATCATCTGGAAAGAAGTCATTGGTTCACTAAGTTAAATCTTGCTTTTGGGTACTGGCAAGTATTGATGGCCAAAGAAGATATTCCTAAGATTGCTTTTCATACACTGTTTGGTTTGTACAAGTTTTTGGTGATGCCGTTTGGTTTAAACAATGATTCAACAACTTTTTAGTGGATGATGGATGGGTTTTTTGCGATATACCAAAGGTGACTACTAATTTCATTGATAATATTTTGATCCATTCGGAGGGGACATAGAAGGAACATATTCGTGATATTTGTAAAGTGTTGGATTGACTACGAAAAGTTGGTTTAAAGTTGAAGTAGTCAAAGTGCTTGGGTCCAAAGACACGACTTATTTTGGGTACTATATTTTTTGTGAGGGTTTGGAAGTTGATCTTGATAAATTTGTGGCTATTCTAAAGTTCCCTACTCCGAAGTGTGTGAATGATGTGCAGTGCTTCTTGGGCAAGGTGCAGTATCTTAGTCATTTTATGGATCACCTTTTTGGTCGAACTGCACTATTACAAGTGTTGTTGAAGTCATCAACATCATCTTTCATTTGGTCTTTGGATTGTGAGCAGGTGTTCATGGATCTCAAAGAGCTATTAACAACTCCTCCGGTTTTAGCATATCTTGACTACACTCGACCTTTCATTTTGCATGTGGATGCTTCTAATATTAGTTTTGGAGGTGTGTTGATGTAAAAGAGCTCAAGTGTGCTTAGTCAGTGCCATCCCATTACATATATAAGCTATACATTACAACTAGCGGAAGTGAACTACTCCACGACAGAGCCTATTGTTCCGGCATCTATGGATTTTCAAAATAAAGATTCTGTGCTGTCGGCAGTTGCTGTACTTGACATTCAGTGTTCACAAGGTGTAGAGCAAGATTTACCTTCTCTTGATGAGGTTCGTGAGGCTCAAAAGTTGGAGTCATAGATTCGAAGGCTTTGAGATGGGTTTGAGAATCCTGTATCACTTACTGATGACTTACCATTCTGGCATTTACATTCTTAATATTGCTTTAAAAACGGCCTTCTTTATTTTGTGGGGATAGTTCTTGATGATCCTTTATGGCTGGTGGTGCCTTTCGTCTTTATTTCGCGATTTCTCCATGCCTACCATGATTCTTAGATTCTAGATGGGCATATGGGATATCGTCATGTGACCAAAAAGTTGTACAAGTCTTTCTATTTGCTAGAGATGCGATATGATATTATTTGGTATGTATGTTGTTGCGTTTAGTGCTAAGCTCGTAATACTCCCCCTCGTGCCGTAGAAGAATAGTTGGAGTCAATTGCAGTTTCCTGTCAATTTAAGCTGGTGGCATTTTATCTTATAGAGCCTTTTCCACGATTGACTATTGGTAATGAATATATTATTATTGCTTTTGATTATTTAATTTGTTGGGTGGAAGTTAGTTCTTTTGCTAGCACTTCTGGAACTACTGTTGGATACTTTCTCCTCAATCGAATAGTGTTTCAGCATTTTTGTCTGGAGCAAATTCTTTTGGATAATGGTCCTGCATTTATGGCTAAGGCATTTCATGTTTTGATATTTTAGTTGGGGATACGCTACACTTTTACAAGTGTTTATCATCCACAGTCAGACAGTTTAGTGGAATGGCTCGTTTGGACATTCAAAGAAATGATTGCAAAGTAAATAAACTTTCAGCATTCAGATTGGGATGGTTATTTGCCGTCTCTTCGGTATGCATATGTCACAGGGGTGTAGAGTTCTATTAATGCTTTGCCATATAAACTCCTATATGGTCATGATTCAATATTACAAATAGAGCTAGGTTTACTTTTGCAATTACCATGAGTTGCCGATGCTAAGTCAATATTTGATGAGCATTCTTCCACTTGTTTGAGCAAAGTCTGCTGAACACTTAGGCCACATACAAGTAGGACAACAATAACACTACAACTCCCATCATTATCCATATGTGGAGTATAAAGTGGATGATTTAGTGTTAGTCCATTTTCCCCATCTTACGGTATGTGGTTTATCTAAGGGGCTTCTTGCTAGTGGAAAGGATTGTTTGTGACAAGTTGGACCACAAGCTTATGAAGTTTGGCATAACGTCCACCAAGCCAATCCTTCAAAAATTGTGTATGTGTAGTGGTTAAAAAACTTTGTACAAAGGGATTAGAAACAATTAATAACACCTATAGATCTGTTGATGCCTCCTTTTGACATTCCTCTAGATCTTAGCCTATCTACAAAAAAACCTTGATGATTTTCCATTATACCAAGAGGAGGGGATGATGTGAGGTCCAAGTGTATGATTACAATGCTATATACTAATATTAGCATAGTGGGATTTTGGTAGCTGTTGGATTGATTTATATATATATAAGCTAAGGTTTTTTGGACTAATTGATATATATATTTTTTGTATTCCCTTTCTATATTCCATGCACTCATAGTCTCAAATATAATATAATATAATACATATATATATATATAGAGAGAGAGAGAGAGAGATACATACATATATATATATATATATATATATAATTTTGGGGATAATGAATATATTTAGAATATGCTTAGATATTTTAGAATATTCTACCATCTAATGGTTATTATTTATTATTAATAATGTATTTATTATTTATAAATATGTTTATAATCCAATTGATCAATATAATTAATAAATAATAAACATCAAACAACAAATTTTCCCATATAAATTATATGCTTCGTGCTTTGGCCGGAATTGACCTTCAAAGTCATGGTTATTAATTATACGGCAAAACATTGAAATTTCAAATCCCAGTCTATACACTGCTACAACATATAGTGCAAACCTTGATTTAATAAAGGAAATGGATGCACGTTTGCTTGTGAATGGGACCCAAGCCCACCACTGAACGAGGAATCCGTTAGCGGCCACGAAGGAAGGAGATACCCTCTTCTGCCTGCTATGGCACTATAAAACCCACAAGCTTGGCCAGGGGCTCTTAGAGATTCCACAAGAATCTAGAGCTAGAAGTTTTTCCACAAGAATCATGGTTAGCACATTGAATTTGTTTGTCATCTGCGTCACTCTCTTCTCGATTTCCATCCAAGGTGAACGTTTTTCACGATCCAGCCGTCTGGTTTCTAAAATCCTCTCTCTCGAATTGTATCAGCCGCGCTGGAATGCGAGGAGCTAGCGGTCGAGGACTGCGCGTTCGCGGTGTCGGGCTTGGGATCTCGGTGCGTTCTGGAGAAGCGCGTCCTGGAGAGCAAGATCGTTGTTTACCAGTGCCAGGTTTGATCGATCAAAATCATGGATCGTTACTCCCCTGTTTTTCCGCGTAACAGACGTCCCCTGTCTTGGCGGAGAGATCCGAGGCATGGATCGAAACCGACGAGTGCCTGGCGGCGTGTGGCCTGGAGAGGATGTCGGTCGGGATCTCCACCGATGGAATCATCCGCAAGGAGTTCCTCAGCCGCTGGTGTTCTTCTCAGTGCCAGGCCAACTGTCCCAACGTTGTCGATCTCTTCACCAAGCTCGCCTCCGGAGAAGGTAATCCGATCGCTTTGCAATTCTATCATCGTTCCAATGTCTTTCCTTCACAGACATCCATCTTCCACACATTTGCAACTTCATCCGACCCAGCTCTCGTAAGCTGATCGGTGAATCCTTGAGCGCTATGTCAAAGGGCACGAAGCAGGCCATCGATTCGCTCCACAATGCCGAGGCCCCCGAGGCTCTTCACGGTGCCGAGGCCCCGGAATCTCTCACCTTCCTGGACTCGTCCGATGCCACGGCGCCATCTCCGGACTTCATGTGATTCGTTTCTTTAGATCCATCACAAAGATACTAAAAAATCTCATATAATATTCACCAGCTAGTCGAAATTCTAGAAACCGTTAAGTTGTAGTTCGTGGCATGATCACAAGAAAGTTGGTAGTCGTGAGCGCATGTTATTTTGCCCCCAAATTCAATCACTAGCTCAACAACACCGAATTGACTCACTCGCTTTCCCTCGCTTTCGAATTGACTCATTGACTCACTTTCTTCACTCGCTTTTGACCGAATGTGTTTATTGACTAGAATTTATGAAAAGAATCAATGTCGGTTTGGAGAGTTTCTACCACAATCTCAGCGCACGGGATCGTATGGAACCTTCTCCAAACAAAAAATCAATCTCTCTACCGCAGACGAACTATAAACATGATCTATCGAGAATGTCTCCTCTAGTTGGTGCTTGGAGCTGGAGCTGGTGCCAAGGTGATCGATTCTGCGGAAATAGCAGCTTGCGGAGCAGCCGCGCCAGCCAAAGATTGGAGAACAAACTGGGTGTTCTTGAAGAGGAGAGAATCGGCAAGGATCCTGTGAGCACTGGGTCTCACGTAGTTGCAAACCTCGGCAAGATTGACACCTATCATCAAAAGATTTTCGGTTAAAGACCTGTTTGATCGAGAACTCTAGATGAATGATCTCACCTTCTCCGGCAGCGAGGCTTTCAAAAAGATTGACAATGTTGGGGCAATTGTTCTGGCACACTGGCGAGCAGAGCCTGTTGACGAAGTTGCGGTTGGCGAGGCCATCGCTGGAGAATCCCACCCACATCCTCTCCACTCCACACTCCTTGACGCACTCATCGGATTCGATCCAGGCCTCTTGCTTCTCGGCCATGACATTGGATGTCTGAAGAGAGCAATCGATCGATTGTAAGTTTCAATCCAGAAAACAAAAGAAGTGGTCTCACCTGGCACTCGTAGATGGCGCTGGTGTCCTGAGCTATGAATTTTTCTAGAACGCATCGGTTTCCCATGGTGGACACGGCAAACGCGCAGTCCTGAGGAGGTAGATCCTCGCACTCGAGCCTGCTTCCAGCTGAAACGAAAGCAGAAAAGATAATAAGACCTCCGTTTCAAATCGACAGCAAATAGCCGAAGAACCTACCAATCGCTCCGCTGATGCAGAGAAGAATCACAAACGAAGATACAAAGGCAAGAGATCTGGAAGAGCGCGCCATGCTGCGGAATCGACCGGAAATGATGAACGAAACTTTAAAATCTTTGTGTTGTGCGTAGTAGCAAAGCGAAGCGTGCTCTAGAGATCGTGTTGGACGGATGACTAAAGGAACACGGTCCCTTGGGTTTATATACCGCGAAGCTGCGCGTGAGAAAGAGCGTCAGCCGATGAGCAGCAGCAGAGAAGCTGGGTCCTCTCTAATAACGCGCTCGAAAAAAACTCGTGGTTTTACCGTTTCAGCCTTCGCTCCTCGATCACTCAGTCAGCCCTCCCTAATTAAAGATTAAATTTTTGAACGAGGAATATTTTAGTCCATTCGCGATTGGAATATTCTCGGCTATGGCGAAGTTTGTGTTTGTGCACGGCGCCGGGCATGGCGCGTGGTGCTGGTACAAAGTCTTGCCTTGTCTCCGCCAAGCTGGCCACGCGGCCCTGGCCGTGGATCTCACCAGCGCCGGGATCAGCACCGTTGATCCCAACCAGGTGAGAACCTTGGCTCATTACTCGCAGCCTCTCATCGATCTCATCGAGTCCCTTCCTCAAGGAGACAAGGTATAAGATCCATTGTTTTTTCTACGAAACTCTAGTTCTAGATCGTGCTCGTGGGTCACAGCCTTGGAGGAATTGTCGTCACTTATGCCATGGAGAAGTATCCCTCGAAGATTGGAGCGGCTATCTTCGTGGTGGCACAAATGCTCCCTTCGGGTCCCAAAGCTATAGAGATCCGACAGAAGGTGAAACTTTGCCAGTTCCTTCCGTCGCTCGAATCTCATGAAGTTTTCTTTTGGCAGGCGGCGATGCCTGGTTTTCTGGAAATTATAGATAGCTTCTGCACCAAGGACTCGGAAGTTGCAACCTCATCAAGCTTCAAACCGGAGCATCGCCAGTCTGTGCTTTACCATCTTTGTTCGCCCGAGGTGAAATCACGGCCAAAACTTTTAGATCCGCTACTAAAACTCGACTTCAAACAGGACGTGGAGCTAGGGAATCTTCTAGTCAAACCAAATCCTCTCTTGCCACCCTCTGAAATCGCCGTGGAGTACACGAAAGAGAAGTATGGAAGTATTCCTCGTTATTACATCAAAGGGATTCATGACGTGTTGATGCCCGTGGCAATGCAAGATTATCTTCTGGAAAACAATCCCCCTGACGGTGTTCTAGAGCTTCCATCTGATCACAGCCCCTTCTTTTCCACTCCAGATGCGCTTGTGGAGGCACTCACAAGCATTGCAACATCGTTAAAATGAAAGACTATGGCAAATGCAAGGAACCCGTCCTATCACCATACAATGAAAATAATCTTGGAAGATAATGCAATGCCAATCATGCAAGAGCTTGGTTTTGGCTGAGGATCTTCATGGTAATAAACAGGGATGATGCTTTCCTGTGCAACAAGCTCATCGCAATGTACACAGCATACCTTATCCCCATGCTAGGCTTCAAGAGAAAGCACAAAATACCTTTACAAGGATGCCAGATGCAAATACGGTGGCTTGCAACTGCATGATTGATGCGTACGTGCATCATGGCATTCTTGAAAAGGCTAAATTTCTGTTTGATACAATACCAAAACAAGCATTAGCTGCTTGGAACACTATGCTCCTTGCATATGCCCAAAGAGGTCACCTTGAGAATATTACAAGCTCTGGACCCAGAAGACATCCATGGGGTCTTCCACCTCTTTGCAACCATGCTAGATGAGGCTGCAAGCCGCATTTGTCGCTCCAAGCTAACTTTGTAAGCAATCATGGCCGAGGATCCTCAAAGCCATGCTAGTGGACAAATAGTGGCTAGAGTTTAGCAAAGACTCGATGCGTTCTCATATCAGCACAAATTGAATCGCACCAGGGTTCCAAGCACTTCTATTCTGTCCTCTCCAAGATTTACAAGCAAAGAGATTGATTGGAAGCTACTATAGATGCACCGTGACAGCATCTTCCTGGTAGAAAAGTACGCTTTTTTCGAAGTTCCCACATAATGCTAGCAGGTTGAGAATTGACCATTCCTGACATCCAGAAGCTTTTGATATCACTCGAATCCAAGCCTTGCAGCTCGAGAGTCGAGACAATAAAACGCGTGCGACTGGAATATTCTTGGCTATGGCGAAATTCGTGTTTGTGCACGGCGCAGGGCATGGCGCATGGTGTTGGTACAAGGTCTTGCCTCGTCTCCGTCAAGCGGGCCACGCGGCCCTGGCCGTGGATCTCTCCAGCGCCGGGATCAGCACCGTTGATCCCAACGAGGTGAGAACCTTGGCTCGTTACTCGCAGCCTCTCGTCGAGCTCATCGAGTCCCTTCCTCAAGGAAACAAGGTATACTATAAGAGGATGTCGTGTTGTTTTTGGCATTTTTTTCTTCTAGATCGTGCTCGTGGGTCACAGCCTTGGAGGGATTGTCGTCACTTATGTCATGGAGAAGTATCCCACGAAGTGTGCAGCGGCAATCTTCGTGGTGGCATCGATGCTCCCTTCGGGTCCCAAAGCTATAGAGGTCCGAGACAAGGTGAAACTTTGCCAGTTCCTCCCGTCGCTTGGATCTCATGAAGTGTTCGATTTCTATCATGTAAATCTGGCAGGCGGTGATGTCTGGTTTCTCAGAAATTGTAGATAGGTTCTACACCAAGGGCTCGGAAGTTCCAACCTCGTCAAGACTCAAACCGGAGCATCGCCAGCCTGTGCTTTACCATCTTTGTTCTTCCGAGGTGAAATCCTGCAAAACGTTTAGACCCGCTACTAAAACTGGACTTCAAACAGGACGTGGAGCTAGCAAATCTTCTTCTCAAACCAAATCCTTTGTTGCCACCCTCTGAAATCGCGGTGGAGTACACCAAAGAGAAGTATGGAAGTGTTCCTCGTTATTACATCAAAGGGATGCATGACAGAGTGATACCCGCGGCAATGCAAGACTATCTCGTGGAAAACAATCCCCCCGACGGTGTTCTAGAGCTTGCATCTGATCACAGCCCCTTCTTTTCCACTCCATATGAGCTTGTAGAGGCACTTGCAAGCATCTTAACATCGTTAAAATGAAAGGATTCGAGCGACAATGGCAAATGCAAGGAATTGCCATGGAATGAAAATCCTTGGAAGACTATGGACAGAGTCCAGTGCCTAGAACTCATTCAATCTTGCAAGAGCTTGGCTTTGGCTGAGGATCTGCATGCCAGTAACAGTGCCAAAACTGATGATGTTTTCCTGTGCAACAAGCTCATCGCAATGTACACGAGGTGTGGAAGCTCATTGCACGCCAAACGAGTTTTTGATACCATAGGGATGTCTACTCTTGGGATTTCATGATGAATGCTTACTCGAAGTATGGCAGCTTTGAGAATGCAAAGGGATTCTTTGATTCGATGCCTCAGAGAACTACTGTTTCTTGGGTTGCAATGTTAAGCACATATGCCCGTTCTGGGCATCTAGAGGAATCCGAAAATACCTTTGCAAGGATGCCAGATGCAACTACGGTGGCTTGAAACTTTATGATTGACGTGTACGTTAATCATGGATTTCTTGAAAAGGCTAACATTTTGTTCGATAGAATGCCAAGGCAAACATTAGTTGCTTGGAACACTATGCTTGTGCATATGCCCAAATAGGGCACCTTGTTCTTGCCAAGAGAATGTTTCACACGATGCCACTACGAGATCTAATCTCTTGGACGGCCATGTTCAACGCGTATGTGCAGAACGGGACTGTTGAAATGGCGAGAATTTTTGTTGATCTCATGCCGGAATGGGATCTCGTATCGTGGACAGCAGTGCTCACTGCGTATGTGAAGAGAGGAAACTTTTCCGAAGCCAAGCAAACTTTTGATCAGATGCCGTTTAGAAACTTGGTGTCATGGACGTGCTTGCTGGACGGATTTTTACAAGTCAAAGACGTACAAGCTGTTAAAGAAACGTGGAATGCAATGCTCTCTGCATGTGCCCATCTCGGAGATCTGCAAAACGCGGTGATAATCTTTGAAGCTATGCCCGAACGAACAATGGCTTGAGCCGAAACGCGATTTGATTTCATGGACAATTGTATTGTGTGCTTGTGCCCAAAATTGGCATCTGGATGAAGCAAGGAATATCTTTGAAATGATGCCACAAAAGACAATAGAGGCGGCAAATGCAATGCTGCCAGCTCTTGCACAAAATAAGTACCTGTCGGAATTTAGAGAACTTTTTGTAAAGATGCCACAGCATAGTACAATGTCGTGGAATGCTCTTTTGTCAGCAAATGCATAAAACGGGCACTTGGAGGAAACAAGAAGGGATTTCCTGAAATACAATACTCTCAATAGAGGCCCAGAAAGGGATGATAAGTAGATCTTCCAGTACGAAATGCCAGAGTGGGATGTTGTGTCTAGCACTGTAATGATCTCGACTTTCTCCAAAAGCGGCAAGTTTGAAGAGGCTAAGCAGCTTTTTGACACAATGTCATTTCAAGATTCAGTCTCTTCAACGGCCATGGTTCCCAACTTTGGCCAAAATGCAAGTGGAAGATGCTAAGGGCTTGTTTGAAAGAATCTCTCCATAAAACAGAGATGTGTGTTGGAATGTGATGTTTTTAACTTATGCTCAAAATAGACATCTACTGGAAGCAAGAGAAGTGTTCAACGACATGTTATGGAAGGACACAGCCTCATGGACTGCAATGTTGTCTCTCTATGCTCAAACTAGCCACCTTTGGTATTGTAGAAAGCTCTTGCTTGAGATGTTTGAGAGGTGCTTGGTCACTTAGAGTTTATTGCCTTAAGTGGAGTGGTGTCTTATTTAAGTATTATAAAATTCATTAGTCCTCACCCCTTCTTAAGAGCTTAGGCCTTTCTTTTGACCACATGGTCAATGTAGGTCAAAGGGAAGCTTAATATTAAGACATGTTAGGGTAAGGAATTCAATTTACCCTAAAGCTCATGTGTGGTGGAGCTTTCGAGGTAGATTGGGGGTGGTTGGGTGGTGAAAAACTTCAAAAAGAGGCATAACATAGTTTAGGGAGACTATCTTTTTAAGTTGGATAATAACATTAGTATTAGAGGAGTTGGTTGTGATGGTTGACAAAGGTGAATGCTGAAATCCTATTGTCAATAGTGATGGCAATGATGGTGCCAACGGAGTTATGGAGGTTTGGACCATTCAAAATGTTATTCATAAGTTGTAAGCTTTTAATCAAAATTAACAAAAGGTGCAAGATGGCATAATGGATATTATGCATAAACGTGTTGTCTTTGATACTAAATGTAGCATATGTGGTTTTCACCTTTATCTTATGGTGATTTACCATAAGATGACCACAAAGTGGGACCTAAACCCTTCATATCTAAGGATAGCAGAGCAAAACTCAAGTTTAGGGCCTTAGACCATTGAATAAAAGAATAAAGCCAAACTCCTAACTACAGAGCCAAGGAGCGAAGGTATTAGAATACAGTGCAACTCTCAATCATACAGCCTAAGGAGTGAAGGACCAAGAGCATGGAGTAATTTGGAAAAGTCTTAGAGCATCCAACATCCTAATGCCATGATTAACATAAAAAAATGGAGCCAAACAAAGTCTAATGCTATTTTAGCATATTGGTAGCCTAACGCAAGGATATGGGTACTCCACCAATTAATATGGTGTGGAACTTGGGCTTAGATTTAAGCTGGATGTAAAACAAGATAGGCACACAAGCAAGAGTTGGACTATACCTTAGATTGGTTAGCCATTTCTGACCTACCCACTATCCCAACTATACATTAAAACCCCTAATATGCCTTCCCCTTGAGGAATGCATGTTTTGGGCTTTCACCTAGTCATCCTTAGTACTAGGAGTTAGTCTATCGGACAAATTTGAAACTTACTAATTATGGAATGACATTAGATTGTGAAGTTGGACATGAGACTAACACCATTGTGTATAGTATAATCTCTACATTCCATAGATATGCTAAATTAGCAATTCCATAAATAGTAATTGGGACTAAATAGGATTAACATAAAGGGTATGAAGGGTGTAGACACAGTAAATTATCATTTAGCAAATATTCATGGACCAATCTTAATATTGTGGGGGTTTTTGTCAAGTCAATGTAGGACAGAACAAATAAGAACTAACAAGCCAAAGACATTTAGGAATTTTTTCCTTATGCTCGTTTGGCCAAGTATAGATGCTAAATCAAGTTTACTAACACTTGAACAAGAGGGACTGATAAAGGGTCTAGCAATACTGACCTCCTGCTATAGTGGCAGTAAGGAAAAAATATCTAAAAGAACTACCCGACAAGTAACTTTCAATACCCACAGTCACATTCATGATAATGTTAAGGCATTCGAAACTAAATGTGATAATGCTCTAAGTAAGACTTCCTTATTAGATTGATTCAGGATTCCAACCTTTTCCAGTGATGGTGGTGTAGACTAATATCTAGCTTAGCTAGCCAATGTAAAGAAGTTCTTGGCTGTTAGAGAAACTCCAAATGTAAAAGTTTTAATGGGTATTTTAATGGTTTTGCATGATGCAGGTCTCAGTGGTGGAATTGGCTTGAGGAGTCTCATGTTATGGATAAGAAACCATCAGCATCTACTATGGATAAGTTTGAGGCTGCTTTCTTCTTACATTTTGGCCCTCACTATGATATAGAGATTGTTTGCACAAAACTTTAACATTTCTAGCAAGGGAAAATAATGCTCAGGAACTATATTGAGAAGATTACTCACTTGATTAGTTGTCTTCCAACAAAGAATTCAAATTAAAACAAGACTTACTTTATTGATGGTCTTTATAGTGAGAGCATGCAGCAACACTTGCATCATTCTCAACCTACAAAGAGTTTGGAGAAGCTTTTTGATGCGGCAAGTCTCACAAGTGTTCAAGGAGTCTTTTTATTGAGAATTATCATGATGATCGCCGTGGATACAAGGATGGGAACAAGCATCACAGGTTAAAGTTTGTGGTGGCTACTTCGGATGCAAAGGGGTCAAAGAAGTAATTCTTTGTGAAAAATTATAGAAAAGGTTGTCATCGTTGTAGCAAGTTTAAACACTATAGGGCTGATTGTCTACAGTTAAAGAAAAAGCAATAGGGCAAAACGAATGGCCAATCTTTTACTGATAGTAAGTTAGATACTAAAAATTTGTAAATTTTGCAGTGTGAGGATGATGTGGACAATAATTTCGATTGAAGGAAAAAGCTTTTGATCGTTGCTTGTCAACTTAATTGTATGTGGAATAAAATGGAGCTCAAAGACACTCGTGCATCAACTTTAATGCTGGAGGGTGTGTTCTGTGGCGGTCCAATATGGATTTTATTGGATAGTGGGAGCGATAACAACTTTATTTCGGCAAAGTTTATTGAGGAGCATAGTCTGGTGATACAAAGAGTTTTTCTATACACAATAGAAGGTGTAATTACCTTTGCTCAGCATTTTGATGCTTGTGTAGAGGGGTTGGAAGTGTTAATTAGCAAAATCATACATGTGGAGACTTTTTATCTCATGGATATCCATCGTGTGGATCTCATTCTTGGGATGCCATGGTTGGTGAAAGTGGATCTAAAGATTAAATGGAGTATTAAACATATCTCGCTAGAATATAGTGGCATTTAAGATGTGTGGTTTAGAGAGGGAGTTTAGCCTCCAGTTGTTATGCTCTCTATATCTTTGAAGTGGGCTTGTTGTAATAGATAAACACTTTTGAGTTGTTATTTATTTGACTTGGGGGACCAAGACATATGTGGGGGAGAGATAGCAGTATGGGTTATACTTGTAGAGTTTTTTAATCTTTTTCCATTTGAATTTCCTCATGGATTGCCTCCATTACGAGGTGTAGAGTATGGGATTACATTGGAGCAAAGGACATGGCCAATTTATTAGCGTCCATTTTAATTGAGTTATGTGGAGGAGCAACAAGTTCAACAACAAATTAAAGAGTTACCCAAGTAAGTTTCCATTTAGTGCTTTGTTCTTGCTCGTGAAAAAGAAAGATTGTTCAATGTGGATATGTATTAACTATTGTGCCTTGAACAAAAAGATAGTGAAGGATAAGATGTTGATGCCATGTGTGGATGATATTTTAGATAAGTTTGGTAAAGCATGAGTGTTTACCAAGATTGTGGATATCATTAGATTGCAATAGATGATATATCTATTTCCAAGACAGTATTCAACACAAGCTTTGGGTATTTTGAGTTTACAATTATGCCATTTGGTTTGACGAATGCCTCAACCATATTTACTTGGTTGATGACAGAGGTATTTGGGCATTATCTTCATGAGTTTATGGAGATTTTCTTGATATTTTTGTTTTTTACAAGAATATAGAAGAGTATAAGGTGCATTTGCACAAAGTTCTTTTATTAGTATATGACAGAAAATTTTATGCAAAGAAGATCAAATATAAGTTCGCAAAGTCAAAGGTGGAATATCTAGGCCATATTTTTAATATCTAAGGGTGTCAAGACAGATCCAAGGAAGGTGGCTATAGTGGAGACTAGCCTACACTGATTTTAGTGGCTGATTTACATGGTATGACATGATGTTTTTAGCATAAGTTTGCAAAGGTGGTTATTCTTTTGATAGAGTTGTTGCACAAGAACTTGCTATTCAAATGGAAGAAGCCACATGAAGATAGTTTTGTGGCATTGAAATGGTTGTTGAGCGAGGCTCTAGTGCTTTGCATTATTGATCCATCAAAACCAAGGTAACGTGTGATAGAAGTGGTTATATATTGGGAGGAATTCTCATGCAAAAGGGATAATCTATTGCTTATGAGAGTCAAACCTTGAATCCAGTAGAGCAACACTATTTTATATATAATAAAGAGTTACTTTCCATTATTCATGCTTTATAGACATGGTAGAACTATAATAAATCATAAACCTTTTATGTGTCTTTTCACATAGAAGGAGTTGAACATTAAGCAAGCTCATTAAGTGGTTAAACTCATAGAGTTTGGGGAGTTTTTTTTTTAGCATCATTTGGGAAAATCGAATGTGGTGGTAGATGCTTTATTTCATGTTTGTCATGTGACGGCATTACAAGTATGGTTTTGTCATCATTTAAGTAATATCGTTAGTGAGTTTAGGCAGTTAGTTGAGCGTGCTTAGGCTCAAAATGCTAAGTCTCTTTGCAGGCTTAGATGGAAGCCCTTTCTCATTGGTGGATGGGATTCTTTATTACAATGGCTATATATATTTACCACGGATGGATGCATTAATTACTCAAGTTTTATTTTACTATCATAATCGTTTAAAAGTTTGTTATTTTGGGGGGAAGAAGATGTATGAGTTAATTAAGTGTAATTTTTATTAAAGGAATATGAAAGTTAATAGCCTCAAATTTTGTAAATCATTCTAGCTTTGTTAGCAAGTAAAGGTGCTATAAAAGAAGCCAAGAGGGCTTTTGCAACCTTTACTTATTCCTTAGAGCCATTGGTGTAGTATTTTTATGGACTTCATCATTTGTTTTCTATGAACATAAATGTAAAAGGAGCAAATATAGGTTATGGTGGATAGTTTGACAAAGTATGTGTAGTTGTTGACTCTTCAAAAGACTGTTACTATCTCAAACTTGGCTACAGTCTATTTAAAGAAGGTTTCTTCCTAATTTTAGTTTGCTGAGGATATCATTAGTGATCAAGATTCAAAGTTCATTAGTGGATTTTGGAAAGCTTTGCAAAGGCTATACAAGTGATTTTAAAACTCTCAAGTGGAAATCATCCTCAAATAGATGGGCAAACAAAATGTGTGAATTAGGTGGTAAAAGATATGTTATATTGTAGCATTGGTCAAAGGCAAAGATAGTGGATCTATGATCTCATCATTATGCGAGTGATCTTTTTGTCAAGTGAGCCTTGGTGCCTTTACAGAATGGGAAGAGTGACAAACACTCTCATCAATATGTTGGTCTATATGAAGTGCTAGAGCATATTGGTAAGGCGGTTTATTAATTGCACTACTAGTTGGGGTGAAAATTCATTTGGTATTTTATATCAATCAGTTGAAAAGTATACTATCTTGGAGTGAAGGGCCCAATGCTTTCTCGACGTATATAGCTATAGAAGATGGACCAAGAGTTTGAGCAAGGTTTCCCAAAAAGGGTGATCACCAATATAACTATTCCTTGGGACAAAGACTTTGTTGGTGGGAAAGAATTATTAGATGTTAGTTTTGACCACGTGGTCAACATGGGTCAAAGAGAAGTTCGAGGGTATATTAAGGTATGTTAGGGTAAGGAACTTAATCTACCTTAGGGCTCATAGTGGAGTGACAGTGTGGTGGAGCTTTTGAGGTAGCTCGGGGGTGGTTAAATGGTGAGGAACATTAAAAAGAAGTATAACATAGTCTAGGGAGACTAGATCTTTATTTTTGTGCTAAATTATAATAGGTGGGGAGTTAAGGTACCCATATTAGGCTATAATGCTATGGTGTTTATCCCTGGATCCCAAAGTAAGTGTCGCGAATGTGACTTCGGGTATCAAAAGTTACCTGTCGGTCAATCTTTATGGACACTCTTACCTTACTGCCACAATGGCAGGAGGTCGGTATTACTGGTTCCCTTTATTAGCCTCTCTTGTTCAAGTGTTAGTAAATTAGACTTTGCATTTGTACTTGGCCGGATGAGCATAAAGAAGGAATTCCTAAGTGTCTATTTAGCTGAGCATATTTAGCCTAGCTTGTTAGTTCTCTTTTGCTCTGTCTTGCACTGGCTTGACAAAAACCCTCGTGTATTGAGATTAGTCCCTCAATATTGCTACATGATAACTTACCGTGTTTACCAAACACCCTCGCTATCATGCCCTTTGTGTTAGTCTCATTTCGGTCCCAAATGCTATTTATGGAAAGTTTCTAGATTTGCTCATTTGGCATATCTACGGAATGTAGAGATTGTCCTAAACACAATGGTGTTTGTCCCGTATCCAAATTTGCAACCTAGTGCCATTCCATATTTAGTAAGTTTCGAGTTTGTCCCAAAGACTAACTCCTGATACTAAGGGAGGCTTGGGGTGAAAGCCCAAAGCGTGTGTTCCTCAAGAGGGGGGCTATGGGGGGTTCCAAATGTATAGTAGGGATAGTGGGTAGGTCGGGCATGGCTAACCAACTTGAGGCATAGTCTAGCTCCCACTTGCGTGCCTGTCCTTGTTCTGCGTCTGGCTTGGGTCTAAGCCCAAGCTCCACACTATGCTAGCTGGTGGAGTACCTATATCTTCGCGTTAGGCCACTGGTATGCTGAAATAGCACCAAACTCCATTTAGCTCCATTTTGCGTGCTAATCCTGGCATTGGGATGCTGGTTACTCTAGGACTATTCCAAGTTGCTCTGGGCTCCTGTCCCTTTGCTCCTTGGGCTGTAGGCTCGAGAGTTGCTCCGTGGTTCAGTTCCGTCACTCCTTGGCTCCATGCTTGGGAGTTTGGCACCGTTCCTTCGTTTAGTGGCCCAAGGCCCTAAACCTCAGGTTCTGCACCACGTTCCTTTGGACACGTGGCATGTGACATGTGGCATCCGTCATGTGGCACAAAGAGGGTTTAGGTTCCGCTTCGTGGTGTTATCCTATGGTAAATCACCATAGGATAAAGGGTCAAAACCATATGCGTTACATTTGGTATTAGAGAATGAGTTTCGGCGAGTACTATCCAATGAGATTGGGCAACTAGTCTTGTTGCATACGCAGAGATGAAAATGATGATCCGAGTGGGTTCACGTTTGGGTGCAAAGACTTCACATTGGTTACTTGGGTATGGATTTTATTACCGTTTTGTACCATATTCTGTGAGCTTGCTCTTGGGCTTATAAGATGACTGAGATGCTCTGTTAGCACGAGTTTGCACTTGGGCTCATGAATGAGGCACATTAGCAACTTGAGGTTATACTTTGAGTTGGCAGGATTAATGTTAGCCTATCGGTGGTTCCATGAGTTGTTTCATGTACCATGGTTGAAAGTAAACCTTTCCTTGGGTTTGCTATGAGTGGCAAACAGGCTGGTCCATAACTGTTTAGCACGGCACTAGTAGATCCTTCCTAGGCATGATTACAAGTGGATTAATCAAGACTGTAGAGATGAGTCTATTGATTCAAGTAATCATTACCGTGCTCTCTCATAAACTTTTCTTGGATTGGATTAAAGGTAGTGCGAATGCAAGCTTGAGGTTTAGTCAAAGTAGAGACCAAAAAGAGAGTTATCAGGGACGAAGGATCAAATATGTAAATCATTTTCTCTTCTTGAAGAAATGATTTACAACGAAGTGTTAACTCTTTACTCATGTTCACATTATGCAATCAAGAGTCCCTACCTTGATGCATGTTGGAAGTGAGGTCTTACAAATAGTGAGTTATGGGATGGATAGTGGTGAAACGCTAAACTATTTTGTGTAGGCTCACTATTAAAGACTTGGGTTGCAATGCTCAATTCTTTTCCGAGGAACCTTACTATTGCTCTTTGAGTAGCTTGTTGTTGGATTAGTGTTGAGTTTGGTCAGATAGAGAGTGGCATGAGCTTGTCCGTGTTGTGAACAAAAATTAGTGGTGTTAAGTGTTGTAAGTCTCTATTGGTGGAGTGTGGCATTTATGTTGCATTTTGTCGAGTCGAGTTGACACTTGATACTCACATAAACCTTTGTAGTAGTGCAATGTGCATTGCTTATGGTGTTGCTCAATTGATGATCAAGTCATTGTGATACTTATATCATATCCATGTGATAATGAGCAATGTATTTATGAAGTGCTTGGTTAAACGATGATCAACCCCAAAGTGGTTGATAGTGAAGTTAGTTTACTTACACATAGTAGCATTGTAGTAGCTTTGACTGGATTCTCAGTGGTGGTCCATTATGCTAAGCTTAAGTTGGTTCCTTGTTCCTTGAGAGTTTGCCTATAAGGTGTTGAAAAGGGTTGTAACATTCATTTGCTATAGCTCGTCGGTTGATTCGTTAGCACTTGGAGTAGATTGTTGGATGGAAAAGATGTGTAGTTGGGGCATTGACATTACTAGCACTTGTGTTAGTGGAAGTGGCATTGTTATTTCAAGTGATGAGGAATTTTCCTTGGATCTTGATTTTCCATGTCATTTTTCTTGTTAGTGTTTTGGCTTTACATTGGATCTTGAAGGTGATTGAAGAAGAGTGTTAGTGCAATATGGATATCTGAAGATGTAGTCTTCGTGATCAAGCCTTGGATGTTCATTTTGCACTTTGCGGATGTCGGTGTTAGATATCGGTTATATGGGCAAAGATGTTTGATGCTTAAACATACTATTGGGTCATGAGAATTTGTGTTGAGGTGAACTTATGTGAAGTAGTAGGTAGGAGGAAGTTGATTGAGTTTTGAAAGTTTGTATTCCTAAATTGAGAGTCATTCTTTCTCTAGGATGGAAAATTTTTCACAAATTTTCTTAGACTTTTCCAATGGCTGATCTATTGATCATTTTGTCCAAAAACCATTCCATTTTCATAAGCCAGTACAAACTAGTGAAAGGGTTGGAGTTGACCTCGGTTGGCTTAGATCTTAGTAGGTAGTTTGTATGATGCAACCCGAAAGGGATGCTAACTATTGGGGTTAAAACAATTAAGTTGGATAAAGTATGAAGTTGGTATAAAAAAGTGGCTGTTGCACTTTTCTAAGAAGGGTGACCCTTGTACCTTTCTTTTGTAGCATTGTGCTCGGTGGCAAGTTGCACCTTGCATTTTGTGAAGACTTTATGAAAGTAGTGAGCTCTCACTGATCTTGACTTGGTCTTGGTGGCTTTGTGCCTTGGCTGAGGATGGTGATGTCCAACTTAGTTGTTCAAGGTTGAGATGTTGGTACCTGTACTATAGCTTTGTCTAAGAGGAGGTTGTGTACCGATATGAGTCCATCTTATGGTCTTCACTTTAGTTTCGACTAAGTGTTGATTGTATAGCTAGCCTCTTCAAGACATGTTCAGAGCTAGTGGCTAAATGTTTTAGTGAGCTTATTGCGGTTGAGTTGGATTCAAGTGGTCATTGAGTTTGTGCTTGTCTATGAACTTTTATCTCGTACCTAGGGTATCACGTTCATGTTGGACAAATATATAACTTGATGACAAGAGTTGGTGTTTGGGTCTTGTGAAGGCAAGTTAAGGAGTGATTGTTAGTTGCTTTGCGACTAGTGATTCCTTATAGACTTCGTCAAGGACTATTGACACTTGTTTTGCTCAATGATGATTTAGCAATGATGGGCTTGCTTTACCGGATGGTGTTGCGGAGGATTGTGTTGTTAGACTTACATGAGTTTTTTTCATGTTGGCATGTCGACTCTACCTCTTTCAATATCATTTGGTTACATTTAGTTTGTAGTGGTGGATTTCATTGAGTTGTGGATGTGGTGAATCACTCCTTAATGATGTGTTATCTGAAACTGAGTATTGTTGAAGGATTAGTCTTGGATATTGACTAAAGTATTTTCGACTTTGGTTAGCTTGGTTGCTGGAGCGCTTTGGGTGGTGATTCACTCTTGCTTTCTTCTGGCTTTGTTCTGATGTTGATGGCATTGAAGTGATGCTCTATCATTGATATTATTGGTATTGGGATTCAAGTGAAATGAGATGTCTCTCTGTTGAATTGATATTAAGTTTCATTAGTCTCGATGCAAATAGCGTTGATGATTTGGTTATAACTTTATATTATTCGCATTTGTGTATTTGTTAGTTAGCAATTATATTGACGTTCAAATGAACTGAGTGGCAAGTTGAGTAAGTTGTGTTCTAGACGAGATTGTTTAGTAGAGCTTATCCTTGAAAAGTGATTTAATTGTGAACTATGCTAACTTTACGAGAGGAAGAATTAGTGCTCAATATTAAACTATTTGAGTCTTTATTGGATTTGAGTTCGGGATATATCAATCATAGCTCCGTTATGCTTAGGTTTTGGATCGATGCAAAAATGCTCTTCATTAGCTTTGGCATTATGAAGTTTGGCTTATAGATGTGTTGAGGAAGACATTGTGGGTTGCACCATGATTTCTTCTTTAGTATTGAAGTTAGTTCATGCGAGACTTGTGATCATTGTTAGGCAAGACTTAGCTATAAGCTTTTTCAAGCTTTTGGTTCCTTGAGTTTTGTGCTCATTATTCCATTTGTTAGAAGTTGTTGGGGAAGGCATTTTGGCTCCTAGTTTCAATGTTGAAGTTAGTATTTGCATCTAACAATCATTGGTGATGATTGACTATCATCTGGGATAATTAATTATCCTTGTCAAAGGTTTTGTTTGATTATTGTTGATATAGAATGATTTGTCATTCTTCGGGATGGTGGATTCTTTCTTCAACGATGATTATGCATCACTGCATTGGGATGAATGATGATCTTTCATGATAGTTAGTTTTTCTCTTTGATGGCTTTTGGCTTTTCGCAATATCACATGTTCTTTGTGGTTTGCTCTGGATTGGTCTCATGGGTTTGAGACATCAGTGAGATGTTGCTGACACTTGCTTTAAGCAACTCTGGTTCCTTGGTATTGTTGACCGGGATCTATTCAAATTAGTTAGTGCAATGGTTGATATGAACAAGCGTTTGTTTGCTTTGCAACATTCATTTTGTTCTATTGATTATTGCTCGAGTTAGTTCTCATAGATTATGATGTTATTTCCTTCGGGTGATACATTCGCAAGCATTGTGCTTGTTAGTCAATGATACTTTGTATTCTTTGAGTTGTGTTTTGTGAGTTATTTGGCATCTGCCATTTTTGGTAGTTAAGTTTCATTATTGAGTTTCCTTGATGATCTATTTGCTATTGAATTTTGTTGGATGGTGATTCTTATGTGTACCAATTATGATGATCTTGGTGGTTCTTATACTCAAATACTGGTTTATTGGATGATAACTTACTTGGAATACTTTTGTGTTCTAATCTAAGATATATTCACTGATACTTACGTCTCTAAGATATCATTGTCTATGACTTTGATATTGTACAATATATTAATCTTTGAGTTTGGGCCAGTATAGGCAGATTGGCTTCGGCACTTCGTGTGCATAGTGAAATCTCTAGTCGGGTAGTTACTGTCAATTGGTCACATAACCCGCCTCTCTATCGATGTTCCTTATTCCGTTGAAAGGGCGTGACCATGTAAACAACTCTAACTGCCTGTTTACAGTAGTTTATCTAAACCTTACCGACAGGTTTGGTTTCTTTGCTCAGGAGGGTTGGGGCCTTTAGCTTCTCTCTCTATGTCCCTATGGACAAGGGCGTATCACACTTTTGTAGCTGGGTGACACCCAGAGCAGCAAGGGTGGCTGACTCTGTTAGTCATTTCCTTGTCGGTGACGGCCGGAAGGTGTTTGAGTTGGTAGCGCATCCGCGTTAGACAAAGAGGTTACCTCCTAATGTAAGCGACTAAATTTTCCATTCTACTTTAGTCACTTAACCACACCTCTAACCACTTGGAGGAGTCTCATTCACAACCTCCTTAAGTCCAATTCAAGACTTGGGACTTGCTAGTCCCGAGAATGGCATCCATGCCACTCAACCCTTGCACTTGGTCCAACTGCTCCACGTGTCCAGTCCCAAGAGCGACACCCAAAGGTACCACAGACATAGCAGCCTGTTACGCTAAGGCCATGCCTGTTCACCTTTGCCGCACTGGTGGCCCAATACCACTTGCATCACAATCCCGTCTCTCCAAAACTAGGCCGTCTGTCCATGAGTGGTCATCCCAGATCCACTCTTTAGCATCCTTAGGGTGCCCACAGACATGGGGAATAACCTTCCCCAAAACCCCTTTGTCAGTTCCTGCCAAGTCTCTTTTTCATCCATAGCCATGTTCACCAACACTGCCACTAGATCAAGGCCCGCAGGCCCGGCCACTAAGTCCCATTGTCCTCTGGGACTTCCTCACCATGTGACCGTATCTGTAATCACTACACTAGAGGATTGCTCCTCCTCCTTTCCCCCACTTGGGACTTCGAGACAACATTTCGGAACACTGTGGCCCTACGTGAGCCCCATGGGTACTCTCCCTACCTTCCACCTTTAGGTGCTCTAGCCATGGGCTTAGAGCAAGGTTCCGTTGAGCTACACCAGGTATCTAAGTAGGTAGTGCCACCCACACTTGGACTGGGAGCATCAGTCAGTCAATCTCCCGGGGGAACTAGAGCCGGCTCTTGAACACTTCACCAAGCTACCCCGCTTGTCGGTCTATATTCACTCTAGTCTTGGACTTCCCAGTGGTCAGTTCATCACCCAACACTGGGTCTGGCCTTCTTGGGCCAAATTAGCCTTTCCTGGCCAAACTGGCTCCATTGTAGTCCTCCCTCTACTATACTTTTAGAGCTCACCAAACCCCCCAGGGTTTGGGAGACGAACGTTCATCACCCTCTCAGACTCGAACTCGGACTTGGACTTGGGCTCGGGCTCGGGCTCGAACTCGGACTCGGACTCGAGCTCGGGCTCGAACTCGGGCTCAGTCTCGGCCTCGGCCTTAGTCCCGGTCTCAATCCCGGTCTCGGTCTTGGTCTCGGTCTCGGTCCCGGTCTCAGTCTCAGTTTTGGTCTCGGTCTTGACCTCAAACTCCATCTCGGGTCCTTCTCGGACTCCATCTCGGATTCCATCTCAGGTCCATCTCGGACTCAATCTCGGACTCCGTCTTGGTCCATCTCGGACTCCGTCTTGGTCCATCTCGGACTCCATCTCGAGTCCATCTCGGACTCCATCTCGGGTCCATCTCGGACTCCATCTCGGGTCCATCTTGGACTCCATCTCGGGTCTTTCTCAGACTCCATCTTGGACCCCAACTCGGGTCCATCTCAGACTCCATCTTGGGTCCATCTCGGACACTTCCACATGTCATGTGTTGGTCCTTTTGGGTCCCTTTTTGGAGCTTTGCTTATTCCTCGCTTCATGCTCGTTCTTTGAGCACTCCATTGGGAGTTCCACTCTTGCTCTCGACCTTTCAAGTCGGAGCCTTTTAGTCCAAACGTGTTACGCTGGTTTGGCTTTTGCTTTGGCCACTACCACGTGGCACCCTTTCGGCTCTACTTTGGGGCTTAGGGATTTGTGTCTCACACCTAACTCATTTAAGTTGGTGCATTTCTCACATAGTGTGAATACCGTGAACTTTTTCTAGAGTTGTTTCCGTGGCGGTATTCTAGACTCGAGTGTGTATCGACGAGGACGTTGATCTTGCAGGAGGTTAGTATTGCTAGTTCCCTTTATTAGCCCCTCTTGTTCAAGTGTTAGTAAACTGGACTTTGCATCTGTACTTGGCCAGATGAGCATAAGGAAGGAATTCTTAAGTGTCTATTTAGCTGAGCATACTTGGCCCGGCTTGTTAGTTCTCTTTTTCTCTATCTTGCATTAGCTTGACAAGAACTCTTGTGTATTGAGATTAGTCCCTCAATATGGCTACATGATAGCTTACCGTGTTTGCCAAACACCCTCGCTATCATGCCTTTTGTGTTAGTCTCATTTCGGTCCCAAATGCTATTTATGGAAAGTGTCTAGATTTTCTCATTTGGCATATCTACAGAATGTAGAGATTGTCCTAAACACAATGGTGTTCGTCTTGTTTCCAAATTCGCAACCTAGCGCCATTCCATATTTAGTAAGTTTCGAACTTGTCCCAGAGACTAACTCCTGATACTAAGGGAGGCTTGGGGTGAAAGCCCAAAGCGTGTGTTCCTCAAGGGGGGGGGGTTCCAAATGTATAGTAGGGATAGTGGGTAGGTCGGGCATAACCGACCAACCTGAGGCATAGTTTAGCTCCCACTTGCGTGCCTGTCTTTGTTCTGCGTCTGGCTTGGGTCTAAGCCCAAGCTCTACACCATGCTAGTTGGTGGAGTACCCATATCCTTGCATTAGGCCATCAGTATGCTGAAATAGCGCCAAACTCTGTTTGGCTCCGTTTTACGTGCTAGTCCTAGCATTGGGATGCTGGTTACTCTAGGACTGTTCCAAGTCACTCTAGGCTCCTGTCCCTTTGCTCCTTGTGCTGTATGCTCGAGAGTTGCTCCGTGGTTTGGTTCCATCACTCCTTGGCTCCATGCTTGGGAGTTTGGCACCGTTCCTTCGTTTAGTGGCCCAAGGCCTTGAACCTCGGGTTCCACACCATGTTCCTTTGGACACGTGGTATGTGACACGTGGCATCCATCACGTGGCACAAAGAGGGTTTAGGTTCCACTTCATGGTGTTATCCTATGGTAAATCACCATAGGACAAAAGGTCAAAACCACGTGCGCTACATTAAGAGATGCACTCAAAGATAGGTACTAAGGTAGAATCTTAAAAGGTTGAGCAAATTAAGGTGGAGTTTATCCCGCAAGTAATTCCCAAGTATAAACTAAAGCCTCCACCAATCTTTAAGGGAGTGAAGGATTAGTTATATAATATAGTAAATTACATTTGAGCATTGTAGTAAACTTAAAAAAGGTATTATATGCAAAACCATACTTAACAAATAATATTGAGTCTTGGTAAGAACTGCAAAGGCCAATAAAGGTCTAATAGCTATATGAAAGTGATGAAAGCAAAGATTAGAGCAACTTATATACCCCTAAATACTACTTTGCATTTAAGGGATAAGCTGAGTAGGTTGAAGTGGATTGGTCCAATTCAAGAGTATGTGAATGCATTTCTAACCAAAAGAATCTTTGTTGTGGATATAAGCGATATAGATGTGATTCACACCTTTATCTCAAGATTGCAAACTTAAGCTATTGGGAGAACTAAGGACTATAGAATTCTTTCAAGGTAGCTAAAAACACCGATGAAATACTTTGATAAACAAAAGTTAAAGTAGGAATATAGAAAGTTAACATGGATTTTACTGCCTCCATCCTAAATCATTCTCCTCGAGCATTTACTAATACCACCAAATTCATACTTTATCCATAAAAAGCTACCATAAATCAATTGAATTAATCCATCTTAAAGATCATATTAAATCTTGCTATATCTCAAGATCTAAAGATAGGGCAAAATAAGGTTAAAGACTCTTGTTTGAATTTGGTATCCATGAAAGGACAATTTATTAAAGGAACTAAGGTAGCATTTAGTGCTTACTCTCAATGAAGAGTGATAAAAAGATGGGAATGAAAGAAGTGCATTTAGTTATTCAACAAGTGTTAAACTAATTTCAAGATACTATGTTGAAGGAATTACTAATAGGGCTACCCCCTACCCAACCAATAGAATAGAAAATTGAGTTGGTCAAAGGTGCTAAAACAGTGATTCATCTCCATTATTAGTTAAACAAAAAGGAGCTCAAAGAACTCAAATGCCAACATAAAGAGTTGGTTAATAAAGGGTATATTGTAGGGCTCTAGTGTTATTTGTAAAAAAAGAGAAAAAGTCTATATGAATGTGTATAGATTATTGGTTATCAACAAATATATAAAGAAAAATAAATACTCTTTACCAAGAATTGAAGACTTATTTGATAGGTTAGAAAAGGCAAGATACTTCTTAAGAATTAACTATAAGAAACCAACTCCCTGAGGTGTCGTAGGCTAAAGGATCCTCGAAAAGCATGACCAAAATGATAAAGAGTTCATTAGATGAGACTGAGCCCAAAATCGAGTCCAAGACCGACTCTAAAACCGAGTTCAAGACCGAGATCTGAGATCAGGTCCACGATCGAGTTTGAGACAAAGTCCGAGGTTAGATCTGAGATCAAGTCTGAGATCAAGTTCAAGATCGAGTTCGAGACCAAGTTTGATGTCTAGTCCGAGATCAAGTCTAAGACTGAGTCTGATACTAATACAGGTCGTGGGGTGAAAGCCCAAAGTATATGTCTTCCGGGGTGGGTTGCAAGGGGTTCCAAAAGTATAGTAGAGATAGTGAGGTCTAGGAACCAATCTTGAAAAAACTCTTTAATGGTGCTTCTAAACTGACTTGAGGTTGAGGTTGGGGTTTAAGGGCCTTGGGCGGGAGTGAGCAAGGACTCGAGTGGTGCTAGAAGGGCCACCCAAGGAAGTGCTCAAGAGTAACTCCCACTCCCGAAAAGGAAACTATTTGCGGTGCTCCCAGCTCATGTGGAGTGGTGCCCCACTTGAGTACCTTATGGCTCATTGATCTTTGCCCTTCCTAGAGGTTTGGTTCTTTCCTTCGGGATGGAAGTGGGGAGTAAGGGTACCCATATTGAGCCACTAAGCCACAGTGTTTCCCCTTGGTGTTCTGAAGCAAGTGTTGCACCCAAGGCTTGGGATTTAGAGGGTTTTATAATCAAGTCTTGTTGTACCAATGGATGTTAGGAATCTGGAGACTTGGTGTGCTTGGTTGCTTGTGTTTGGAGGGAGTGTAGCCGAACCTTAAATCCAATCTAACCTAGAGAAGGGGATTGGGAGAAAATTTGGGAATCCGTAGCTGAATGGCTAATACTCTATTGCATGTGTAGTGAGTTAATGAAACCAAGTAGGACCAAGTAGGAGCTGGTACATTAAATGAAAACTTTGGTGAGGGAACTTAACTAAGGCTAAGGCCGTGGTAGTCGAATAGACAAGGTAAGTTAGCAAATTAGAAAGGAAAAATTTATGATTTACATTGACCTAAAAATAGGATACTACTAAATCAGAGTAGTAGAGAAGATGTCAAGAAGACAACCTGTCAAATAAGGTATGAAAGCTTTGAGTTTCTAGTAATGCCCTTATGGTTATCTAATGTACTAGCGATGTTTTCGATGTTGATGAAATACATCTTTGTACCCTATTTGAATCATTTTATGGTTGTCAATATAGAAATACATCTTTGTACTTTATTTAGATCAGTTTGTGGTCATCTACATTGACGACATCCTAATCTATAATGAGACATTAAAGAAATATGCTAAACACCTCATGAACATATTTGAGAAACTAAGAGAACACAAGTTGTATGCTAAAAAAAGCAAATGTAACTTCAATCAACAAAAGGTAAAATCTATTTTACCTTTTATTGATTGAAGTTACATTTGCTCTTTTTAGCATATGGTGGGCAAGGACAAGCTTAAGGTGGACACTAAGAAGGTTTAAGTGATCCAATGATTATCAAACATATACGAATTAAGGGCATTTTTAGGTGAAAGCTCATTAGACAACAACGTTCTCGGCACTAATGTATCACATCTTTGTACCTTATCTAAATCACTTTATTATCGTCTAAATTGATAACATCCTAATCTATAGTGAGATGTTAGAGGAGTATTCCAAGCACTCGATGAATGTGTTTAAGAAACTAAGAAACATAAGTTGTATAGTATTTTACTTAACAAAAGGTAAAGATTAAATAAAACTTACTAATTTATATACAGCCAGGTTGGATAGCCTATTATAAAAACATCATTTTTTCTATCAAATTAAAACTGAAAGACTATATATATAAGGGTATAATAAGAACTATGTAAGTTTGAAGTATGTATACTCATTGATATAAGGAAATAATTTAGATTGAAAATAATGTGATTTGGATCATCTAGATCACATCCTCAACTCTCTGAGGAAACCTTTATACTGTTCCCAAGATCCCAAAGTCATTCCATTATTGGCCCTTTTCTATCCACCACATCATGCCCAAGTTCACGCATGAACTTGAGTGGAGAGCTATGTCCTCTTGACATGCAACTCCTCAAGGATAGGCCCACTTCTAGGACCTTCCAATGCCAACATCAATGGTGATATACTTGAGCACCAATAAAAGTCGAACTAAGGAATAGCTCCGATACCAAGTTGTAAGCGACTAAATTTTCCATTCTACTTTAGTCACTTAACCACACCTTCGACCACTTGGAGGAGTCTCATTCACAACCTCCATGAGTCCAATTCAGGACTTAAGACTTGCTAGCCCCAAGAATGGCATCCATGCCACTCATCCACACCTGGTCCAAGTGCTCCACGTGTCCAATCCCATGACCGACACTCAAAGGTACCACTGACATAGCAGCCTGTTACGCTAAGGCCATGCCCAATCACCTTTGCCGCACTGGTAGTCCAATACCACTTGCAACACAGTCTTGTCTCTCCAAGACTAGGCCAACCATCCGTGAGTGGTCATCCCAGATCCACTCCTTAGCATCCTTAAGATGCCCACCGACAAGGGGAACAACCTTCCCCAATATCCCTCCGTCAGTCCCCACTAAGTCCCTTTTTGCCCTTGGCTGTGTTTGCCAACACTGCCACTGGATCGAGGCCCACAGGCCCGACCACTAAATCCCATGGTCCTCTAGGACTTCCTCCCCACGTGACCGTATCCTTGGTCACCACACCAAGGACTGCTCCTTTTCCTTTCCACAGTCTGGGACTTTGGGGCAACACTTTGGAACACCGTGGCCTTATGCGAGCCACCTAGGTACTCTCCTTGCCTTCCGCCTTTGGGTGCTCTAGCCATGGGCTTAGAGCGAGGTTCCATTGAGCCACGCCTGGTATCCAAGTAGATAGTGCCACCCACACTTGGACTGGGAGCATCAACCATTCGATCTCCCGGGGGAACTAGAGCTGACTCTTGAACACTTCACCAAGCTACCCCGCTTGTCGGTCCGTAGTCCCTCTAGTCTTGGACTTCCCAGTGGTCAGCTCATCACCCAACACTAGGTCTGGCCTTCCTAGGCCAAACTGGCCTTTCCTAGCCAAATTGGCTCCACTGGGCTCCAATCCCCACACTCTCCCTACTATACTTTTGGAACCCCCCACCCCCCCTGGGGGACGATCACTTTGGGCTTTCACCCAACTACCTGTATTAGTATTCAGACTCGGACTCAGACTCGAACTCGGTCTCGGTCCCGGTTTTGGACTCGGACTTGGTGTCGGTCTCGGTCTTGGTTCCATCTCGGACTCCATCTTGGACTCCATCTTGGGTCCATCTCAAACTCCATCTCGGGTCCATCTCGGACTCCACTTCGAGTCCATCTCGGGTCCATCTCGGACTCCACTTTGGGTCCATCTTGGACTCCACTTTGGGTCCATCTCAGACTCCATCTCGAGTCCATCTCGGACTCCATCTCGGACCCCATCTCGGATTCCATTTTAGGTCCATCTCGGATCCATCTTGGATCCATCTCGGACACTTCCACGTGTCATGTGTTGGTCCTTTTTGGGTCCCTTTTTGGAGCCTTGCTTATTGGTTGCCTCGTGCTCGCTCCTTGAGCACTTTGTTGGGAGTTCCACTCCCGCTCTCGACCTTCCAAGTCGGAGCTTTTAGTCCAAACGTGTTACGCTCGTTTGGCTTTTGTTTCGGCCACTACCACGTGGCACCCTTTTTGGCTCCACTTTGGGGCCTAGGGATTTTGTGTCTCACAATACTTCGCAATCATCCCCTTGAATGTCCGAACGAGCCGTTCCACCAGACCGTCTGATTATGGATGATAAGCACTGGAACACCACTCGATTGAGGAGGAAGTATCCAACAGCAGTTGCAGAGGCACTAGCAAGAGCACCAACTTCCACCCAACGAGTCAAGTAGTTAGAAGCAATAATAACATATTCATTGCCAGCAGTCGACTGTGGAAAAGGTCCCATAAGATCAAACGCCACCAACTCAAACAGACGGGAAACTGCAATTGACTCCAACCGTCCTTCTACAGCCCGAGGGGGAGTATTACGAGCTTGGCACCAAATGCAGCTATGCACATACCGGATAATATCACGTCGCATCTCCGGCCAATAGAAAGACCTACGTAGCTTCTCAATTACATGATGATGTCCCATATGCCCACCTAGAATAGAAGAATCATGGTAGACATGGAGAAACCGCAGAATAAAGATAGAAGGCACCACCAGCTATAAATGATCATTAGGATCTGTCCTCACAAAATAAAGAAGGCTGTCTTTGAGGTGATATTGAGAATGTAAATGCCGGAAAGGCAAGTCATCAGCAAGTGATGCAGGATTCTCAAACCCATCTCAAACCCTTCAAATCCATGGCTCAAGCATTTGAGCCTCGTGAACCTCATCAAAAGAAGGTAGATCTTGCTCTGCGCCTTGTGGACACTGAATGTCAAGTATAGCAACCGCCGATGGCACAAAATCCTCGTCTAGAAAATCCACAGAGGTTGGAACAACAGGCTCGTCAGAAACATGAGAAGAGAATCGAGAAGGAAGAGGAGCTCGAGAAAGGGCATCAACATTAGCTAAAGAACTCCCTGGGCAATGAACAACATCAAAATCATATATCTGAAGCTTTAAAGCCCATCGAGCAGTACGACCAACTAGGTTCTTCCCCTTCAATAATGAAGTAACAGCAGCATGATCACCTTCAAGTAACGTCCGAGAACCATGTAAATATGCATGAAGTTTCTCGAAACCCCAAACTGCTGCTAAACACTCCTCTGTAGTGGAGTAGTTCATTTCCGTTGGTTGTAATGTACGGCTTATATACGCAATGGGATGGCACTGACCAGGCACACTCGCGCTCTTTTGCATCAACACACCTCCAAGACCAATGTCAGAAGCATCCACACGCAAAATAAAAGGTCGAGTGTAGTTAGGATATTGTGAAACACAAAATCCCTAGGCCCCAAAGTAGAGCTGGAAATGGTGCCACGTGGTAGTGGCCGAAGTGAAAGCCAAACGAGCATAACACGTTTGGACTAAAAGCTCTAACTTGGAAGGTCGAGAGCGGGAGTGGAACTCCCAACAAAGTGCTCAAGGAGCGAGCATGAAGCGAGCAATAAGCAAGGCTCCAAAAAGGGACCCAAAAAGGACCAACACATGACACGTGGAAGTGTCCGAGATGGAGTCCAAGACGGATCCTAGTTGGAGTCCGAGATGGACCCGAAGTGGAGTCCGATATGGAGTCCGAAGTGGAGTCCGAGATGGAGTCCGATATGGAGTCCGAGATGGACCCGAAGTGGAGTCCGATATGGAGTCTGAAGAGGAGTCCGAGATGGAGTCCGAAGAGGAGTCCGAGATGGAGTCCGATATGGAGTCCGAGGTGGACCGAAGTGGAGTCCGAGGTGGACCGAGACGGAGTCCGAGGTGGACCGAGACGGAGTCCGAGATGGACCGAGACGGAGTCCGAGATGGAGTTCGAGATGGAGTCCGAGATGGACCGAGACGGAGCCCAAGATGGAGTCCGAGAAGGACCCAAGATGGAGTCCGAGAAGGACCCGAGATGGAGTCCGAGGTTGAGACCGAGACCGGGACCGAGACCGAGACCGAGACCGAGACCGGGACCGAGACCAGGACCGAGGCCAAGGCTGAGACCGAGCCCGAGTCCGAGTCCAAGTCTGAGTCCGAGTCCGAGTCCGAGTCCGAGTCCGAGTCCGAGTCCGAGTTCGAGTCTGAGTCCGAGTCCGAGTTCGAGTCTGAGTCCGAGTCCAAGTCCGAGTCCGAGTCCGAGTTCGAGTCTGAGAGGGTGAAAGCCCAAAGCGTTCGTCTCCCAGACCCTGGGGGGTTTGGTGAGCTCCAAAAGTATAGTGAGGGGGGAGGACTGCAGTGGAGCCAATTTGGCCAGGAAAGGCCAGTTTGGCCCAGGAAGGCCAGACTCAGTGTTGGGTGATGAACTGACCACTGGGAAGTCCAAGACTAGAGTGAATACGGACCGACAAGTGGGGTAGCTTAGTGAAGTGTTCAAGAGCCGGCTCTAGTTCCCCCGGGAGATCGACTGGCCAATGCTCCCAGTCCAAGTGTGGGTGGCACTACCTACTTGGATACCAGGCGTGGCTCAACGGAACCTTGCTCTAAGCCCATGGCTAGAGCACCTAAAGGCGAAAGGCGGGGAGAGTACCCAGGTGGCTCGCGTAAGGCCACGGTGTTCCGAAATGTTGTCCCAAAGGCCTAGACTGTGGAAAGGAAGAGGAGCAGTCCTCTAGGGTAGTGACCAAGGACACAGTTGTGTGGTGAGGAAGTCCCAGAGGACCATGGGACTTAGGGGTTGGGCCTGTGGGCCTCGATCCAGTGGCAGTGTTGGCAAACACGGCCAGGGGCAGAAAGGGACTTTGGTAGGAACTGACAAAGGGACTTTGGGGAAGGCAATTCCCCAGGTCTGTGGGCATCCTAAGGATGCTAAGGAGTGGATCTAGGATGACCACTCGTGGACAGATGGCCCAGTCTTGGAGAGACGGGATTGTGATGCAAGTGGTATTGGACCACTAGTGCAGCAAAGGTGAATGGGCATGGCCTTAGCGTAACGGGCCGAGATGTCAGTGGTACCTTTGGGTGTCGGTCTTGGGACCGGACACGAGGAGCACTTGGACCAGGTGCAAGTGTTGAGTGGCATGGATGCCATTCTTGGGGTTAGCAAGTCCCAAGTCCTGAATTGGACTGATGGAGGTTGTGAATGAGACTCCTCCAAGTGGTCGGAGGTGTGGTTAAGTGACTAAAGTAGAATGGAAAATTTAGTCGCTTACAGATATGCCAAAACTGGAGGAGTCGTCAATAGCACTTTGAGATCCTCGAATGCCCGCTCATAATCCGGAGACCAGATGAAAGATGATGTTGATAACTTCAGCAACGCTCACAACAGTGCAGTGCGATCAGAAAAATGATCCACAAAACGACTGAGATACTGCACCTTGCCCAAGAAGCGCTGCACATCATTCACACACTTTAGAGTAGGGAACTTTAGAATAGCCATAAGTTTTTCAGGATCAACTTGCAAACCCTCACGAGAAATATGGTACCCAAGATAAGTTGTATCCTTGGACCCAAACACCCACTTTGTCCGCTTCAGCTTTAAACCAACATCACGTAACTGATCCAACACTTTACAAATATCATGAACATCCCACGTCCCCTCTGAGTGGATCAAGACATCATCAATGAAGTCAGCAGTCACCTCTGGCATATTGCAAAGAATCTCGTCCATCATCTACTAGAAAGTTGCTGGAGCATTGTTCAAACCAAACGGCATCACCAAGAACTCGTACAAACCAAATGGTGTACGAAAAGCAGTCTTAGGAATATCTTCTTCAGCCATCGGTACTTGCCAGTACTTGCCAGTACCCAGAAGCAAGATCTAGCTTAGTGAACCAATGACTTCGCCCTAGACGATCCAAGAGATTAGTAGTGTGAGGAAGAGGGTACACATCTGGGATCGTCACTTCATTTAACGGATGATAGTCGATGTAGAAATGAATACTCCCACTTCATCACAAGATGAGGTTCATATGCCCAAGGACTCCGCAACTTCCGAATAACACCCTTCTCTAACATCTCCTTGACATTTGCACATAAAATCTTGATCTCCTTGGGTGACCGATGACGAATGGCAACCTTGATTGGACAAGCATCCCCGGTTGGAATTGGATGACGTGTGGCAATCTTGGCCCCAAACAATAGGTCAAATTCAAAGAGATCAGAATACTCCTTCATGAGCCGGTCCACCGCTGCAACACAAAGATCGTCAGAGGGATCGGAAAAGGGAAGAGTAGAACAAGATGGAAACATAAAAGGAAATAGTGGGGAAACAAAAGTAATGGAAGCAGAGGTAAAAGTAGAGGGACAAAGAAGTATAAAAGTGAGAGGAATTGATGAAACATAAGGAAGTATGAGACAAGGGGGAGAAGCTTCAAAATCACACTTAGCATGATTGCACTGCAACCAATCCATACCAAGAATGATGTCAAAAGCTTGACTCAGCACCACCCACAATAACTGCAACTCAAGCTCGAGATCGCCCACACGCACAACCAGGTCCACCTCATCCCATGCATATGTATAGCCGTTGCCATAAAGAATGAAAATTGGTTCCGTCACACGACGTAAGTGTAGACAGCAACATGTGGCAATAGGTCGAGCAATAGAAGATAAACTCAAACCTGTATTAACTAACATGGAGAGAATAATAGGAGACCTTTTGTTATAAAAATGAGCTTGGAAAGTAAACACTGGATGAACCGGTGCCGAGTGAACCCCTTGATGATACTCCCAAAAAAAAGATGGAGGGGTCACTGACTTATTCACGCAAGGTCCCTTTGTTACTCGTGCGACTCCTCATTTCCCGGATGTATCTCGGTGTCCAAACCATCCACTACAGCAGCACCAACAGGACGTTGTTGATGCCAAGGTCTCCACCTAGGAAGTGGAGGTCACCAATCCGGAAAACACTGACAACGTCGATAAGTATGACCAACTTCATCACTGTAGCGCACCTTATCTCTCTCCCCTTAAGCCAACTAGAAAAGGGGCAATTGCTTGATGAGAGAGCCCTTAGTGGCTATTTTATCCCCATTTATCTCCCAAGGTTCCAAGGATCCACGGTGACAGTATATCCAAATCTCATCCCATGATCACATGCGCTACACTCACCCCCCCTTCAGAGATGTCAATGTCCTCATTGACTATTGACTAACAACCCCTACTGAGCCAAGGGGAACCAGCACCTCCATTTCCGCACTCAATCTACCAATCCTTCCATTGTGTAGACCAGCTATTCCATGTGAGGCAACTAGTCATCCACCCGTACCGCAGTCCCACGGTGGATACCTTCGTCCGTGGATACTCCACACAAGAGGAAGGACGTACGCATGGATGCCCAATACGTACGATTTCAAATTTTAGGGGTAAGAATATACCTTGCTCAAGGGTATATTATACTTTTAAGTAGCCACTAATCAATGGGAATCGAACCCGTGCCATTTGCTCCGATACCAACTGTAGCGCACCTTATCTCTCTCCCCTTAAGCCAACTAGAAAAGGGGCAATTGCTTGATGAGAGAGCCCTTAGTGGCTATTTTATCCCCATTTATCTCCCAAGGTTCCAAGGATCCACGGTGACAGTATATCCAAATCTCATCCCATGATCACATGCGCTACAATCACACACCCAGCAGCCAACATCACGGCCACAACCACGTCCTTGCCCTTGTCCTTGGACTCGAGCAGCAGTAGCATCAACCTCCATTGGAACAGGACCATCACTTATAGGAAGTGGAGCTGAAGGACGTGCAGCAAGAAGTGGAAGAGGTGACGTCTCATAACATTGTGCCAAGCAAAGAGCATCGTCAAAGGTGGCGGGAGCAAGTGCAAGCACAAGTCTGACAAGATCTTGACGAAATGCTAGCCACAACATTCCTAGCTTGATCCGCTCCAACATATTTGGCTCCACACGAAGCAAAAGACTTTGGAAACGAACGCCAAATTGCATCACCGACTCATATGGCCCTTAGCGAAGATGATGCAATTGTTGGAAGGCATTATCACAGTCATTGGCATATCCGAAGGCACGTTTGAAGACGTCCGGGAGAACACTCAAATCCCCACGAATGGTTGCGCTCAAACCATTGTACCATTGCAACGCTGTCCCTTGGAGACACGTGGGAAACTCACGCAAACGTCGAGCATCATCCCAAGAATGATATGTGGCAATCACTGTGAAGTAATCAAACCAATGGTATACATCATCCCCAGGATTCCCGCGAAAGAACTCCGGTTGAACACGAGGATTGGCACCAAGTGCAAGAGAAGTTGTACCACATGCCGTGAATGCCGCCATCAACTAAGTTTGGTTGTTCAATTGCAAGCGCATAGCATCAAGCAATTGTACCAACTGCTACTCCAGAGTCAAAGGAGGAGATTGTTGATCTGCAAGACGAATGAAAAAGAAAGAGCAAAAGAAGAGAAATGACAAAAAGCTAGAAGGAAATGGTAGATCTAGACAATGCAAAAAGCTAGATCTAAACCAAAATCCTGAAAGGAAAGAACAAAAGAAAGGAAATGGAAAAAACTAGATCTAGACAATGCAAAAGCTAAATCTAAACCAAAATCCCAAATCTAGGCACTCCTTAAGGATAATCAAAGATGCCCCTCATCTCCACCAATGTGGGTGCTTGGAATATGGAAAGGGAATATAAAAATGTGCATGTCAATTAGCCCAAAAAACCCTAGTTTCTATACAAGAGTGAGTGGTCTGGATTGAAACCAATCCGACAGCTACTAAAATCCCACTACGCTAATATTAGTATACGGCATCGTAGCTGTACACTTGGCCCTCACAGTGGCAATATAAATAATCAAAGAAAACAACTTGAGAAACTATTTATAGGGGTTCAAATATAAAAGGAAAAGTCCCATAAACAGAGTGTACCTGCTTTTCAAATCGGTTAATGGTTTTGGGATATTTGGTGTTACCATTTTTAAGTTTGAATAGTACTAAGTTGAATAACCTCTTGGGAAGTTTAAATTCAGAAGCTTACAAGCAAGAGATTAGTATTGTTGGTTCCTTTTATAAACTAGTTGAGAAATTGGTTATTGCATGTGCACTCAACCAAATGAGCATAAAAACAAAATTCCTAAATGCTATTAGTTAAGCATATTTGACCTGGTTAAAGAAACTTATTTGTTAACTATAGTATTGTTCTCACATCTTGATTCACAATCTAGTTTTAATCTATATTTAATAAGTTTTTAAGCTTGTCTCAGGAACTAACTTCTAGGACTAAGGCACTGTGGGGGGTTTTAAATGTAATAGAGATAGTGATTAGAAACATAGTAGAGCATTTAACACATTAATTTGTCTTCCACTAGGTTGTGTCATTCCTTATTCTAAGTCTAATTTGGGTTTAACCTTAAACTCTATGGTACTGACCTCCTCACGTTAAGCCATTGGTATGTTAAAATTGTGTTAGATATCATTTGACATTGTTTTGCATACAAGAGCTAGATATGGGGAGTTGATGTTTATAAGGGATATTGAGTGTATATTAGACCCTCATATTGTATTGCAATAAACTTAGAATTTAGCTTCAAATTCAAGTGTGCTATATAGATGCAAATCTAGGAGATTAAATGCTAGGGTAGAGAATTGTTGAGGCACAACCATGGATTGCAAACAACAAAAAATGTTGCCTACTATAAGTCTATAGCCCTCTTGCATCACTTATCAATTTTTTTTTTCTCTTGGAAAACTCCTCATATAAGGGATTGTGTAGGCACAAGAACAAGAGCTCTTGGGGTTCCTATAGGACATAGCTACCAAGTCTACTAGTGATTGTGCAGTAGATGTTGCTCAGGTTGCAAAACCATTGGGCCAAGAATATCATTTCCTAGCTTGGATACTATGATTAAAATTCATTTTAACTTAAACTTGACTCAATTAGTAAATATAATTAAGATAGCAGTTAACCTATTATACATTTTTCTTCTTTATGTGTATGCTTGGTTGATAGATACCTCACTAATTGATAAGGAAATTCTTTGTTTGTACTGATGTATTGATTGGGAAATCACAACAATTTTATATGGATTGCCTCTCTCTAGGCATGAGACTTACATTTTAACATGAGGTTGATGCTCAAGGTCTGGGTTAGCTTAGTCTTTATAACCTTTATAAATCTTTTGAATAACTACAAACATAGTTTGTCACCAATGTTCAAAGTTAAGGGAGTTGGAAGACAGTCTCTTGCTCTCAGACGATATTGCTTTACCACCGTCTGGTCAATCTCCACGTGAACACCCATTTAGATCCAGATCATGCCATAATATCAAACTAGGACTGAAAAAGCATTGGCCGTGAGAATATATGCCATGTTGAGCTTTGGGTCCAGCTCTGTGACATGCTTAGCAGCAAAGGCTCCCAACTCAAGGTTGCCATAGATTTTACACCCATTAAGCAAACAACACCACTCCAAAACTTCTGGAACAAATGGCATGCATGATGTCAACTCGCCAGCCTCACGCAAATGCCCTGCACGGCTCAAGAGATCAATCATGCAACTGTAGTGCTGTTTCAATGCTTGCAGCCCATAGTCAACGCTCATAGACACAAACAAGCATCTCCAAGATAAACCTTGCCTACTTGGCTGCATGCCGCAAGGGCAGACATGAAGCAAATCTCATCCGGAAGAAAGCAATCGTCTCTCAAATTGTAAAATGCATCCAATGCTTCACTAAAGTTACCACTACAAACACAGCTGGCTAGCAACGAGCTCCAAGCGACCAAGCACCTCTCGGGCATCTCAAGCAAGAGCTTTCTACAATGCAAGAGGTGGCCGGTTTGAGCATAGAGAGACAACATTGCAGTCCAGGAGGCTGTGTCCTTCCGTGGCATGTCGTTGAACACTTCCCTCGCATCCAGTAGATGTCCATTTTGGGCATAAGTTGCAAACATCACATTCCAGCACACAACATCTCTGTTTTACGGAGAGATTCTTTCAAACAAGCCCTTAGCATCTTCCACTTGCCCATTTTGGCCAAAGTTGAGAACCATGGCTGTTGAAGAGACTGAATCCTGAAATGGCATTGTGTCGAAAAGCTGCTTAGCCTCTTCAAACTTGCCGCTTTTGGAAAAAGTCGAGATCATTACAGTGCTAGACACAACATCCCACTCTGGCATTTCGTACTGGAAGATTTCCTTGGCTCTACTTATCATCCCTTTCTGGGCCTCTATTGAGAGTATTGTATTCCAGGAAATCCGATCCTTTTCAGGCATCATGTCGAAAACCCTTCTTGTTTCCTCCAAGTGCCCGTTCAGTGCATTTGCTGACAAAAGAGCATTCCACGACATTGTACTATGCTGTGGCATCTTTACAAAAAGTTCTCTAAATTCCGACAGGTACTTATTTTGTGCAAGAGCTGACAGCATTACATTTGCCGCCTCTATTGTCTTTTGTGGCATCATTTCAAAGATATTCTTTGCGTCATCCAGATGCCCGCTTTGGGCATAAGCACACAGTATAATTGTCCATGAAACCAGATCGTGTTTCGGCTCACTATCAAAAATCACTCTTGCTTCTTCTAACTTATTGTCATGCACATACGCTGAAAGCATTGCATTCCAAGAAGCCATTTGTTCGTTCGGGCATAGCTTCAAAGATTATCGCCGCGTTTTGCAGATCTCCAAGATGGGCACATGCAGAGAGCATTGCATTCCAAGCTACAAGATCGTTGCTCTGAACGTTTCTTTAACAGCTTGTAAGTCTTTGACCTGTAAAAATGCGTCCAGCAAGCACGTCCGTGACACCAAGTTTCTAAACGGCATCTGATCAAAAGTTTGCTTGGCTTCGGAAAAGTTTCCTCTCTTCACATACGCAGTGAGCACTGCTGTCCACGATACGAGATCCCATTCCGGCATGAGATCAACAAAAATTCTCGCCATTTCAACAGTCCCGTTCTGCACATACGCGTTGAACATGGCCGTCCAAGAGATTAGATCTCGTAGTGGCATCGCGTGAAACATTCTCTTGGCAAGAACAAGGTACCCTCTTTGGGCATATGCACAAGCATAGTGGTCCAAGCAACTAATGTTTGCTTTGGCATTCTATCGAACAAAATGTTCGCCTTTTCAAGAAATCCATGATGAACGTACACGTCAATCATAAAGTTTCAAGCCACTGTAGTGGCATCTGGCATCCTTGCAAAGGTATTTTCGGCTTCCTCTAGATGCCCAGAACGGGCATATGAGCTTAACATTGCAACCCAAGAAACAGTAGTTCTCTGAGGCATCGAATCAAAGAATCCCTTTGCATTCTCAAGGCTGCCATACTTCGAGTAAGCATTCATCATGAAATCCCAAGAGTAGACATCCCTATGGTATCAAAAACTTGTTTGGCGTGCAATGAGCTTCCACACCTCGTGTACATTGCGATGAGCTTGTTGCACAGGAAAACATCATCAGTTTTGGCACTGTTACTGGCATGCAGATCCTCAGCCAAAGCCAAGCTCTTGCAAGATTGGATGAGTTCTAAGCACTGGACTTTGTCCATAGTCTTCCAAGGATTTTCATTGTATGGCAATTCCTTGCATTTGCGATTGTCTCTGGAATGTTTTCATTTTAACGATGCTGTGATGCTTACAAGTGCCTTTACAAGCTCATCTAGAGTGGAAAAGAAGGGGCTGTGATCAGATGCAAGAGTTAACCGGAGTCAACTCCAACCCCTTCACTAGTTTGTACTGGCTTATGAAAACAGAATGGTTTTCGGCAAAGTGGCTAACAGATCAACCATTGGAGAAGTCTAAGAAAATTTGTGGAAAATTTCCATCTTAGAGAAAGAATGACTCTCAATTCAGGATTGCAAACTTTTAAGACTCAACCAACTTCCTCCTACTAACAACTTCACATAGGCTCACCTCAACACAGATTTTTATGATCCATCAATATGCTTAAGCATCGAACATCTTTGCCCATTTTTTCTGATATCCAACTCTAACATCTGGAAAGTGCAAAATGAACATCCAAGGCTTGATCATGAAGACCACATCTTCGGATATCCACATTGCACTAACACTCTTTTTCAATCACCTTCAAGATCCAATGTGAAGCCAAAACACTAACAAAAAAAATGACATGGAAAATCAAACTTTAAGGAAAATTCCTCATCACTCGAACAACAATGCCACTTTCACTAACACAACTGCTAGCAATATCAATGCCTTAACTACACATTTTCTCCATCCAACAATCTACTCCAAATGTTAACAGATCAACCGATGAGCTATAGTAAATGAATGCTACAACCCTTTTCCAACACCTAACAGGCAAACTCAAGGAAACAAGGTACCAACTTAAGCATAATGGACCATCATTGAGAATCCAATCAAAGCTACTACAATGTTACTTCGTGCAAGTAGACTAGCTTCTCCATCAACCACTTTGGGGTTGATCATCATTTACCCAAGCAACTTCGTAAACACATTGCTCATTATCACATGGATATGATATAAATCATAATGACTTGATCATCAATCAAGCAACACTATGAGCAATGCCCATATCACTACTGCAAAGGTTTATGTGAATATCAAGTGTCAACTCAATTCGACAAAATGCACATAAATGCCACACCCCACCGATAGAGATTTACAACACCCGACACCACTAACTTTTGTTCACAACACAAACAAGCTCATGCCACTCTCTTTCTGACCAAACTTAAAACTAATCCAACACCAAGCTACTCAAAGAACAATAGCAAGGTTCCCCGGAAAAGAATTGAGCATTGCAACCCAAGTCTTCCAATAGCAAGCCTAGACAAAATGGTATAGCGCTTCATTGCTATTCATCCCACAACTCACTATTTGTAAGACTATCATTTCCAACATGCATCAAGGTAGGGACTCTTGATTGCATGATGTGAACACGAGTAATAAGTTAGCACCTTGTTGCGAATCATCTCTCCAAGAAGAGAAAATGATTTACGTGTTTGATCCTTCGTCCCCGATGACTCTCTTTTCGATCTCATCTTTGACCAAACCTCAAGCTTGCTTTCGCACTGCCTTCAGTTCAATCGAAGAAAAGTTTATGAGAGAGCACGGCCATGACTACTTGAACCAATAGACTAATCCTTATAGTCTTGATTGATCCACTTATAATCATGCCTAGGAAGGATCCACTAGTGCCGTGCTAAATAGATACGGACCATCCTATTTGCCACTCACAGCAAACCCAAGGAAGGTTAACTTTCACCCATGGTACATGGAACAACTCATGGAACCATCGATAGGCTAACATTAATCCTGCCAACTCAAAGAACCTTGAGTTGCTAATGTGCCTCACTCACAAGCCTAAGCGCAAACTCATGTGAACAGAACAACTCACATCCATCTTATGAGCCCAAGAGCAAGCTCATACAATGCAGTACACAAAGGTAACTGAAATCCATACCCAAGGAACGATTGCAAAGCCTTTGCACCCAAATGTGTACCCACTCGGATCATCGTTTTCATCTCTATGTATGCAACGAGATTAGTTGCCCAATCTCATTAGATAGTACTCGCCAAGACTCATCCTTTGATACTAAATGTAGCGCATGTGGTTTTTACCCTTTATCCTATGGTGATTTACCATAGGATAACACCATGAAACAGAACCTAAACCCATGTGCCACGTGTCAAATGCCATGTGACAGATGCCACGTGTCCATAGGACAGTGGTGTGGAACCCGAGGTTTAGAGCCTTGGGCCACTGAACGAAGGAATAGTGCCAAACTCCCAAGCCTGAAGCCAAGGAGTGATGGAACCGGACCACGGAGCAACTCCTGAGCATATAGCCCAAGGAGCGAAGGGACAAGAGCCTAGAGTGACTTGGAACAGTCCTAGAGTAACTAGCATCCTAATGCCAGGACCAACATGCAAAACAGAGCCAAACGGAGTCTGGTGCTATTTTGGCATACCGGTGGCCTAACGCGAGGACATGGGTACTCCACCAGCTAGTGTGGAATGGAACTTGGGCTTAGACCCAAGCCGGACACAGAACAAGGACAGGCACGCAAGTGGGAGCTAGACTATGCCTCAAGTTGGCCGGCCATGCCCAACATACCCACTATCCCTACTATACATTTGGAACCCCCTATAGCCCCGCCCCCCCCCCCCCCCCCTTGAGGAACACACACTTTGGGCTTTCACCCCAAGCCTCCCTTAGTATCAGGAGTTAGTCTCTGGGACAAGCTCGAAACTTACTAAATATGGAATGGTGCTAGATTGTGAATTTGGACACGGGATGAACATCATTGTGTTTAAGCCGATCTCTACATTCCATAGATATACCAAATGAGCAAATCTAAACACTTTCTATAAATAGCATTTATGACCGAATTGAGACTAACACTAAGGGTATGATAGCGAGGGTGTTTGGCAAACACGGTAAGCTATCATCCAGCAATATTGAGGGACTACTCTCAATACGCGAGAGTTTTTGCCAAGCCAATGCAAGATAGAGCAAAAGAGAACTAAGAGCCAGGCCAAGTATGTTCAGCTAGAAACACATAGAAGTTCCTACCTTATGTCCATCTGGCTAAGTACAAATGCTAAGCCTAGTAAACTAACACTTGAACAAGAGGGGGGCTAATAAAGGGTATCAACAATACTGACCTCCTGCCATCATGGCAGTAAAGTAAGAGTGTCCGTAAGGACTAGCCGATAGGTAACTTTCGATACCCAAAGTCACATTTGCGACATAGGGAGTGCATTTTCTTGTATTCTCCTTCTTTTTGTCTAGAATTTGATATTTGAGTCAATTATTTCTTGAGATTTTAGGCATCTTAACTCGTGATTTTGGTCTCATTCTCTTGGTTTGAGTCTAAACTTTCCAACGAGTCTATCCACACCCAATTTTATACACAAAGTTGAGAGATTTTATATGTAATGTTTTGCTCTTGAGGCATTTTGAGTATTGGAGTTTGATTTTGTTTCTTTTCTTGATTTTTTTAGTGACAACATATATCCACATCATACCAAGTGACACAATATCTTTTGTGTCTTTTCCCTTTTTCTTTACTAAATTTTTCTTTTCTTTATGAGAAATTGGCATTTGTGAGAGTGACAATGATTTTGGCTGGGGAAATCCATGTGAGAATACTTCTTTATTTGGAGCTATCCCATTTGGATACTTTGTTCTCACACAAATTAGAGTTCTTAGTGCATTGCATTTTCCACAACTTGGCATCTATTGCACAATAGACACTTTATGCTAATTTACACTCATTTTAGTCAAAGATAGCAACCAACAAACTTCCATACAATGCCTAGGATACAAAGATATTTTTAATGCCTTCTATGCAAGTTTGTTTATCAGACTACTCTCTCCGGCTAGGAGGATTTATCATTCACCACATATACTAAGTCGGGGAGTCTCCCCCCCATGGCTTTTCCTACATAAATCCACATTCTACAGTGAGGTACCAACTTGTTATACTTCTCTAGCAATGGTGACAAGGGGGATGGTCCAAAGTTGAGTTGAGCTCATGAGTTGAGCTCAATTCAGCTCAAGTCAATACTAGTCAACATAGTCAACCATAAGTCTTATAAGAAAATGTCAAGTCAGAAAAATATTATTCTTTGGTGAATTTGAAATTTATGAATTTAAGTATCAATGGTTCAGAGAAATTTCTATTTTTTGAATCTTTCTAATGCAATTTATACAATAAAATACTGTTTCTAGAATTAGAAGTTTGTTTGAACCCATGGAAATTTTTGGGCTTTATTGGTCCCAAATAAAAATGCGAATATTGAATTTCGAATGAACATGAAATTTCTATTATACATTTCAATATTTTACCATTTCAACAATTGACCCGAAATATATAAGTAATTCAAAACACTGATTCACTCGTTCATATTTTATAGTTTACAGAGATGCGAAGTAAAGAAGACAAAAAATCTGTGAGTAATTCTAGCATACAGAAATGTGAGAATGTTAATTTTGTTTCACTACCACAATCTCTATATTACACGTCTGGTCCTTATTACCCATCCGAGAATGTGGAGACCACTGTTACTATTGATAAAAATGCTCTTATTACTTTCGAAACAACAGTCTAGGGTAAGAGTAAAAAAGAAATGGACAACACAGTAGAAAGCACTAATAAATCCACTCGATAAACCTTTCAATGGCTTTTGTAATCCACTAAAATATTATAAAAAATGTAAATTTTTTATATATATATCTTATTCCTTTTGATATGTTTTGTCTTTGCAAAAAATATAAGTATATATGATGTGGACAAATCAAAGTGTTAAATCTATATATGATTTTGGGACTAAAAGGTAATCTTGCAAAAAGGCATACTCGCATGCCTGTATGCATTCGCCATTATTTTATATGGCAGGCCAGCTATATAAAATAAGGCTACGTATTAATTATGTGTTAGTTTTTAACTCCTAAAACCCACTTGTCTCTTATAGTAGGTTGTAATTACTAAGACTAACAATTATGATTCAATATATTGTCATGTCATAATAAAACATCATTCTCGAGATTGAAATATAGTATATTAATTAGAGAATTCTTATTGGTGGGAAGTTTAATTCTTCTTGTGTGTTGCAATGGTTAGGAAGAAGTTTACTTTTGGTCCCGAAGGCTTTTCATATGAGTCTCCACCTCCATCTCCAATCTCAATCAATAATCCACCTTCATCTCTATGCAATAATTTTCCTTGTCATTTTGAGGGTTATTGTGAGGCTCATCCATTTGCGACCTCAAGTGCAACTGAACAAGAATTCCTTCCTTATGATGTTGTTAAAAGAGTTGAATTGCCTCAAATGCTCCAAGAGCGATGTCAATATTTTCTTCAAGATTTTACTCTAGATATGGCAGGAGAGCTTAATGTAGATACATATTATCTTCAGTGTCCTATATACAACTTTTATTTAAACAAGACAGATGGTTGCATAGGTTTGGTAAATTTTATTGAGCATTGTCGCAAATGCCTAAGAGCAGGTTTGGAAGGTGTGCACGCGTGGATGTATAAAAAAATTAAGAAAGAAGTAAAAACACACAGCTATTATGATTTCATAGTGGAGAATAATATTCCATTGGTGAACACTACATCAGTAAGTGCTGAAAATGGGATATTTAGGCCACCCTTTAATGTAATGTGAAAGCCATGCATAGTTTTTTCAAAAGTTTAATTCTTTATGAGTAAAGTGGAGAATCTTATATATTTGAGAATGATAGTATTCTAGCATATATAAAGATGTTATTATATATACAAGTGGTTCTGACACTGTTATAATTCTAAAGTCCCATTTTTTAGACTAACAACTAAACTTTCAAGAACCCCTAGATCTTTTCTTAGTATAAATACCAATAAGGGATGCCTTCAACATTGAAATTTCAGTTTTTTTAAAGTGTAGAATGGCTAGGGAAAATGTTATTGCTATTCACACTTGGCCCCCATGCATTTCATATGAGTCTCTACCTTCATCTCCAACTTCTACCAACATTCCACCCTTCCTTCCACACAACAATTGTTATGAGGCTTTTCCTTTTGTAGCCCCAAGTGTGACTGAATAAGAGATCCCTCTTCTAGATAATGTTCTAAATGTTGCTATTAAAGATGGATTGTCTCATATGCTTCAAAAGCGATGCCAGATGTTTTTTCAAGATCTTGTTCCAGATATGGTTGAAACTTTTGAAAGAATGAACACAAGAACACTGTCACAATTGCCCAAGAACTGATATGGAAGGTGTGCATAAATGGATGTATAAGAAAATCAAAAAAGAGTTAAGAATACACAACCATTATCGTTTCATGGTGAGGAACAATATTCTGTTAGTAAATACATCCACAAGTGTTGAATATGGTATTTTTAGGCCATCCTACTGAAAATTCTAGCTACTAATAATTCTCACACTATGATATTATCCATCCCCCCCCTCTCGCCTTTTTTTATTAACAAAATTGTATTACCTATAGATAATAAACTCATAATACTAGTAATTATGAAATTTGACAGATTGATACTATAACTCTATCATCTCTGACAATGACACTATCTTTGTCACTGACATTATCATTGTCACTATCTGCTGCACTGACACTGTCACTGTCACAATCATTATCACATTGACATGTGACACATCTTTCTTATTGCAAGTGGATGCATTCAATTGTCTTTTAATGTATCATTAATAAATAGATTTTTCATACCACTCCTCAATTTACACATTGCCATGCATACTTAGGAAGACTTCTAAAAAACTAAATTTATATTATATATAAGTTTTTAAAACATCATAAATTACCTCCTAAAAGCAACTGATAGAGAAGGACGAAAACCTCTAAAATAGTGTTTGAAGAACTCATATTCTTTAATGGCAAACACCAATCTACCAGAGTCACGTGCTGCCTTGACCATCGAACCACTACCTGCTGTGTAATTGATGACAACACCCCTAGTTGGTTAATAAAGCTCAAGTAGGACATGCATTGCTGATGGAGATCAGAACCAATACCCAGACAATGTGTTGTGGATGCCGTCATCTACGAGATTTGGTATGATGTCAGTAAAGCTATCATACCCTGGCAAAACCCTTGCAGTGCGCTCGCTATCACAAAAACCATCATTTTCTCTTCTACAGAACACATGGTAGGTCCACATCATAACCTAAATAATAAAACTTTAGAAACAACCAAAACAAAAGATGATTTTTTACCTTCTCTGGCATGCCTAAAAAGCCTTTGGTCTCGACCCCAACACTATCCATGATGCACTTGGAACTTGAAGTTAACTCGAGTTGCATACCTCATAAAGCAGGATATCCAATGGTGGTCATTTAGGAGAATGAAGGCAACTTGATTGGTTGTGAATCTCATGTGTCCTCCTCCTCAACAGGAGGAGGAGGAGGAGGAGGAGGTTTTGGAAGACCATTTGGCATGTCAAAGAGTATGAAGTTTGTGCTCTTGAGTAGTCGCCTATGGATCTTCTAACAAAAGCGCTCCCACTTTTGCCAAATAGCCATATTCTTAGCATCCTCCTCAAAAGATGCCATCAATGAATTGTAGGAGCCAATAAAGATCCCAACTTCACCATGAAATGCCATTGGAGAAACAGGGTGAATCTAGGAGGAGAAGACAAAGGTAATGAACTTAAGAAAAATTTACATACCATCATGGTAGATGTAAGTTCCTCCAGGTCCTCTTCTCAGGCATCAAGATGAGTTGGAATGAAGTTACTCTCAACAGTTTTTGCTACAACCATTTTGAGAAACTAAGAAAAGGAGAGAATTAAGAGAAATATACTTTAAGAAGTTCCTCAGTTATAGGCATGTCTTGGACAATCATCATCACTATTAACTAGTTCCTCCAAATGTGGATTTGCATGCTTTTGTCGAGATAGAACTTCTTGGATGTTCTAGTTCTTTTGCTCAACTTCGTCTTGAGGAATTTCTTGCAAGTTGTTTTCACCGCCATCTTCACTCTCCTCGCCATTGGCACCAACAGTGTCAACATTCTCGTGGCCATCATCTTCGTCATCCGGCACATCTTCATTGTTGCCTCTTGCAGCCTCTCGGTGGGTTGGTGCATAATTTGGCATCTCCAATTACCAAGGACAAACTTGCTTTATTGCTACTAGAAACTTCATTGTTGTCAGGTACATGCCTCCATCTCTCACACCATGCCGCAGGAGTCATATGCATACCGGTGTTTCGAGAGGAACGCCTCTATATTAGAGATACCTATATAAACAAATTGAGTATAGTTGAGAAATTATATTGGAGATACCTATAATAGAATATAAACAAATTGAGTATAGTTGAGAAATTGTATGTTACTTGAAAGCCGCTCGCCACATGAAGTAAGGTTGGCCAAGTTGTTTATCAAATGGAGTCATGCTTGTGGCCTTCTTTGGTAGCCAATCCTCTCCAAGTTTTGTAAACTCAATGGTGACGAAGTCCTTAAATGGAAGTTGCTCAAGATCATCCCCTATGAAAGGCACTAGAAACATCTCCTCTTCATATATAGTTTGTGAAATGTAGACAGTCCTCCTCATCACAATCTCCATCATATTGTCCAAACCTTTTTCTCCTTCCCTAAGTTTACTATTGAGGTCGTTCAAAATGTGTATCTGTTCCTCATATGTAAGCTTTGACTTTGAGATATTGTAAATAATCTCATCTGGAGTTTTGCCCACTAAAAAATAACTTTTGTGAGAAATCATGTAAATGCAAACAATACTTACTTTCATGACAAACAATCTCTATTATGATATCAAACCACTCCTTTGGGCATCGAGGGTCAGTCACACTAAGTAATTTCTTTACCTTTGTCTTCTTTATGATGTTGATTTTCTTGTCAATTGTAGCTAAATGCTCCGAGAGTTCTTGATCATTTTCAGCTCGATGCGACTGTGCATATACATCTTGCCTAACCTTCACCAATGGCTAAAGATAACACAAACATTCTATGATAAGAAGTATACTTAGAAGAACATACTGTACTTCATTTGATTCTTGTACCATCTATTGGCATCTTGACGACCTCGTTGATGCTGAATAAGTGATGCTAAATCATCACCATAGTGGCTGCAGACTGCATCCTCGTTGAGATTGGCAAGAAACCAAATCTTCTCAATATCATGTACTAGGCTTTATTTCTACACTACAAACTATCCCAGCCTGCAAAACATAAATTGTTAAAAGTGATTGAAGAGGGAGAGGTACTTATGTATTAATTTTGTGGCAAGCTATCACAAGCCTTATTGATATGATAGACAGGATCATCTCGAAAGCATTCATTAATGCACTTCATCCACACACACCAACGATGATTCTCATCGATAATGTAGAACATTTTCCCCACAAATTGTTGAGTCTCAGGATGGCTCATAAGCATGTTGTCAAATTCACGAGACTTCATTTTCCAAATGTCATCCCAAACCCTCTCAATTTCCAGTGACACCGAGAGGGTATTTGTCGGTCCTAGCTTAAAGACCGAAACAAGGAATATACTTATGTTTGTCCCAAGGCCATTCTGTTTGTATAGACTATAGATGTCCATGTTAACGAAGTGAGGTAAAGCAGACTGAACAATGCTTGTCTTAGTGAATCAACATAGTGGGATTTCTTGGATCATGTCTCCTAGGCCTTCCCACTTGAGAGACTCTAGAGTCATGTGAATGGCCTTTTCTTTGGTTCTCAAAGCTATCTCTTGGAAGCGCTTATCTACAATGTGTTCAAGTAACTCCACTTCTCTTTCAGCTTCAGCTACACCTCTAGTAGAAGCATTATCAGATCTAGCCCCCACCTCGGGCCCAACACCCCCATCAAATGTACTTGGGCATTGCTCCGTATTTGCCATATTTTATGAATATGTTAAGAGTAGTGGCATTTGTGGTTGTGGCAGCAATGGTAGTGATGACAATGGTTGCAATGGTGATGTTGGTGGTGATGATGGTGGAAATGGTAGTGGTAATGGCAATGATGGTGGTGGTAATAATGGTGGTGAAGACGGTGGTGGTAATAGTAGTGATGAAGGTAGAGGTGGCAATGGCGGTGAAGGCGATGGCAACAGTAATGATGGTGGTGGCATCAATGGCAGTGGTGGCAAAAATGGGGGTGCATATGGACTGGAGCTATTTGGTTGTGAAGACGGTAGAGTTGTCGCTGTGAAAATCTCTATTTGAAAGTCAAATTGATTATCTTTCTGGATTTCATCTTCCTCATATCTTGTTCTCTTTGATCCAACATCCTTCTCCTTTTGTACTTCTTTTCATTTCTAAAAATAAAAAAAACTCATTATAAAATAAAAATGCATAAGAACCGCAGAGTGCCCCACTAAGTGCCCGGGCCGGGCACTTGGCATGGGCGAGGCTGTGTGGGGCGGTTTGCTAGTGTACTAGCCCACCCCCATGTGCTATGGCTAGCCCACACGGAGTGTCCAGCCGAGTGCTTGGCCCAGGCACTTGGCACGGGTGAGGTCGGGCGAGCTAGTTTGCCAGTGTACCGGCCTGCCCCCAAGCACCATGGCCGGCCCGCACAGTAGTGCATGTGGGTTTTACCCTTTATCCTATGGTGATTTACCATAGGATAGCACCACAAAGTGGAACCTAAACCCTTCATGTGCCATGTGTTGCATGCCACGTGTCCATAGGATAGTGGTGTGGAACCCGAGGTTTGGGCCACTAAACAAAGGAACGGTGCCAAACTTCCACGCATAGAGCCAAGGAGTGATGGAACTGGAGCGTGGAGCAATTCCCAAGCGTATAGCCCAAGGAGCAAAGGAATAGGGGCACGGAGCAACTTGGAATAGTCCTAAAGTAACCAGCATCCCAATGTTAAGAGCAGCACGCAAAACGAAGCCAAACAAAGTATACTGGTGGCCTAATGCGAGGACATGGGTACTATACTAGCTAGCATAGTGTGGAACTTGGGCTTAGACCCAAGCCGGACGCAGAACAAAGACAAGCACGTAAGCAAGAGCTAGACTATGCCTCAAGTTGGTCGGCCATGCCCAACCTACCCACTATCTCTACTATACATTTGGAACCCTCCACAACCCCCCCCCCCCCCCCCTCCCCCCTTGAGGAACACACGCTTTGGGCTTTCACCCCAGGCCTCCCTTAGTATTAGGAGTTAGTCTTTGGGACAAGCTCGAAACTTACTAAATATGGAATGGCGCAATTTGGACACGAGACGAACACCATTATGTTCAGGCTAATCTCTACATTCCATAGATATGCCAAATGAGCAAATTTAGACACTTTCCATAAATAGCATTTGAGACCGAAATGAGACTAACACAAAGGGCATGATAGCGAGGGTGTTTGGTAGACACGGTAAGCTATCATCCAGTGATATTGAGGGACTAGTCTCAATACACGAGGGTTCCCAACACTAGCAAGTGCAAGTCAACGAATGAGTTTCTTTAACCAGGTCAAGTATGCTTAACTAAAT
>NW_003314278.1:1876617-1906743 GCF_000143415.4 Selaginella moellendorffii
AACTATGCCATAATGTGGAAATAATGTCACAGATGCATGTGTTGAATTGATCACAGTACGTAATTATAAATGAGAATTATATGTTTCTTGCAAGTCATAGAATCTTGTCAAAAAATATAAGATTATTAGATCATAGGTGTTATTTCCAAAGCAATGTATATAGATAATTTACTATAGATGATAGATGGTAGTACAAAAATGGAATATATTTAAATGAGTTCAGAAGAATGTGATGATTTCTGACTTTAATGAAGTACTGGAAATATGTACAATATTTAATTTGTTTAGCAGCAGTTGGTTGATGGTAGATCCTAGAATAAAATCATTCCTATCTTTCATATTATGGCACATGTTTGAGGTGATATTTCTTTCCGTTCTACCAAAAGTTAGTCCATATAATAACTTTAAGCATGTTTTTGAATTCAATGTATACAAACTTTTAATATTGTACAACATAGTCCTTTATACTTCATACAGAATTTATTATAACAACATTATTTGATGTTAGATCCTAGAATAAAATCACCCTTTCTTTTCACATAATAACATAGCACATGTTTGAGGTGATATTTCTTTATAAAAGTTTAGTGTTCCAAAACCTAAAGGTAACAAAATAGAGAGTTTTCTTTTGCATTACCAAGATCACTCACCACTTTCTTTCTCCCAAAGTTTTATTTCAAAAAGTTTTCTTTGCCAACGTTTCGATCTTTCTCTTGGTTCTATTTCATTAGAGGTTGTGATTCACAACAACATTAGTGTAGTTGAATGATCAGAGTTTCTTCTTTCAGGTGTAGGTAAAGGTGGACAACATTGGGATTTGCAACATTCCAAGTCGAAGGAGATTTGAGTTTTTGGATCTCCAATCAAAGTGTGAGGCTGCGATACTGCCAAAGTGAATATGAAGCAAAAGTCGGTCATCATCATTTCTTCCTCTATTAGTTTTAGTAAAGATGTTAATCTAGTGTGAGCCAAGAATTTCCAAACTCCAACTTCACCAATATTCAAAGTTGTTTGCAACACTTTCCAGTTTTCCTACCCCTCTATCAACGTGCGTTCCTTTTTGCATAGGCTCGTTAGCGAGCTCCCATCTATATACAATGGCAACATCTTCTTTGAACTACCACCTCTTGTCAGCTCAAAACAAAAGGGGATGGAGACCAAGCAGGACGTCCACAACTGGTGCTTTGATCACACATTTCCAGCATTTCAAAGGCACAATATCCATGGTTCATTGTGGTAGGTATTTGGATTGTGTGAATAAAGAATGCAATCAAGAGTGTGGTAAAAACTTTATATTTTTTTAAAGATCTGCAACCAATCCTCCCATTTGTGACACCATTAGTGTTAGATTCAAGTGTTGGTTTTGCAGGAATGCTCCATTGTGTCATGCCATCTATAGGGCCAAGATGTACTATTTTCTTCCACGGGATGGAGAGGCTAGTAGAGCTGTAGTACATATTGGCATGCACACACATCCAATGCAGAAAGGGATACAAAAGAGTTCAGTCAACCATTTCAAAGATGTAGTGTAGATAGAGACTGTGAGAAACTCATTTGTAACTCTGAAACATGTTCAAAAGACAGTGCTCAAGGATTTTATTCCAATCACTTTACTTAATCCGGACTACAAGAATACTTAATTGGATGAGGTTAGCTTGTGGGAGTTACTACGACATGTGCAACTTGCAACTAGCCTCAGGAGGTACAAAAATATTATTACATACTTTTTAATAATATCTCTCTTACATTTTGTTTTATTTAGGATAAAGTCTTGAATGTGTGAATCTTAAGAGGGGAAACTTCAATAAAAAATCGACTCAATCCTTGAACTAAAACAAACTTGTCCCTACGAGTTTATCCATGGGAGTTTATTTCTAGATCAAATCGTTAGTGAGCAAGAGCACCCCTTTGTCTTCAAAATATCTACCATGGGCCCCACCTCTAGTGTGGATCTTGTTTCCCGAATAGATATGTTTGGGTCGAGTGACCTTGCTAATGCATGGGTACATTTTGACCATATAGAGTAGGTGGCAGGTTGGACAACCATGGGAGCTCATGTGTATGATCTGGGGTAGTTTTTTTTCTCATTATCTTAAAATGGTTTTAAGCATTGCCCTTTTCACAGGCTATGATGTAACTTGACAATTGCAATAGCAGAGTTTAAAGTACAAGACCAGATGGCTCAGGAAATATTTTGGAAGTTCCTCTCCGACATTGTATTGAAGCAGACTGGTAAGCTTGCCAACTTTCGCGGTTTCATGGTAGATGGGGCCGGGGCTAATTGGAATGGTGTCTGGGCAGTCTTTGGGAATGGTCAACCCCTAGAAGGTCTTGAGAGGACTTGTGAGTTCTATTGGGCTCAAATCCTAAACTAACATTACCACCTTATCAAGCCAGATTTCCAATTAGCATTTAAGGAGTTGTAAACAATGGTAGACTGCACCTTCTGAAGAAGAACATAAGGCAAAAGCAAATGAGATTTGAATGTGGTGGCATGAAGATGGCCATATTGACATAAACTGTCTACCACAAGTTAAGTTGTGGTTGGGGTGGTGGGAAGTTAGGATGTTCCAATGTGGACATCACTCTTTTCATGTCGATTTTTCTTTTTTTCCTCTTTTTTTATTGTTGTTTAATATCATCTTTTTAAAGGATCAACCACTTGGAGGATCTTGCATACACCCCAACTATGAATCTTTTAGAGAGTAAACTTGGAACTGGCGTTCTTCTGAGGCAGGGAAAGGGAAGATGAGTCTATATAAAGCATGTTTATTAGATTTGATATGTGCTATAGAGCAGTCTTCAAAAGCATTGGCATTTGAGGAAGGATGATATATGGGAACAGAACCTTCAGTTGAGATGTTACACAATCGGATGAAGAAGAAAGTGACTCCACCAACACAAACAATGGCAATTGCAGTGGAGGAAGTGATCCGTGGCACATCTATAGAGTACACTCCTAGGGCTTCTATTGGTGACATGAAAACCGTCCGCTCAAAGCGTTGCTTTTCCTTTGCTGGTGAAGATGTTGGCACGGATCTTGGAGCAAAATGCTCTCACAGGCCTAATGTTGAGTATCATTCTGCTCTAAGATATCACCTCTGAACTGAGCCACCTCTAATGGCTAATGAAGGAAGTGCATCACAACAAGTTGAAATTGCTTATTGTAGCGTGGAGTTGAAGCAATGGGCAATCCATTGAAACCAACAAAATCAAATGTAAGGTGTGTGGGGATGCTTTTGAGAGGCAAGTGTTAGGCTTGGATTCATGGTGACAAGTCTGCTTCTATTCTAACCCTATATTTCCATGGGGAATAAAAGCAAGAAAGATTTTTAAGATGGTGTTGGCTATATTGCTGCAACATTGATGTCAACCATATAAAGTGCTTTGAAGACACTATAGTGACTAAATCTGATGTAGTACCTAAAGAATGGCTAGTTGCTAATGAGGTTGCACTCACCTCAGATGAAATTGAAAACCTTGAGAAATCTGGTTTCAATCTTGAAAGGAGAGTTGGAGACATGAGTGATAAAACCAGAACTGTTCCTATAGAGAGATACATAGGAGGCTAGTAAAAAAAGGTAAAGCAATTAAATTTATTGATACTGTCTCCAAGTAGAAGCAAGGTAAAATAAACTTGGCTCAAACACTTGAGCGTGAGATTCTCTCCATGAAGTACATCATTGGGCTTGCAAAAGAGTACATAGTCAAAACAAAAGGTGGAGAATACACAATTGCCATTCAAGACTTTCCTTCTTGCACATATCTAGACTTTATGTAGCGTGAGAAACATGGGAAGGCATATACTCCTTGCAAGCATATGTACTACATCTTCATCAACATCTTGCACTAGGATATTAAAGTGTTAATTCAAATTTAATAATTTTTAAATTCTGACAAACTTGACAATTACTAGTCAGAAAGCACAGAGTACAATGATAGGGGCGTTTGTTAGAACATAAAATAAAATGTTTGCAAAAAGAGTATTCTTGTCACTTCTTTTCATGTAATAAAAATTTAAATTATTAGAACAAGAAGTATCCTTTAGAAAAATTTTATCTATATAATATATAAAGAGTTATAAAATTATTAGGTTCACTATAACCTTAAAATTTTAAAGTTTATAATGTTTGTACTAGGAAATTGAGCTCAACTCTTTAGCTCGTGAGCTCAAGTATGGTCCATACTCGTGACAAGACACATATCACTCATTTTGAGCTATATTGCACATCAAATGGCATCATCGAGGATGATCATTTGTCACGATTGCTCACTGGCCAAGCAATAATATGGGCAAAGATGCTTTTGGAGGTAGATATGGCTAACTACTCCACATTTAAAGCATCTTTCCAAGGTCATTTTGATCAGCAACAATCTGCAAATCTCTCACTTATGGATTTGTTCACTTTTTGGCAAGGAGCACCCAAATCTGTGCCGGAATATGTGATTCAGTTCATGTCTTACTGGAAGGAGTGTGTCCAGCACAAGGTTATCACAAATGAACCTCATAGCATCACCACATTCATTTTTAGCCTCAAGGGAAATCTCCAACTCAAAATGCTTGAGCAAGAGTTTCAGACGTGTCATAAGGCATTCGCTATAACAGAGACTCTAGAGCTGGATCTTCTCCAAGAGCTTGAGATTTATAGGGTAGATGAGGCTTTCCTCTCACCCTCAGATGAAAGCTCATGTGCTACCATAGTCCATTCTTCTCGAGCCTTGCACAAAGATGATAGAGTCCTTTTAGTGATCGAGAAGGCATTGTTGGAGCTTGTAAGATACAAGGAGATCATCCAGAAACAGCAATAAATGCAAGAGAAGCTACTTAAAGAGCTTAGAGCATATTGCTTACAGTAGGCAAAGAGACCAAGATGCCCTTCTTGTTTTTGGTAACTGCTCACATTGCGATGTTATGATACACAACATGGAAGCGTCACCCAGAACTTCAGCCACCTTCTGTCCAACATGTTCAATAGCAGCCTCTAGTAGACAACACATCTCTTCTATAGCCAGCAAATAGATATTAGCAACAACAAGAATAGAAAGCAATCCAAGACACCCCTTTGTCAACTCGTGGGAAGACATTAATACACATCAATATGGTTTACATTACAAAGGACAGTTATAAGGTGGCTACTATGACTAGAGGGTGCAAGAATGTTTCTCCTCCAGCCCCAAATATCGATGGTGAGTAGGATCCAACACCCATTTCCAAAACTCCACCATCTCTCACAGTGTGCAAGTTACCCCATGCTTTGGTATTTGCAGCACCACCCACATCCTTGGCCACAACTTTGGATCTAATTATTGAACATTTATCTAACTTTTAAGATAGGGTCTCCTAGTTGCCCTCCACTCTTTCTCGGGTCCCACAAGGGGTTCTTGCTCAAATTGCTAACACTCCAATCTAGATCACACTTGGTGAGCTTTTGCGATGCATGCCCAATTTTACTTCTCAACTAAAGGTTTTTGCCAAGTCCTCAGGCATCCCCATGGAACTTTAGCATGACGTGCATATCATTAACAATCAGACCACTCATGATCCTAGGGCATTCTTTGTAAAAGTCCAAATTGGCAATAAATCCTTGATAGCACAAGCATTACTTGATTTTGGATCCCAGAGCAATATCATCTCCCTCGACTTGGCACACTCTAGTGGCTTGGAAGTGGTGAGTAACACAGCTGTGATCCTCAACATGTTTTCTAATCACTCAATAGTTCCTATAGGCATCTACCAGAATGTCAAGATCTTGGTGTAAGGAGTGGTTTCCACGCTAGATTTTCTTATGACGGACTACCAGCAGCTCGGATCTGGGAAGCTAAAGAACTCTATCTTCCTGGGACATCCGTGGCATCTCACTGCTACTTGCACGACAACTTGGGCCAAAGGAGAATCAATGATCACCAACAGCATCCATGCAACAACTTTTCTCAATGCCCATGGTCATTCTCTACTTCCATCCAACTTATCTCAAGTGGATGCTTCTTCCATCACTTAAGTTGACTAGATTCTCAAAGTTCTTTTCTCAGAACTTATTGAGGATGACACACTACTGGAGATCCAAGTTGTTGAGTGCAATATGATTGACTTCTTCAACACGGACTGGACTACATAAACACTTGACTCCTCTATCATCACTACACAAGTCCAGAAATTCCTTTGCTTCAACAAATCTAGAGATTTCACATTGATTCCTTCACTACAGCATAGTGAGGAATTTGTCTAAATAGTGGTTTCTCCAAGTACTTTTCCAACTCCAGCACCATTTCAGAAGTCATAGGGGATCCATACCAGGGATCTTTTAGCACCAACATAGAGTTTGGACACATTGCAAGTGAGCTTGGACATCGACAACCACAAGATATGAGTTTGCGACACACTTGTTGCTGTGGGGGATTGGTAAGCAATTCCTGTAGATGAAGCTGATGAGTTGGTGGCTACTGGGACTGAAAAGCCACTGTTTTACCACTTTCTTCTAGATAGGCAGCCACCTCCATTTGCCTCTAGCAAATGCCTTGAAGTGGTATTTGCTGCAGCCATGGAGTTTTTGACTTGTTCCCATAATGTGGAGCTTACATTTGGAACCTATATCCACCCCAAAGTCTCTTCTTGTGTACTAACTCTACTTTTACAGGGAATTTCCCAAATGTATGTACATTACCATGCAACCTTGGAAGCTTACTAGACAACATGCTCACAACTTCTCAAAATGCAACTTTTGATCCTAGACTTCTTCACAACCTTCCTCAGAGTCCTCTACATGATCTCAGCACTGAGGTGGAGCCTTTTCACATAGTACATGATAGTTTTGGAGCTGTCAATGAAATAGGGTCACAAGGCATCAACACTTTGGAGAGCACAACTTCTTCACTTTCTTTGAGTACACCTTTGACTCTCCAGCTTAGTGACTACTCTGTTAGTGGTGCAAAGTTGCAATCTAGCCTTGCTACTCACTTGGGATACAACTATGATGTAAAGGTAGTGGGCATTTTCCAGTAGCATCTCAATTTTTCCTGGAGATTCTCCCAACTTGGCACCTCATCTCAGCTCTTCCCAGGCTTAGGTTCATAGCTGGGTTGTGACTTCATCCTGCTACAACACTCAAGGCATTTTCCAACACTATTGATAATTCACCCGGCCACCAGCTCTTCACCAAAGACACATGACAGTGTCCTCAGCTTCTTGAAGACACTTTCTACCATCCCAAGGAGGCTCCCATCCTTCCAGGCAGTTTTAGCATTCTAGATTCTTTTATAGTGACATGTTCACCACCTCAAGCAATTTCATTATGATCCAGCACTTGAGGGAAACTCGACCGGTTTCAATGGCATTCTAGGCCTTCTATAGGATGCCTTGCATCCTCCTAAAGTGTTTCCATCATCATCACTCATCACAGAAGCCATTTGCGCTACTCTCTCTCTTTTAGTGGTGGGATCTTTCCATCTTCACTCATTGTTCTACATTCTTTGTTTTTCTTTGCTTTTGTTTTTGCTTTCACTCTTCTTCCATCTTTCATCAAGCTAGGGAATCACATGGAGCAAGTCTCTTTCCATGGTGAACACACTTTGGCTGCATTATTAATTGTATGAAGACTTCTCAACTTTTGTTAGTTTGTGCTCTATTTCTTTTGCTTGTTTCCCTATATCAGTTCCATCCTCACAATCATATCACCACTTTACATCATCCATGCTCTAAAATTCACTTCCACACACTCACACCACCATTGCCTAACTCTCACTACACATACCCAATGATCTCTTTCATATTTTCCACCATTCATCATCCTTTTATACCATATATTTGGGGACAAAACTTCATCACAGAGGCTCTTCTAAACAAGAAGCAATAGAAATCAAGATATTCTCATGCACAACATGTGAGATATTTGATGAACCAATCATATGCTGTGACTTTCTTTCCTTTAGAGCTGATTTCTTTTTCCACTAGGAGATCCCGACTGTAGTAGGAACCCATGTGCTTTTAGAGGTGTGTCTAACAAAGCCAACACCTTTTTTTCCAGCTCAAATCACAAGTGAAGCAGTTTGCCACTTTTAAAGTGGTAGTCTAGTAGTTTTTGTGCAAGCAGTAGCTGCAACTTCACATTTCACTACATCAGATTAAAGCCCATCCTTAGAAACACTGGGCAATACATTCCCTATGCTTTCTTCTTTATTCTTGATGAAAGTTTTGAGCACAAACTACATGTGCTTGAGGCTGCATTAACATATTCATTTTCCAGAGTGTGGGAGCTAGGTTTAAACTTATTTCCATTTGGTTTTCTTGCTTTTTTCCTCATTTTTTCTTCTCTTCTCCTACTTTCTTGAGTCTCTAGTTCAACTATACAATTTCCCATTGGTTTTCCCTGTGTCTTTAAACTTTAAACTCCTCTCCCATCTTTTATCCTTTTTGACTTCCACTTTTAGCTTTCTCTTGTTTTCTTTTTGTTTCAGCAGTTACCTTCTCTAGACACTACATTCTAATACATGGGGGCATCTCAGCTGTGGGTTCTTGTGTGGTGGAGTCTTATGCATCTCACTAGTGGTCACCTATTGTAGTGATAGTTTATCACCACCTATCACGACTTAGATTTTGGCTTGAGAGAGTACATGGAATATTCTATACCCTTAGAATATTCCCTTATCCTTGCATATAAGCCCAAGATAGGCTTAAGAATAGGGTTCCTTCCCATTTCCTATACACTTGAGTTTGGAACTACGAGTTGAAGGACGTGCAACCAGAAGTGGAAGAAGCGACATCTCATAAGGTTATGCCAAATAAAGAGCATCATCAAGGGTTTATAGTCATTCACTCCATTTAAGACTAGTGAATGCTTTGGTTTGTATTTGGGAATTGTTTTAGACTTTGGTTTGCTTGATATTATGTAGCTCAGTACTTGTCAAGGGGTCCATACTTTCTATGTTGTTAGCATCTACAGTCTTTTGTTTTTTCTTCTGTTTCTTGTCATACTTCAACTTTTTGTATGAAGGTCTTTAGAAGAGCATTAGTCTATGTTAATTGTCCTTTCAAAGTGTTAATAAGGGAGGAAAAAGAATGTTAAATTTCATTTTTCCATAATAAAACTCCAGATGATCTCCTCTATGATCTATATCTTAGATGTAAGCGACTAAATTTTCCATTCTACTTTAGTCACTTAACCACACCTCCGGCCACTTGAAGAAGTCTCATTCACAACCTCCATAAGTCCAATTCAGGACTTAGGACTTGCTAACCCCAAGAGTGGCATCCGTGCCACTCAACCGTTGCACTTGGTCCAAGTGCTCCACATGTCTGGTCCCAAGACCGACACCCAAAGGTACCACTGACATATCAGCCCGTTACGCTAAGGCCATGCCTATTGACCTTTGCCGCACTAGTGGTTCAATACCACTTGCATCACAATCCCGTCTCTCCAAAACTAGGCCATCTGTCCACAAGTGGTCAACCCAGATCCACTCCTTAGCATCTTTAGGATGCCTACAGACATGGGGAATAGCCTTCCCCAATATCCCTTTGTCAATTCCTACCAAGTCCCTTTTCTGCTCATGGCCATGTTCGTCGACACTACCACTAGATCAAGGCCTGCAGGCACGACCACTAAATCCCATGGTCCTCTGGGACTTCCTCACCATGTGACTGTATCCTTAGTCACTACACTAGAGGACTACTCCTCCTCCTTTCCCCCATTTGGGACTCCGGGACAACATTTCGGAACACCGTGGGCCTACGCGAGCCCCGTGGGTACTCTCCCCACCTTCCACCTTTAGGTGCTCTAGCCATGGGCTTAGAGCAAGGTTCTGTTGAGCCACGCCTAGTATCCAAGTAGGTAGTTTCACCAAGCTACCTCATTTGTCGGTCTGTATTCACTCTAGTCTTGGACTTCCCAGTGGTCAGTTCATCACCCAATATTGGGTCTGGCCTTCCTGGGCCAAACTAGCCTTTCCTAGCCAAACTGGCTCCACTGCAGTCCTCCCCCTTACTATACTTTTGGAGCTCACCAAACCCCCCAGGGTCTGGGAGACGAACGCTTAGGGCTTTCACCCTCTCAGACTCGAACTCGGACTCGGACTCGGACTCGGACTCAGACTCGGGCTTGGGCTCGGTCTTGGCCTCCGCCTTGGTCTCGGTCTTGGTCCCGGTCTCGGTCTTGGTCTTGGTCTCGGTCCCGGTCTCGGTCTTGACCTCGAACTCCATCTCGGGTCCTTCTCGGACTCCATCTCGGATTCCATCTCGGGTCCATCTCGGACTCCATCTCAGACTCCGTCTGAGTCCATCTCGAACTCCATCTCGGACTCCACTTCGGACTCCATCTCGGACTCCATCTCGGACTCCACCTCAAACTCCATCTCGAACTCCAACTCAGGTCCATCTCGGACTCCATCTCGGACACTTCCACGTGTGATGTATTGGTCCTTTTGGGTCCCTTTTTGGAGTCTCACTTATTGCTTGCTTCGTGCTTGTTCCTCAAACCCTTTGTTGGGAGTTCCACTCCCGCTCTTGACCTTTCAAGTCGGAGCTTTTAGTCCAAACGTGTTACGCTCGTTTGGCTTTCTCTTCGGCCACTACTACGTGGCACCCTTCTGGCTCCACTTTGGGGCCTAGGGATTTTGTGTCTCATATTAGACTCCATTGTGGTGCTTTTTGCATGATCACTAGGCATCTTCCACTAGTGGAAATCCTTGCCATATGCTTCTTTGAAGGGATTTTGAAGAGTAGCAATATAATTGAGAATAGATTTTTTGGTGAAGGAATCAACGAAAATCCCATTAATTCTTCAATTTCCCTCTGCACCATTATGAGGTTGTCATATCCATCTTTCTTTAAGTCCTACTTAAAAAAATAAAAATTAAGAGTCAAGGGAATCCCTCTCCTCTCTTTTTTTCTCAAAGCCCAAAGCATGCAGAAATAGTGTGTTATTAGCCATCAATTTATATTGCAAAACTAAAAGAGAAAACTTAGGCTAGAATCACTCCACTCTAATACTTTGTATTGTGAGGGGCTCTTTCTTATATAGTCCTTGGATTATTTTTTATGTTTTATTGTTGATATTATAAAATATTAGTGTATTAAAGGTGGTAGATTAGATGACCATTCTTGAATGTATAGGTTACACAAGAAAATATTTTTAAACAAGGTATACTTAAATGTAGGAGTTATATAAAATATCATTTTATAAAGGTGGTGAAAGATAAAGTTTGTGACAGAGTAAAATGGATGGGTAATAGGATGAATACAAGATAAAGGAGAGAGTAGTTGTGAAAAAATTTTGTTTTTTTTTTTTTTTTACTTTGACTTCAAATATTAGGTCATAGAAAAAAAGTGGTTGTAGAATAGTAAAGTGGTAAGGGTAAAGGTATAAGGGGATAGTTTTATATATATATATATATATATATATATATATATATATATATATATATATATAAAACTTTGAATATAGCATTTTTAACCGAAAAGTCACAGTGTTTAATTAAGACTTGGACGACCACACCTTGCCACTAGACTCACATTTAGAAATTTCCTCACTAAAGTTCTTCTTATGTTAGGATTGCTCATCCATAGATCAAAGGCTCCATCTCTAAAGGAGGTTTCATCTGTCTTAATGCACTTATACCTTGCTTTAGCTATCTCTTTTAACAATCGCTTTGGGCTTTTACCCTGTGATTTATATTAATACTTGGATTTGGTCTTAGATTTGGTCTCGGACTTAACTTTAGTTTTAAAGTCAGTATTGGACTTAATTTCACACTCACTCTTATTTAATAAACTTGTTATTGTTTTGGTTGTGATTTCACAGATTCTTTAGCATATGACATAAGGAATTGGTTCCTTACAATGTGGTGGGTCCTCTAACATAGTGGAATAAATAAATAATAACTATAATAATAATAATAATAATAATAAATGTAGAAAACAATTTAACTTTAATAGATGAACAGAACATTTTGCCAAACATGAAGAGTTTATTCATAATGAAAGAAGATATGCAGGTGTTTGGGCAATGGCTCCACACTAAGCTTTTCCACCCCTAATGTTTCTACCTTTGCCATGTTAATCCAGCAGTGTGTAGCGATTGAGAGCCTGAGCACAGGATTGCCACTCACGGATCCTCCACAGCCAACACAGTGGCAACACATTCCTGGGCAATCTCCTCATCACAATGTATGCCTATTGTGGGAGCTTGGAGGAGGTGAGGGCAGTGTTTGATGGCCTTGACTTCCCCAATATCTTCTCCTGGAACGGAGTTGTGTCAGCATACACGCAGGAGCGGCAGCTGAATCGGGAGCTCTTTGATGGGATGCTGGATCGCGATGCCGTTTCCTGTAATCTCATAGCCAAGGCGCATGCCCAGTCTAGGAATCTGGAATCGGCCGTGGCCAAGGAACGTCATCTCCTGGACTGCGATCGTCGCGGACTACTCCCAGTCCGGGCACATCACTGAGGCAGAGGCGATCTTCCAGAGAATGCTCCACGACACAATCGGAGGGAACGCCATGGTCACAGCATATGCTCATCACTGGCATTTGCGCGAAGCGTTCACTATCACTATCTTCGACACCGGTCAAGAACGATCTCTCATGGCATTTGATGCATTCACCGTGAACTCCAGCCCAGAGGACGCGCCACATTTCTTCGAATCTGTGCCTTGCCGGAACGTTGTGTCGTGGAACGCTTTATTCGCAGCAGTTGCCCAAAGAGGGCGCTTGGTGGAGGCCAGCAGGACTTTCGAGATGATGCCACAGCTGGAGCTCGCGTCGTGGAACACCATTATCACTGCGTTTGCAACACCGGCTATCTCTCCAGCTGGCGAGAGCTCTTCGCAACGATGCCCGAGTTTGATATCATCTCCTGGAACACGCTCATCGCTGGCTATGCCGAGAATGGCTCGTACAAGACCGCCGTGGAGCTCTTCCGGGAGCTCAACCTCGAGGGACTCAAGCCTACTGAGAGCACTTTCGTGGGTCTACTGATAGGATGCAACTGCGTCCGACCAACAGCTTTATAGATGTTGGCCAAGAGCATCCGAGCGCCGTCCTCGCTCGGATCCAGCTTGAGTGCATTCTCTGCCGCTCGCTCTCCACGCTGGACGTCGCGGTGAATCCCACAGCCACCGAGAAGAGCCCCCCAGCTCGCAGCATCCAGTTCAAACGGGATAGAACCCAGAAGCTCCTCGGCCTCTTCGAGCTGTCCGGACCGGCCGAGGATATCAACCACGCAGCTGTAGTGCTCGCGGACAGGATCCACGTCGAAGTCGAAGACCATCGATCGGAAGTAGCCGAGTCCCCGAGAAAACAATCCCGCGTGGCTGCATCTGCCGAGCACGCTCGTGAACGTGACTGGAGTGATCCTTCGGCATTCATGGCGTAGAAAAACTCCATGGCGTCGGAGAAGCTCTCGGCCAGAGTGTAAGCCGTGAACATTGCGCTGGAGAAGACGACCTCGGAAGACACCGGTGGCATGGCGTCGAAAGTGTCTCATATACCCGTTCCGGGCATAGCCCGCGATCATGATCGTCCAGGAAACGCAGTCCTGCTGTGGCATGCTGGAGAAGAGCTTTCGAGCTTCGTCGACGTGCCCGTGCTGTCGCCACTGCGATGTTCCACGAGACGATATTCCTCTCCGGCATAGCGTCGAAAGTGTTCCGTAGTTCTTCGATGTAGCCATGCTGCGAGTAAGCCTCCAACATCGTGTTCCAGGCCAGGATGTCTTTCACCAACACTTCGTCGAACACCGCCTCGGCCTCGTCGATTCTCCCGAGCTGCGAGTATTGGCCGTGGTGAGCACCAAGTTGTGGACTGGCTCCAAGTGATTGCTCTGAGCGTAGGCGGCGACGAGAGACGTCCAGCAATGGCGTCCCGCTGCGGCATCTTGTCAAACATCTGTTTTGCTCGGTCCAGATCGCCGCTCTGAGCATACGAGGAGAGAAGAGCTGTGCACAAGACGATGTTCTGGACGGGCATCTCCTCGAAGATGAGCCGACCTCTCGGAGCTGGCCGTTTTGCGAGAAGGCCTGGATCATCGCTGTCTGGGAGATGATGTCCTGGTCGGGCATTCGGGCGAAGATGGCCTTGGCTTGCTCGAGATCCCCCGACTGGATGTGCACTATGAGCATTGAGGTGAGCGCGACGAGATCGTGCTCCGGCATGTTGTGAAACACCGCACGAGCTTCTTCAAGCTACCCGTTCTGGGCATATGCAGCGAGCATGGAAGTCCATGGCAAGAGGTTGCTCTCTGGGATTTTGTTAAAGATCCCAACTGCTACATGGACGCGGGAGCTCTTGCCATAGGCTTGGATCATTGTAGTCTCAGTGATCGCATTCCTCTCAGGCATCAAAGAGAAGAGCTTACCTGCGTCCTCCAAATGCCCGTTCCGACCAAGCGCCTGGATCATAGCAGTCCACGAGACGACGTCGTGCTGGGGCATGGAATCAAACAGAGGTTTCGCCTCATCCACGTTGCCGCCGCGAGAACTCGCCGTGATCATTGCGTTCCAGGCAGTGAGGGCATCCGGTGGAACGTTTCCCGGGCCTGATCCAAGCGGCCGTGGAGCGTAAGCCGGAGCAAGATGTTCCAGGAGTAGCCCCAGCTCCTGGATAGCATGGAAACCATACCTGGCATGGCGCACGCCCCAGCATTTGCCATACATCTCCACGCAGAAATTGGCGAGGAGCTTGTGGTGGCGGCATTCAGCGCTGGCCAAGATCCGAGCGTGGAGCCACCGCGCTTGCTCCAATTCCCTGCACGATGGAAGAAGCACCAAGAACTGGGAGGAAGGATCGCTCTCCCTCCTGGCATTTTCCATCAAGAGCCCTAGAACACTTTCCCGGTATGTTTGAGGTCGTTTTTTTAGACTCCCCAACTCGGTATTTGTGGTGAATGATTTTATGCAGGAAAAGCCATTGGGGGGGGGGGGGGGCGGTAGACTCCCCAACTCGGTATCTGTGGTGAGTGATGAATCCTCCTGGCTGGAAAGAACAATCTAATAAATAAATTTCAATAGAAGGCATTAAAAATGTCCTTGTATCTTAGGTACTGTATGAAAGTTTGTTGGTTGCTGTCTTTGACTGGAACAAGTGCAAATTAGTATAAAACGTCCATTGTGTAGTAGATGCCAAGTTGTGGAAAATGCAATGCACTAAAAACTCTAATTTGTGTGAGAACAGAATATCCAAATAGGATAGCTCCAAATAAAGAAGTATCCCCACATAGATTTCCCCAGCCAAAATCATTGTTACTCTCACAAATGCCAATTTCTCATAAAAAAAAGAAAAATTTAGCAAAGAAAAAGGGAAAAGATACAAAAGATGTTGTGTCACTTGGTAGGATGTGGATATATGTTATCACTAAAAAAATCAAGAAAAGAAACAAAATGAAACTCTAATACTTAAAATGCCTCAAGGGGAAAAAAATTTCATATAAAATCTCTCAACTTTGTGCACGAAATTGGGTGTGGATAGATTTTTTGGAAAGCTTAGACTTAAACCAAGAGAATGAGACCAAAATCATGAGTTAAGATGCTCAAAATCTCAAAAACAATTTGACTCAAACATCAAATTCTAGACAAAAAGAAGGAGAACACAAGAAAATGCACTCCCTAACACAAGAAACACTCACCTTTGGCATTAGCAAAAGGTAATAGCATGGCCATGATAATCTCCATAAGAATGGTGCCTAGAATTCCCCCAAGATCAAGCAAAAAACTTGCAAGTTTGAGATGTGAAATGCCGTAAGAGAAAAATTATTGTGTGTCATGGCCTAGAGAGAATTGGCTGCCAAGAAAGGACTCTTTGGAAATCTTGTCTTCATATCTACATGCCTAGAAGAAGAAATTCCAAAATTGGTCCTAGAATTGCAATCTTAGAACATTAGAAATTTACTATGAAAACGGGAGAGTGTGATGGACAAAACTTCATGCATGCAGCTGAATCCTCCACAAAATAGGGGGCTATTTAGCTCATTAGAAAGAGGATGCCAAGGCGCACTGACTCAAAGAAAAAAAAACTAGAATTAATACCCTAATCACAAAAAATTGCGAGAAAACTAAGTAAAAAGAGGGTAATTGTTGCAAATATGACTTTGGGTATCGAAAGTTATCTATCGGCTAATCCTTATGGACACTCTTTCCTTACTACCATAATGGCAGGAAGTTGGTATTGCTAGACCCTTTATTAGTCCCTCTTGTTCAAGTGTTAGTAAACTGGGCTTAGCATCTGTACTTGGCCGGATGAGCATAAGGAAGGAATTCCTAAATGTCTATTTAGCTGAGCATACTCAGCCTAGCTTGTTAGTTCTCTTTTCCTTTGTCTTTCACTGGCTTGACAAGAACCCTCGTGTATTGAGCTTGGTCCCTCAATATCGCTAGATGATAGCTTACCGTGTCTGCCAAACACCCTTGCTATCATGCCATTTGTGGTTAGTCTCATTTTGGTCCCAAATGCTATTTATAGAAAGTGTCCAGATTTGCTCATTTGGCATATCTACGGAATGTAGAGATTGTCCTGAACACGATGGTGTTCGTCCCATGTCCAATTCACAATCTAGGGACATTCCATATTTTAGTAGGTTCGAACTTGTCCCAGAGACTAACTCCTGATACTAAGGGAGCTTGGGGGTGAAGCCCAAAGCGTGTGTTCCTCAGGGGGGGGGGGGGGGGTTCGAAATGTATAGTAGGGATAGTGGGTAGGTCGGGCATGGTTGACCAACTTGAGGCATAGTTTAGCTCCTGCTTGTGTGCTTGTCCTTGTTCTGCGTTCAGCTTGGGTCTAAGCCCAAGTTCCATACCATGCTAGCTGGTGGAGTACTCATATCTTTGTGTTAAGCCACCAGTATGCCGAAATAGCGCCAGACTCTGTTTGGCTTCGTTTTGTGTGCTGGTCCTGGCATTGGGATGCTGGTCGCTTCAGGATTATTCCAAGTTGCTCTGGGCTCCTGTCCCTTTGCTCCTTAGGCTATATGCTTGGGAGTCGTTCCGTGCTCTAGTGCCATTGCTCCTTGGCTCCATGCTTGGGAGTTTGGCACTGTTCCTTCGTTCAGTGGCCTAAGGCCCTGAACCTTGGGTTCCACACCACTGTCCTTTGGACACGTGGCATGTGACATGTGGCATATGGAGGGTTTAGGTTCTGCTTTCTAGTGTTATCCCATAGTAAATCACCATAGGATAAAGGGCAAAAACCACGTGCACTACATTTGGTATCAGAGAATGAGTCTCAGCGAGTACTATACAATGAGATTGGGCAACTAGTCTCATTGCATATGTAGAGATGAAAACGATGATCTGAGTGGGTACACATTTGGGTGCAATAACTTCGTAATCGTTTCTTGGGTATAGATTTGGTTACCTTCTTGTTCCATATTATGTGAGCTTGCTCTTGGGCTTATAAGGTGGACTGAGTTGTTCCATTTGCACGAGTTTGCACTTGGGCTTGTGAGTGAGGCACATTAGCAACTCAAGGTTACACTTTGAGTTGGCAGGATTAATGTTAGCCTATCAGTGGTTCCATGAATTGTTCCATGTACCATGGGTGAAAGTAAACCTTCCCTGGGTTTGCTATGAGTGGCAAATAGGTTGGTCCGTAGCTGTTTAGCATGGCACTAATGGATCCTTCTTAGGCATGATTATAAGTGGATCAATTAAGACTATAGGGATTAGTCTATTGGTTCAAGTAGTTATTGGCGTGCTCTCTCATAAACTTTTCTTGAATTTAACTGAAGGCAGTGCAAAAGCAAGTTTAAGGTTGGGTCAAAGATGAAACCAAAAAGAGAGTTATCAGGGACGAAGGATCAAACACGTAAATCATCTTCTCTTTTTGGAAAGATGATTTGCAACGAGGTGTGACTCATTGCTCGTGTTCACAATATGCAATCAAAAGTCTCTACCTTGATGCATATTAAAAATGATAGTCTTACAAGTGGTGAGTCATGAGATGGATAGTGGTGAAGTGCTATATCATTTTGTCTAGGCTTGCTATTGGAAGACTTAGGTTGCAATGCTTAATTCTTTTCCAGGGAACTTTGCTATTGCTCTTTGAGTAGCTTGGTGTTAGATTAGTTTTGAGTTTAGTTAGAAAGAGAGTGGCACAAGCTTGTCTGTGTTATGAATAAAAGTTAGTGGTGTTAGGTGTTGTAAATCTCTATCGATGGGGTGTGGCATTTATGTTGCATTTTGTCGAATCGAGTTGGCATTTGATACTCACATAAACCTTTGAAGTAATGACATAGGCTTTGCTCGTGGTGTTGCTTAATTGATGATCAAGACATTGTGATACTAATATCATATCCACGTGATAATGAGCAATGTATTTACGAAGTTGTTTGGTTAAACAATGATCAACCCCAAAGTGGTTGATAGTGAAGCTAGTCTACTTGCACGAAGTGGCATTATAGTAGCTTTGACTGGATTCTCAATGATGGTCCATTATGCTAATCTTGAGTTGGTACCTTGTTTCCTTGAGTTTGCCCATTAAGGTGTTGGAAAAAGGTTATAACATTCACTTGCTATGGCTTGTTTGTTGATCTGTTAGCACTTGGAGTAGATTGTTAGATGGAGAAGGTGTGTAGTTGTGGCAATAACATTACTAGCACTTGTGTTAATGGAAGTGGTATTGTTATTTCAAGTGATGAGGAATTTTTCCTTAGAGCTTGATTCTCCATGTCATTTTTCTTGTTAGTGTTTTGGCTTCACATTAGATTTTGAGGGTGATTGAAGAAAGGTGTTAGTGCAATGTGAATATCCGAAGATGTGGTCTTCGTGATCAAGCCTTGGATGTTCACTTTGCATTTTGCAAATGTCAATGTTGGATGTCGGAAGAATGGGCAAAGATGTTCGATACTTAAACATATTATGGGTCTTGAGAATTTATGTTGAGGTGAACTTATGTGAAGTTGTAAGTAGTAAGAAGTTGGTTGAGTCTTAAAAGTTTGTATTCCTGGACTGAGAGTCATTCTTTCTCTATGATGAAAATTTTCCACAAATTTTTCTTAGACTTTTCCAATGGCTGATCTGTTAATCACTTTGCCTGAAAACCATTCCATTTTTGTAAGCCAGTACAAACTAGTGCAAGGGTTGGAGTTGACTTCGGTTAGCTTAGACCTTGTATATAGTTTGTATGATGCGGCCCAAAAGGGATGCTAACTTTTGGGGCTAAAGCAATTGAGTTGAATAGAGTCTGGAGTTAGTGTAGGAAAGTGGCTATTGCACTTTTTTAAGAAGGGTGACCCTTATGCCTTTCTTCTGTAGCGTTATGCTTGGTTGTAGATTGCACCTTGCATTTCATTAAACTCTATGAGAGTAGTGAGCTTTCACTAATCTTGACTTGGTCTTGGTGGCCTTGCGTCTTGGCTGAGGATAATGATGTCCAACTTAGTTGTTAAGGCTGAGATGTTGGTACACATACTATAGCTTTGTCTATGAGGAGGTTGTGTACTGATATGATTCCATTTCATGGTCTTCACTTTAGTTTCGACTGAGTGTTGATCATGCATAGCTAGCCTCTTCAAGGCATGCTCAGAGTTATTAACTAAACGTGTCTATGAGCTTATCGTGGTTGAGTTGGATTCGAGTGGTCATTTAGTTTATACTTATTCATGAACCTTTATCTTATGTTTGGGATATTACGTTTATGTTGGACAAATATATAACTTAATGGCAAGAGTTTAATGTTTATGTCTTGTGAAGGCAAGTTAAAGAGTGATTGTTAGTTGCTTTGCGACTAGTGATTGCTTGTAGACTTTGCTAAGAACTGTTAACACTTACTTCACTCGATGATGATTTAATAGTGATGGATTTGCTTTACCAGATGGTGTTGTGAAGAATCTTGTTGTTAAACTTACATGGGTTTTCCATGTTGGCATGTCGACTATACCTTTGTCAATATCATTTGATTGTGTTTAGTCTGTGGTGTTGGATTTCATTGAGTCTTGGATGTGGTGAATCACTTCTTGAGGAAGTGTTATCTGTAACAACTGAGTTTTGCTGAAGGATTGGTCTCGGATATTGAATAAAGTATCTTCAACCTTGGTTAGCTTAGTTGCTAAGGGAGTTTTGAGTGGTGATTCACTCTTGCTTTCATCTAGCTTTGTTATAATGTTGATGGCATTGAAGTGATGCCTTGTTGTTAACATTGTTAATGTTGAGATTCAAGTGAAATGAGATGTGTCTCTTTAGGATTGATATTGAATTTCATTAGTTTTGATGAAAATAGTGTTGATGATTTGGCTATAGCTTTATGTTATTGGAGCAACTACATTGGTGTTCAAACGAGATGAGTGGCAAGTTTGAGTTAGTGTGTTCTAAACGAGATTGTTTAGTAAAGATTGAGCTTTGAGTTTTTCCTTGAAAATTGATTTAGTTATGAACTATGCTAGCTTTACAAGAAAAAGAGTTAGTGATCGTTATTGGAATGTTTGAGTCCTTATTGGATTTGAATTAAAGATATATTGATCATTGATAATTCCTCTTATGCTTGTTATGAAATGAGTTACGTCTTCCTATAAGATGGATTCATAAAAGATCATTTAATGATCACTTGTTGAGCATCACTTTGTTATGTTTAACTTTTGGATTGATGAAGTTATGCTCTTCATTAGCTTTGCATTATGAAGTTTAGCTTATGGATATGTTGAGGAGGATGTTGTGGGTTATACCATGATTTCTTCTTTAACATTGAAATTAGTTATGCAAGACTTGTGATCATTATTAGGGAAAACTTAGCTATAAACTTCTTCAAGCTTTTAGTTCCTTGAGTTTTCATGTTCATTGTTCCATTTGTTAGAAGTTGTTGGGGAAGGCATTTTGGCTTATTAGCTTCGATGTTGAAGTTGGTTTTGCATTTAACAATCATTGGTGATGATTAACTATCATTTAGGGTGGTTGATTATTCTTGTCAAAAGGTTTTTACTTGATTATTGTTGATCTAGAATTATTTGCCATTCCTCGGGATGGTGGATTCTTTCTTCGATAATGATTATGCATCTTTTTTTTTATAGGATGATTAATGTTATTTTGTGATAGTTAGTTGTTCACTTTGATGGCTAATGGCTTTTCGCAATACCATATGTTCTTTGTGGTTTGCTTTGGATTGGTCTCTTGGGTTTGAGACATCAGTAGGATGTTGCTAGCACTTGCTTAGACAACTCTGGTTCCTTGCTATTGTTGGTCAGAATCTGTTCAAGATTGGCTAGTGCAATAGTTGGTATGAATGAGTGTTTGTTGGTCTTATTGCATTCATTTTATTCTGCTGATTATTGCTCGAGTTTTTTTTGATAGATTTGGATGTTATTTCCTTTAGGTGATATATTCGTGAGTATTCTGCTTGCCAGTCAATGATACTTTATGTTCTTTAAGTTATCTTTCGTAAGTTGTTTGGCATTCTGTCTACAATCTTTGATAGTTAAGTTTCATCATTGAGTTTCCTTGATGATATACTTGCTATTGAATTTTGTTGGATGGTGATTTCTATGTTTTCTAAACATGATGATCTTGGTAGTTCCTATCTTATGATACTAGTTTATCGGATGATAACTTATTTGGAATACCTTTGTGTTCTAAATTAAGATATATTCATTGATAATTAAGTCTCTAAGATATCATTATTTATGACATTGATATTATCTATCTATTAATCTTTAAGTTTGAGCCAGTATAGGGTAGCTATTATTGACTAGTCACATCACCTACCTCTTTGTCGATGTTCCTTATTCCGTTAAAAGGGCGTGACCGTGTAAACAACTCTAACTGCCTATTTGCAGTAGTCTATCTAAACCTTACCAACGGGTTTGGTTTCTTTGCTCAAAAGGGTTGGGGCCTCTGCCTTCTCTCTCTATATCCCTGTAGGTAGGGGCATATCACACTTTTGTAAGCTAGGTGACAACCAAAGTAGCAAGGGGGGCTAACTCCATTAGTCATTTCCTTGTCAGTGATGGCCGGAAGGTGTCTAAGCTAATAGCGCATCCACGTTAGACAAAGAGGTTGCCTCCTAACTCATTTAAGTTGGTGCATTTCTCACATAGTGTGAATACCATGACCTTTTTCTGGAGTTGTTTCCTTGGCAGTATTCTAGACTCGAGTATGCATTGACGAGGATGTCAATCTTTCTTAAGGGGGGAGAGTGTCGCGAATATGACTTTGGGTATCGAAAGTTATCTGTCGGCTAGTCCTTACGGACACTCTTTCCTTACTGCCACGATGTTAGTAAATTGGGCTTAGCATCTGTATTTGGCTAGATGAGCATAAGGAAGGAATCCTAAGTGTCTATTTAGCTGAGCATACTCGGCCCAGCTTGTTAGTTCTCTTTTCCTCTGTCTTGCACTGTCTTGACAAGAACCTTTGTGTATTGAGATTAGTCTTTCAATATCATTGGATGATAGCTTACTGTGTTTGCCAAACACCCTTGCTATCATGCCCTTTGTGTTAATCTCATTCCAATCCCAAATGCTATTTATGAAAAGTGTTTAGATTTGCTCATTTGGCATATCTACGGAATGTAGAGATTTGCTTGAACACAATGGTATTCGTCCCGTGTCCAAATTAGCATTCTAGCGCCATTCCATATTTAATAAATTTCAAGCTTGTCCAACTCTTGATACTAAGGGAGGCTTGGGGTGAAAGCCCAAAGCATATATTCCTCAAGGGGAAGGGGGGGGAGGGGGGGGCCTGTGGGGGGTTCCAAATGTATAGTAGGGATAGTGGGTAGGTCAGGCATGGCTGACTAACTTGAGGCATAGTTTAGCTCATGCTTGCGTGCCTGTCCTTGTTCTGCGTCCAATTTGGGTCTAAGCCCAAGTTCCATACCATGCTAGCTAGTGGAGTATTCATATCCTTGCGTTAGGCCACCAGTATGCCGAAATAGCGCTAGACTTTGTTTGGCTCCGTTTTGTGTGCTAGTCCTGACATTGGGATGCTGGTCGCTTCAGGACTATTCCAAGTTGCTTCAGGCTCCTGTCCCTTTGCTCCTTGGGTTATATGCTCGGGAGTCGTTCTGTACTCTAGTGCCATTGCTCCTTGGCTCCATGCTTGGGAGTTTGGCACCATTCTTTCGTTCAGTGGCCAAGGCCCTAAACCTCAGGTTCCACACCATTGTCCTATAGACATGTGGTATGTGACACTTGGCATATGACACATGGCATATGGAGGGCTTAGGTTCCGCTTTGTGGTGTTATCCTATGTTAAGTCACCATAGGATAAGGGGTAAAAACCACGTGCGCTATAGTAATATAGAAAACTAATGCAAGAATGAGAAAATCTTTAAGCTTGTGCTTTGGATTCATGCAAGTAGAGATCCTTAGCAATCCTAGGGTCTCTAAGAACACAAATCTAGTCACTAGAACTCGAGATCTCTATTGATTTCCCAAGAAAAGTCTCCATTCTTTTAAAAAAACTAAGCTAGCTCGTCATACAAGGTTCACCAACTGTTGGGGCATCAAAGGAAATGGGAAGGAACCCTATTCTCAAGCCTCTTTTGGGCTTACATACAAGGATGAGAGAATATTCTAAGGACATGGAATGTTCTTTGTGCTCTCTTAAGTCAGAATCTAAGCGTGAATTGGGAAGAAAGCAATGATGAGCTAGTGCTGTGGTTTTATGATCCATAGGATTATTTTCAAATGTTGCGATTACTAAATTTGGAAGAATTCCCATATGCAAAATCAATAATGTTAAGTCTTGCTGAAGAATGACAGAGGCTAACAAAGGACCAATGGCCACTTAAAAAGTGATAAAGGTGAGGAATTGAGTAACTTATATTCCCCCAAATGCTACTATGAATCTAAGGGATGAACTGAGTAAACTGATACATATAGGAATAATTCAAGAGTATGTGAATGCGTTTATAGCTAAGAGGATTCTTATCACGGATATGGGCAACATAGATGCATTCCATGCTTTCATATTAGACTTGTAGACTTGGACTCAGGGTGAGGTGATGCATTGAAACTACAAAAAAATATTAGATGTGGTGATCAAAGTGCATTTTAATGACAATTTGCAAAAAAAAGTACTCAATTGGGTCAAGGTTCACATTTAATAAGGGATCCAAAACCAAGGAAATTTAAAAAGAGTTTCTTTAAGAATGAATCCTCATAGTTTTAGAACGGTAAATCCAATGGCTAATAAATAAGCACGTGGGGGAGTCAGGTCAAGAGAGGTAAACTTATCGATAAGAAGGTCAAATCTACGAGTAGTGTGGGAATAACATATATTTTAATTGCAATGAGGCTAGAAACTTCTTGAGAGAATATTCATAGCCAAAGAGGGCCAAGATGAATATAACTATTAAGCCGGATGAAGTTCAAATAAAAGTATATGATCCCATCCCTAGTTCAAAGTTACTCATTACATAAACAACTTTGATAAAGAGTCACTCACAACATCTACTAGCTCTCCGAGGAAAGCTCGGAAGTAACTCTATTAAGATGTTTATAGACATAGATGTTTTGGAAAATTTTGTGGTTGTAGACATAATTTAGCAAGCCAAATTAATATTGCAGTGGTTTGGAGAACTGAGGATCATTGAGTTTATTCAAGGTAGCCAAAGCACACATGAGGCACTTTAACAAGCAAAAGTAAAAGTAGGGATATGGAAAGTGGACATAGATGTTACTGTTTTGGATATAACAGAATTTAATGTAATCTTTGGGAATCTATAGATGGATAGCTAACATCTTGCTACTCGTGCAGTGAATAACTGAATCCAAGTAGGTTTAAGTAAAAACTGGTATATTAAACTTAAACCTTGGCAAAAGAACTTAATTGAGGCTAAGGTAAAGGTGGTCAAATAGATAAGGTAAGTTGACAAATTAGAAAAGGAAAATTTATAACTTATACACATCTAAAACTAAGAGCTTGCCTTTGAATGCAATATTGATATACTCATATAAAATATAAAACTTATACTAGGTTTCTGAGCCAAAGTATGATCTAACTATAAGGAGCAATAATTACTTATTTCAAAGAGGTTAAAAATTTAACATGAATCCTTACTTCTATCAATGATATGGAATTTTATAAGAAAATGAAGTGGTGCATGGTTTCCTATGCAAGGCTCAAGGAGCTCATAACCCTTAAACCAAAACTTTGATGTGAGAATATTTAACTTTATGTATTCCATAACTCAAATGTAAAACTTTCACTAAGAGTCTAACTCTTATTATGCAATCAAGTCCCTTATAGCATTTAGGCCAAAAATATATAATTAACAATATTTATGTTTACCTATAGTTAATGGTTGTATGTGACCACGAGCACAGTAGACACCACAAGCTTTCATAATTGGGAACTATAGTTAGCATAATTAGCATTCTTCAATAAAGCAAAAGCCACAATCATTATATTGTCGTGATAGTCTTTGATTTAAAGACATATGACTCATCAAAATATGAACCAAGATTCAAATAATAAGTGTTAATCTCAATTCTACAATAATAGTTTTAATAATTTGTTATGCCTTGCATCTAGTAATGCTTGGTTTGCTTAATAATAATATTATTCCTATTGATCAATTGTTTAGTTTTCTTAATAGTAGTATTATTCCTATTGATCAATTGAATTGATCAAATGGAACTTTATAATTATAAACATGTTTATAATTTATAAACACGAATAAACTAAAATATACTAAAAAGTGTTTAGGAAACTTTATGAATTATAAAAATAAGATTAATCTAAATAAATAATAACCGTAGATGGTAAAATATCCTAAAATATTTAAGTATATTCTAGATATATCCACTCTTACAGCAAACCAAAAATCTAAAAGATAAAGCAAATAAATTGGTCTTGTCCTCCCATTCTCCTGCTGATGGATGTTAGATGATGTTCTTGCCATGATCTGTATCAATGAACATGTTTTCATTTTATAGTTTGAAAAAAAAAAGTATCTATCAATCACAAGATCAGCCGGATTCAACCAGACCATTCCTTCTATAGTAATCAACAATGGCCAGCATCCGGTTGTACTTGATCGGAAGTTGGCATAGTGCGTTGGATCTCCATGAACCGAAGCTTGCTGTTCATGAAGAGGAACCTGTCCATGACGCGCTTGGGAGCGTGCAAGCCATTGTATCCTGGCCGCGACGGGAAGAAGAGCTCCTCGTTGATCACGGCCTGATCCCACGCCTTCTCTCTCGCCAGCCTCGTCGCCACCCGGTCCAGGAGCTATGGCATCGTGGGCCAAAAGTAGAACAGGCCCGAGTTAAACACCCAGATCCTCATTGTGTGCGCGTAGCGCGACCAGCCCATCTTTGGATCGTAGAACACGTCGTTGTATCCATAGGCGGTGGCGTTGGTGTGGCCGTCGGTCATGGCCTCCATGTCGCAGTCGCGCTGCAAGAACTTGAACGGGTTATGGAGGTAGAGCAAGACGCTGTATCCCAGCACGAGGAACTCTCGCAGGATGTGAAACTTTGTTCCTCCGAGGTGAAATCCTGCAAAACTTTTAGACCCGCTACTAAAACTGAACTTCAAACAGGACGTGGAGCTAGCAAATGTTCTTCTCAAACCAAATCCTTTGTTGCCACCCTCTGAAATCGGGGTGGAGCACACCAAAGAGAAGTATGGAAGTGTTCCTCGTTATTACATCAAAGGGATGCTACCCGTGGCAATGCAAGCAAGGTTATCTCTTGGAAAACAATCCCCCCAACGGTGTTCTAGAGCTTGCATCTGATCACAGCCCCTTCTTTTCCACTTTAGATGAGCTTGTAAAGGCACTTGTAAGCATCACAGCATTGTTAAAATGAAACATTCTAGAGACAATCGCAAATGCAAGGAATTGCCATACAATGAAAATCCTTGGAAGACTATGGACAGAGTCCAGTGCCTAGAACTCATCCAATCTTGCAAGAGCTTGGCTTTGGCTGAGGATCTGCATGCCAGTAACAGTGCCAAAACTGATGATGTTTTCCTGTGCAACAAGCTCATCGCAATGTACACGAGGTGTGGAAGCTCATTGCACGCCAAACGAGTTTTTGATAGCATGGTTTCCAGGGATGTCTACTCTTGGGATTTCATGATGAATGCTTACTCGAAGTATGGCAGCCTTGAGAATGCAAAGGGATTCTTTGATTCGATGCCTCAGAGAACTACTGTTTCTTGGGTTGCAATGTTAAGCTCATATGCCCGTTCTGGGCATCTAGAGGAAGCCGAAAATACCTTTGCAAGGATGCCAGATGCCACTACAGTGGCTTGAAACTTTATGATTGACGTGTACGTTCATCATGGATTTCTTGAAAAGGCGAACATTTTGTTCGATAGAATGCCAAAGCAAACATTAGTTGCTTGGACCACTATGCTTGTGCATATGCCCAAAGAGGGTACCTTGTTCTTGCCAAGAGAATGTTTCACGCGATGCCACTACGAGATCTAATCTCTTGGACGGCCATGTTCAACGCGTATGTGCAGAACGGGACTGTTGAAATTGCGAGAATTTTTGTTGATCTCATGCCGGAATGGGATCTCGTATCATGGACAGCAGTGCTCACTACGTATGTGAAGAGAGGAAACTTTTCCGAAGCCAAGCAAACTTTTGATCAGATGCCGTTTAGAAACTTGGTGACATGGACGTGCTTGCTGGACGCATTTTTACAAGTCAAAGACGTACAAGCTGTTAAAGAAACGTGGAATGCAATGCTCTCTGCATGTGCCCATCTCGGAGACCTGCAAAACGCGGTGATCATCTTTGAAGCTATGCCCAAAGCGGGCATCTGGATGAAGCAAAGAATATCTTTGAAATGATGCCACAAAAGACAATAGAGGCGGCAAATACAATGCTGTCAGCTCTTGCACAAAATAAGTACCTGTCGGAATTTAGAGAACTGTTTGTAAAGATGCCACAGCATAGTACAATGTTGTGGAATGCTCTTTTGTCAGCAAATGCACTAAACGGGCACTTGGAGGAAACAAGAAGGGTTTTCCTGAAATACAATACTCTCAATAGAGGCCCAGAAAGGGATGATTAAGTAGAGCCAAGGAAATTTTCCAGTACGAAATGCTAGAGTGGGATGTTGTGTCTAGCACTGTAATGATCTCGACTTTCTCCAAAAGCAGCAAGTTTGAAGAGGCTAAGCAGCTTTTCGACATTCAAGATTCAGTCTCTTCAACAGCCATGGTTCCCAACTTTGGCCAAAATGGACAAGTGGAAGATGCTAAGGGCTTGTTTGAAAGAATCTCTCCGTAAAACAGAGATGTTATGTGTTGGAATGTGATGTTTGTAACTTATGCTCAAAATAGACATCTACTGGAAACAAGAGAAGTGTTCAATGACATGCTATGGAAGGACACAGCCTCCTGGACTGCAATGTTGTCTCTCTATGCTCAAACTAGCCACCTCTAGTATTCTAGAAAGCTCTTGCTTGAGATGCTTGAGAGGTGCTTGGTCACTTGGAGTTCATTGCCTTAGGTGGAGTGGTGTTTCATTTAAGTATTATAAAGCTCATTAGTCCTCACCCCTTCTTCAGAGCTTAAGCCTTTCTTTTGACCACATGGTCAATGTAGGTCAAAAGGAAGCTCAATATTAAGATATGCTAGGGTAAAGAACATAATTTACCCTAGGGCTCTCACTGGAGTGGGGGTGTGGTGGAGTTTTCGAGGTAGGGGTGGTTGGGTGGTGAAAAACTTTAAAAGGAGGCATAATATAGTTTAAGGAGATTAGATTTTTTTCTTTTTGCATTGGATCATAACATTAGTATCAGAGGAGTTGGTTGTGATGGCTGACAAAGATGAACGTTGGAATCCTATTGTCAATGGTGATGCCAATGATAGTGCCAACGGAGTTATGGAGGTTTGGACCATTTAAAATATTATTCATGAGTTGTGAGCCCTTAATCAAAATTAACAAAAGGTGCAAGATGGCATGATGGATACCATGCATAAACGTGTTGTCTTTGATACCAAATGTAGCCAATATAGTTTTCACCTTTATCCTATGGCAATTTACCATAAGATAACCACAAAATAGAATCTAAACCCTTTATATGCCACATGTTTAAGGACAATAGAGCAAAACCCAAGTTTTAGGGCCTTAGGCCATTGAATAAAGGAATAGAGTTAAACTCTTAAGCACAGAGCCAATGAACGAAGGTATTAAAAACAGAGTGACTCTTAATTATATAGCCTAAGGAGTGAAGGAACAAAACTATGGAGCAATTTGGAAAAGTCCTAGAGCATTTAGCATCCTAATGTCATGACTAACATGAAAAAATGGAGCTAAACAAAGTTTGATGCTATTTCAACATACTGGTGGCCTAATACAAAGATATGGGTACTCCAACAGCTAGTATGGTGTGGAACTTGGGTTTAGACCCAAGTTGGATGCAGAACAAAATAGGTACACAAGCGGGAGCTAAATTATGCCTCAAATTGGTTAATCATTTTTGACCTACCCACTATCCCTATTATACATTTAAAACCCCCAATATGCCTTCCCCTTGAGGAATGCACGTTTTGGGCTTTCATTTAGTCATCCTTAGTATTAAGAGTTAGTCTCTAGGACAAATTTAAAACTTACTAATTATGGAATGACACTAGATTGTGAAGTTGGATACGGGACCAATATTATTGTGTTTAGTACAATTTCTACATTTCGTAGATATGCTAAATTATCAAATTTTGACACTTTCCATAAATAACAATTGGGACTAAATAGGACTAACATAAAGGGCATGATAGCGAGGGTGTAGACATAAATTATTATCTAGCAAATATTGAGGGACCAATCTTAATATTGTGGGGGTTCTTGTCAAGCCAGTGCAGGACAAAACAAACGAGAACTAACAAGCCGAAGACACTTAAGAATTTCTTCTTTACGCTTATTTGGCCAAGTACAAATACTAAGTTAAGTTTACTAACACTTGAACAAAAGGGACTGATAAAGGGTTTAACAATGCTAACCTCCTACTATCGTGGTAATAAGGAAAAAATATTTGAAAGGACTAGCCGATAGGTAATTTTTAATACCCACAGTCACATTTATGATAATGTTGAGGCACTCGAGGCTAGACGTGATAGCACTCCAAGTAAACTTCCTTGGTAGATCAATTTAGAGTTCCAACCTTTTCCAATGATGGTGGTAAGTATTTAGTTTGGCTAGCCAATGTAAAGAAGTTCTTGGCTGTTAAAGAAATTCCAGATGCAAAGGCTTTAA
>NW_003314278.1:1906843-1912982 GCF_000143415.4 Selaginella moellendorffii
CACCAATATCTACTATAAATGAGTTTGAAGCTACTTTCTACTTATATTTTGCCCCTCACTATGATATAGAGATTGTTTGCACAGAACTTTGACATTTCCAGCAAGGGAAAATGATGCTTAGGAACTATATTGAGAAGCTTACTCGCTTGATTAGTTGTCTTCCAACAAAGGATTCAAATCAAAACAAGACCTATTTTATTGATAGTTTTTATAGTGAGAGCATGCAGTAACATTTACATCATTCTCAACCTATAAAGAGTTTAGAGAAGCTCTTTAATGCAGCAAGTCTCATAATCACTTTTCAAACATGGTAAAGTAAGGACTTAGTTTAGTTCTACTGTGTTAGCTATTGTTGTAGGCAAATTGCACTAATGGAAAATATAGATTTACTATCTTTGCCTTTGATCAATGTTATAGCATAGCATATCTTCCACCATCTAATTCATACATTCGGTTTGCCCATGATTTCCACTTAAGAGTTTCAAAGTCATTTGCATAACCTTTGCAAAGATTTTCCAAAATCCATTAATGAACTTTGAATCTTGATCACTAATGATGTCCTTTAGCAAACTAAAATTAGAAAAACCTTCTCTAAGTAAACTGCAACCAAATCTAAGGTAGTGACAATCTTTTGAAGAGCCAACAACCACACATACTTCGTCAAATTATCCACCATGACCCATACTTGTTTCTTTTGCCTTTGTGTTCATGGCAAACAAGTGACAAAGTCCATAAAAATATTACACTAATGGCTCTAAGGAATAAATAAAGGTTGGAAAATCCCCTTTGGCTTTTTCTATAACACCTTTACTTGCTAACAAAGCTCACATGATTTACAATACTTGAGGCTATCAACCTTTATATTCCTTCAATAAAAATTATGCTTAATCAACTCATACATCTTCTTCCCCCCAAAATGATAAGCCTCTAGACGATTATAATAGTAAAATAAAACTTGAGTAATTAATGCATTCATTCGTGGTCAATATACACAACCATTGTGGTAAAGAATCCTATCCACCAATAAGAAAGGGGCTTCCATTTGGGCTTGCAAAAAGACTACCTTAGCATCCTGAGCCTAAGCATGCTTAATTAACTGCCTAAACTTGTTAACCATATTACTCAAATGATGACAAAATCATGTTTGTAATGCCGTCACATGATGAACATAAGATAAAGCATCTACCACTACATTCGATTTTCCTAAATAATGTTCAATAGGAAACTCCCCAAACTCTATAAGTTTAACCATTTAATGAGCTTGCTTAGTGCTTAACTCTTTTTATGTGAAAAGATACATAAGAGGTTCATGATTTGTTAACACTATAAACATTACACCATAAAGATAGTGTTGCCACATCTGTAAAGCATGAATAATGGAAAGTAACTCTTTCTTATATATAAAATAATGTTACTCTGTTGGATTTAAATTTTGACTCTCATAGGCAATAGGCTATCCCTTTTGCATGAGTATTCCTCCCAGTGTATAACCACTTGCATCACACATTACCTTGTAAGGTTTTGATGGATCAATAATGCAAAGCATTAAAACCTTGCACAACAACTGTTTCAATGCCACAAAACTATCCTCATGTGGCTTCTTCCATTCGAATGGCAAGTTCTTGCACAACAACCCTATCAAAGGAATAACCACCTCTGCAAACTTATGCTAGAAACATCAATAATAACTAGCTATACCAAGGAAACTATGTAACTTAGCCATTAAAATAGGTATAGGCTAGTTCTCCACCATAACTACCTTCCTTAAATTTGTCTTGACACCCTTGGATATCACAATATATTCCACTTCGGACTTTCTAAACTCATATTTACTCTTCTTTACATAACATTTACTGTCACATACTAACAAAAGAACTTTGTGCAAATGCACTTTATACTCTTCTATATATTCTTATAGAAAACAAGAATATCAAGAAAATCTCCACATACTCATGAAGATAATGCTCAAATACCTCTGTTGTCAATCGAATAAATGTGGTTGGGGTCTCTCCCCCACATATGTCTTGGTCCCCCAAATCACAAATAAACAACAACTCAAAAGTGTTTGTCCATTATGACAAGCCCACTTCAAAGATGTAGTAGAGAGCATAACAACTAGAAGCTGAATTCCCTCTCTAAACCAAACAACTTAAATGTTTCCATACTCCAACAAGACATGCTTAAAACTCCATTTTATCTTTAGATCCACTTTCATTAATCATGGCATCCCAAGAATGAGATCCACGTGATGGATATTCACGAGATAAAAAGTCTCTACATATATGGTTTTGCCAACTAACACTTCCAGCCTATCACGAATGTGGCTTCGGGTATCGAAAGTTACTTGTTGGCTAGTCCTTATGGACACTCTTTCTTTACTACCACGATGGCAAGAGGTTGGTATTGCTGGGCTCGTTATCAGTCTCCACCTAAGCTAGTTGAGAAACTGGTCTTCGCATGTGCACTTGACTAGATGAGCATAAGGAAGGAATTCCTAAGTGTCTATTTAGTCAAACATACTTGACTGTTGCGAATGTGACTTCGGGTATCGAAAGTTACCTGTCGACCAGTCCTTACGGACACTCTTACCTTACTACCACGACAGCAGGAGGTCGGTATTGCTGGACCCGTTATTAGTCTCTGCCTAAGCTAATTGAGAAACTGGTCCTCGCGTGTGCACTTGACTAGATGGGCATAAGGACGGAATTCCTAAGTGCTATTAGTCAAGCATACTTGACCTGGTTAGAGAAACTCATTCGTTGACTTGCACTTGCTAGTGTTGGGAACCCCCGCGATATTGAGTTTGGTCCCTCAATATCGCTAGATGATAGCTTACCGTGTCTGCCAAACACCCTTGCTATCATGCCCTTTGTGTTAGTCTCATTTTGGTCCCAAATATTATTTATGGAAAGTGTCCAGATTTGCTCATTTGGCATATCTACGGAATGTAGAGATCGTCCTGAACACAATGGTGTTCGTCCCATGTCCAAATTCGCAATCTAAGGACATTCCATATTTAGTAAGTTTCGAGCTTGTCCTAGAGACTAACTCCTAATACTAAGGGAGGCTTGGGGTGAAAGCCCAAAGCGTGTGTTCCTCAAGGGGGGGGGGGGGGCTGTGGGGGGTTCCAAATGTATAGTAGGGATAGTGGGTAGGTCGGACATGGTCGACCAATCTGAGGCATAGTTTAGCTCCCACTTGTGTGCCTGTCCTTGTTCTGCGTCCGGCTTGGGTCTAAGCACAAGTTCCATTCCATGCTAGCTGGTGGAGTACCCATATCCTCACGTTAGGCCACCGGTATGCCAAAATAGCACCAGACTCCGTTTGGCTCCGTTTTGCGTGCTGGTCCTAGCATTGGTATGCTGGTTGCTCCAGGACTGTTCCAAGTCGCTCCGGGCTCTTGTCCCTTCGCTCCTTGGGCTATATGCTCGGGAGTTGCTCCGTGGTCCGGTTCCATAACTCCTTGGCATCACACTTGGGAGTTTGGCACCGTTCCTTCGTTCAGTGGCCCAAGGCCCTGAACCTCGGGTTCCTATGGACACGTGGCACGGACACGTGGTATGTGACACGTGGCATCTGTCACGTGGCACAAAGAGGGTTTAGGTTCCGCTTCGTGGTGTTATTCTATGGTAAATCACTATAGGATAAAGGGTCAAAACCACGTGCGCTACATTGACCTAGTTAAAAAAACTCATTTGTTGACTTGCACTTACTAGTGTTGGGAACCCTTGGGATATTGAGCTTAGTCCCTCAATATCGCTAGATTACAGCTTACCATTTCTGCCAAACACCCTCGCTATCATACCCTTTGTGTTAGTTTCATTTCAATCCTAAATGCTATTTATAGAAAGCATCCAGATTTGCTCATTTGGCATATCTACGGAATGTAAGGATCGGCTTGAACACAATGGTGTTCGTCCTGTGTCCAAATTCGCAATCTAGCACCATTCCATATTTAGTAAGTTTCAAACTTGTCCTATAGACTAACTCTTAATACTAAGGGAGGCTTGGGATGAAAACCCAAAGCGTGTGTTCCTCAAGAGGGCGGGGGGGGCCTATGGGGGGTTCCAAATGTATAATAGGGATAGTGGGTAGGTTGGGCATAGCTGACTAATCTGAGGCGTAGTCTAACTCCTGCTTGCGTGCCTGTCTATTCTGCATCTGGCTTGGGTCTAAGCCCAAGTTCCACACCATGCTAGCTAGTGGAGTACCCATGTCCTCGCGTTAGGCCACCGGTATGCCGAAATAACGCTAGACTCCGTTCGGCTCCGTTTTGCATACTGGTCCTAGCATTGGGATGCTGGTTGCTTTAGGACTGTTCCAAGTCACTCCAGGCTCTTGTCCCTTTGCTCCTTGGGCTGTATGCTTGAAAGTTGTTTCGTGGACCAGTTCCGTCACTTCTTGGCTCTATGCTCAGGAGTTTGGCACCGTTCCTTCATTCAGTGGCCCAAGGCCTTGAACCTCAGATTCCACACCACTATCCTTTGGACACAGACACATGGCATGTGTCACGTGGCATAAAGAGGGTTTAGGTTCCGCTTTGTGGTGTTATCCTATGGTAAATCACCATAGGATAAAGGGTCAAAACCATGTTTGGCTCTGTTTTGCGTGCTGGTCCTGGCATTGGGATGTTGGTTGCTCTAGGACTGTTCTAAGTTGCTCCAGGCTCTTGTCCTTTCACTCCTTGGGCTGTATGCTCAGGAGTTGCTCCGTGGTTTGGTTCCATCACTCCTTGGCTCCATGTTTGGGAGTTTGGCACCGTTCCTTTGTTCAGTGGCCTAAGGCCCTGAACCTCAGGTTCTGCACCATTGTCCTTTGGACACGTGGCATATGACATGTGGCATGTGTCACATGGCATAAAGAGGGTTTATGTTCCGCTTTGTGGTGTTACAGGATAAAGGGTTAAAACCACGTGCGTTACATTTGGTATCGGAGGATATGTCTTAGCGAGTTCTATCCAATGAGATTGGGCAACTAGTCTCGTTGCATACACAAAGATGAAAACAATGATCTAAGTGGGTACACATTTGGGTGCAAAGACTTTGCAATTGTTCCTTAGGTATGGATTTGGTTACCTTTTTGTACCATGTTATGTGAGCTTGCTCTTGGGCTCATAAGATGGACTGAGATGTTTCATTTACACGAGTTTACGCTTGGGCGAGTGAGTGAGGCAATTAGCAACTCAAGATTACACTTTGGGTTGGCAAGATTAATATTAGCCTATCGGTAGTTCCATAAATTGTTACAATGGTTCCGTGAGTTGTTCCATGTACCATGGGTGAAAGTAAATCTTTCTTGGGTTTACTATAAGTGGCAAATAGGCTGGTCCGTAGCTGTTTAGCACAGCACTAGGGGATCCTTCCTAGGCATAATTACAAGTGGATCAATCAAGACTGTAGGGGTTAGTCTATTGATTCAAGTAATCATTGCTGTGCTCTCTCATAAACTTTCTTGGATTAGGAACAGAAGGCAGTGCAAAAGCAAGCTTGAGGTTAAGCTAAAGTTAAGATTGAAAATAGAGTCATCAGGGATGAAGGATCAAACACGTAACTCATCTCCTCTTCTTGGAGAGATGATTTGCAATGAAGTGTTAACTCATTGCTTATGTTCACATTATGCAATCATGAGTCCCTACCTTAATATATGTTGGAATTGATGGTCTTGCAAGTGGTGAGTTGTGGGATGGATAGCGGTGAAGTGCTATACCATTTTGTCTAAGCTTGCTATTAAAAGACTTAGGTTGCAATGCTCAATTCTTTCTGGGGAACCTTGCTATTGCTCCTTGAGTGGCTTGGTGTTGGATTAAATTTTGAGTTTGGTCAGATAGCAAGTGGCATGAGCTTATCTATGTTGTGAACAAAAGTTAGTGGTGTTGGGTGTTATAAATCTCCATCGGTGGAGTGTGGCATTTATGTTGCATTTTGTCGAATCGAGTTAGCACTTAATACTCACATAAACATTTGTAGTAGTGATATGGGCGTTGCTTGTGGTGTTGCTTGATTGATGATCAAGACATTGTGATTTCTTATATCATATCCATGTGATAATGAGTAATGTGTTTACGAAGTTGTTTGGTTAGACAATGATCAACCCTAAAGTGGTTGATGGTGAAGCTATTCTACTGCACGAAGTAGCATGT
>NW_003314278.1:1913592-1915949 GCF_000143415.4 Selaginella moellendorffii
GAGATTTGTTTTGAGTGAACTATGTGAAGTTGTTTATAGAAGGAAGTTGGTTGAGTCTTGAAAGTTTGCAATCCTAGACTAAGAGTCATTTTTTTTCTCTAGGATGGAAAATTTTCCACAAATTTTCCTAGGCTTTTCGAATGGCTGATCTATTGATCACTTTGTTTGAAAACCATTCCATTTTCGTAAACTAGTACAAACTAGTGAAGGGGTTGGAGTTGACTTTGGTTAGCTTAGACCTTATTAGGTAGTTTGTAAGATGCAACCCGAAAGGGATGCTGACTTTTGGAGCTAAAGCAATTGAGTTGGATAGAGTCTGGAGTTGGTGCAGAAAAATGGCTGTTATGCTTTTCTAAGAAGGGTGACCCTTGTGCCTTTCTTTTGTAGTGTTATGCTTAGTGGTAGGTTGCACCTTGCATTTCACTAGAGTCTATGAGAGTAGTGAGCTCTCACTGATCTTGACTTAGTCTTGGCAACCCTGCGCCTTGGCTGAGGATGGTGATGTCCAACTTAGTTGTTTAAGGTTGAAATGTTGGTACTTGTACTATAGCTTTGTCTATGAGGAGGTTGTGTATCGATATAAGTCCATCTCATGGTTTTCACTTTAGTTTTGACTGAGTGTTAATCATATATAGCTAGCCTCTTTAAGGCATGCTCAGAGCTACGAGGCTAATGCATTGGTGAGTTTGTCACAGTTGAGTTGGATTTGAGTAGTCATTTAGTTTATACTTGTCCATGAACCTTTATCTTGTGCCTAGGGTATTACATTCATATTGGACATATATACAACTCAATGGCGTGAGTTTAGTGTTTGGGTTTTGTGAAGGCAAGTTGAAAAATGATTGTTGGTTGCTTTGCAACTAGTGGTTGCTAGTAGACTTTATCAAAGACTTTTGGCACTTCACTCGATGAAGATTTAGTAGTGATGGGCTTGCTTTACCAGATGAGTGTTGTGGAGGATATGTTCTTTAGACTTACATGAGGTATTTCCATGTTGGTATATCAATTCTACCTTTATCAATATCATTTGGTTGTGTTTAGATCGTGGTGTTGGATTTTATTGAGTCTTGGATGTGGTGAATCACTCCTTGATGTTGTGTTATCTGTACCTGTGAAGGGTTGATCTCGGATACTAAATATAGTATCTTCAACTTTGGTTAATTTAGTTGCTAAAGAGTTTTGAGTGGTGATTCATTTTTGCTTTCTTCTAGCTTTGTTATGGTGTTGATGGCATTGAAGTGATGCCTTGTCATTGATATTATTGATGTTAAGATTCAAGTAAAATAAGATGTCTATCCTTAGGATTGATATTGAGTTTCATTAGTCTCGATAAAGATAGTGTTGATGATTTGGTTGTAGCTTTATGTTATTAGCATTCGCGCATTTGCTAGTTAGCAACTATGTTGACGTTCAAATGAACTGAGTGGCAAGTTTGAGCTAATTGTGTTCTAAATGAGATTATTTAGTAGGGGTTGAGCTTTGGCTTTTCCTTGAAAAGTGATTCAATCGTGGACTATGCTAACTCTACAAGCGAAAGAGTTAGTGATCGATATTGGAATGTTTGAATCCTTGTTAGATTCAAGTTAGGATATATCGATCATTGATAGTTCTTCTTATGCTTGTTATGAAGTGAGTTACATCTTGCTATAGATGGATTCATGGAGGATCGTTTGGTGATCATTTGTTGAGCATAGCTTCATTATGCTTGGCTTTTGGATTGATGTAAATCTACTCTTCATTAGCTTAGCATTATGAAGTTTAACTTATGGATGTGTTGAGGAGAATATTATGGGTTGTACCATGATTTCTTTTTTAGCATTGAAATTAGTTCATGCAAGACTCGTGATCATTATTAGGCAAGACTTGGCTATAGGCTTCTTCGAGCTTTTAGTTCTATGAGTTTTCATGATTGTGGTCCATTTGTAAAAAGTTGTTAGGGAAGGCATTTTAACTTGCTAGCTTTGATGTTGAAGTTAATATTTGTATCTACCAATCATTGGTGATGATTGACTATCATCTAGGATAGTTGATTATCCTTGTCAAGTGGTTTTGCTTGATTATTATTGATCTAGAATGATTTGCTATTCTTTGGGATGGTAGATTTCTTCTTTGACGATGATTATGCATTTCTCTATTGATAGGATAATTGATGATCTTTTATGATAGTTAGCTATTCTTTTTTATGGCTTATGGCTTTTTGCAATATTACATGTTCTTTGTGGTTTGCTTTGGATTGGTCTTTAGGGTTTGAGATATCGATAGGATGTTGCTGACACTTGCTTGAGCAACTCTGGTTCCTTGGTACTATTGACCAGGATCTATTTAGATTGGCTAGTGCAATAGTTGGCAAAAATGAG
>NW_003314278.1:1916049-1918812 GCF_000143415.4 Selaginella moellendorffii
TTTTCATTAGTTAAATTTATCATGAGTTTTTCTTTGATGATACACTGGCTATGTAATTATGTTGGATAGTGAATCTTATGTTTTCCAACTATAGTGATCTTGGTGGTTCCTATACTTCAATACTGGTTTATCATATGATAACTTACTTGGAATACTTTTGTGTTCTAATCTAAGATTTAATCACTGGTAATTAAGTCTCTAAGATATCATTGTCTATGACTTTGATATTGTCCATCTATTGATCTTTGAGTTTGGGCCAGTATAGGCAGACTGGCTTCGGCACTTCATGTGCATGGTAAAATCTTTAGTCATGGGGTAGCTACTGTAGACTGGTCACATAACCCGCCTTTTTGTCGATGTTCCTTATTCCGTCAAAAAGGGCGTGACCATGTAAACAACTCTAACTGCTTGTTTACAGTAATCTATCTAAACCTTACTGATGGGTTTGGTTTCTTTGCTCAGAAGGGTTGGGGCCTCTAGCTTCTCTCTCTATATCCCTGCAGGTAGGGCATATCACACTTTTGTAAGCTGGGTGACAACTAGAGCAGCAAGGGTGGCTAACTCCGTTGGTCATTTCCTTGTCGGCGATAGTCGGAAGGTGTTTGAGCTGGTAGTGCATCCGTGCTAGACAAAGAGGTTACCCCTAACTCATTTAAGTTAGTGCATTTCTCACATAGTGTGAGTACCATGAACTTTTTCTGGAGTTGTTTCCTTGGCGGTATTCTAGACTGGAGTATGCATCGACAAGGACGTCGATCTTCCCTAGGGGGGGAGAGTGTCGCAAATGTGACTTCAGGTATCAAAAGTTACCTGTCGGCCAGTCCTTACGGACACTCTTTTTTTACTGCCACAATGGCAGGAGGTCGGTATTGCTGGGCCCGTTATCAATCTCCACCTAAGCTAGTTGAAAAACTGGTATTAGTGTGTGCACTTGACCAGATGAGCATAAGGAAGGAATTCCTAAGTGCCTATTTAGTCAAGCATACTTGACTTGGTTGGAGAAATTCATTCATTGACTTGCACTTGCTAGTGTTGGGAACCCTCGCGATATTGAGCTTGGTCCCTCAATATCGCTAGATGATAACTTATTGTGTCTGCCAAACACCTGTAAGCAACCAAAAAGAACGACTTGAGAGACGATCCATGGGGTTCAAATATAGAGGAAATGGGCTCATGAATAAGAGTGTACGCCATTTTCCAATCAGTTAAGGGTTTTGGGATATTTGGGGTTAAGCGTCCTTGGGTTTGAATATTACTGGGTTGGGTGACCTCCCGTGAAAGTCTAAACTCAAGAGTTTACAACACCCTCGCTATCATGCCCTTTGTGTTAGTTTCATTTCGGTCCCAAATGTTATTTATGGAAAGCATCCAGATTTGCTCATTTGGCATATTTATGGAATGTAGAGATTGACCTGAACACAATGGTGTTTGTCCTGTGTCCAAATTCGCAATTTAGCACCATTCCATATTTAGTAAGTTTCAAACTTATCCCATAGATACTAAGGGAGGCTTGGGATGAAAGCCCAAAGCATGTGTTCCTCAAGGGGGGGGGGGCCTATGGGGGGTTCCAAATGTATAGTAGGGATAGTGGGTAGGTCGGGCATGGCTGACCAACCTGAGGCATAGTCTAGCTCTCGCTTGCGTGCCTGTCCTTGTTCTACGTCTGGCTTGGGTCTAAGCCCAAGCTCCACACCATGCTAGCTGGTGGAGTACCCATATCTTCGCGTTAGGCTACTGGTATGCTGAAATAGTGCCAAACTCCATTTGGCTCCGTTTTGCATGCTAGTCCTGGCATTGGGATGCTGGTTACTTTAGGACTATTCCAAGTCGCTCCGGGCTCTTGTCCCTTTGCTCCTTGGGCTGTAAGCTCGGGAGTTGCTCCGTGGTTCGGTTCCGTCACTCCTTGGCTCCATGCTTGGGAGTTTGGCACCGTTCCTTCGTTTAGTGGCCCAAGGCCCTAAACCTCAGGTTCCACACCACGTTCCTTTGGACACATGGCATATGACATGTGTCATATGTCATGTGGCATAAAGAGGGTTTAGGTTCCCCTTCGTGGTGTTATTCTATGGTAAATTACCATAGGATAAAGGGTAAAAACTACATACGCTACACAGGCCTTCTACACAAACATCAAAATGTTGAGCAAAGGTAATTACACCTTCTTGTGTATAGAAAAACTCATGTCACCAGACCATGCTCCTTAATAAACTTTGCAGAAACAAAATTGTCATCACTCCCACTATCCAATAAAATCTATACTGGACTATTACAGAACACACCCTGTAGCTTTAAAGTTGATACATGAGTGTTTTCGAGCTCCATCTTATTCTACACACAATTAAATTGATGAGCAACGATCAAAAGCCTCTTCCTTCAATTGGAATGGTCATTCCCATCATCCTCACACTACAAAATTTACAAATTTTTAGTATCTAACTTACTATCAGTAGAAGATTGGCCATTTGTTTTGCCCTACTATTTATTTTTTAATTGTATATAATCAGTCTTGTAGTGTTTAAACTCGCTGCAACAATGATAACCCTTTTTATAATTCTTCATAAAGAATTGTTTCTTTGACCCCTTTGCATCTGAAGTAGCCACCACAAACTTAAACCTGTGATGCTTGTTCCCATCCTTGTGTCCATGGCGATCATTATGATAATTCTTGACAAAAAGACTCCTTGAGTATCCCCAAATAGTGGTACTATGAACTTGTCATAGCAAGTTAATGCTGATTGCAGTTATTCCTCGCCCCTGAAAGCT
>NW_003314278.1:1919264-2103397 GCF_000143415.4 Selaginella moellendorffii
CGAGTAAGTTTGGATTTTTAGACTTTTAGTCATTCACTAAGTTTCAACTACGGTTGGACACATGGTGTCAACCATGTTCCTGGGCAATGCCAATCTTGTTGGGAGTATATCTACAAAGAGTTCAACAAAATCAAGTCATATGAATATCATGTTCTTACTGGCAAATGTAGTACTGAAACATAACAACAGAGCAATGTTGTGAAGCTGATATACCACTAACATTCAATGATCAACTCTATACAATGATGGACGAGTGGCTTTAGGACTGTCAAACTGTAAATTCACAGAGACAGACTTAGGAATCAATGTCTTCACCATCTACATCCCAACAATCATCATTACCAACACCAAGAGCTTCACAACAATGATCACTATTACCTCCATATGGAGAATCAGAGCCTAAAGGTATGTTTTGTAGTTTTTGTTCATAATCACTTTTGGCAATGACAAAAAAAAAACAAGAATCTTGAAAAGCATAGTTCAGGCCAGCTGAGGAAGAAGTCTTGCACACAACTTGCAGAACAACTTGCAAGAGCACTGTGTGACAACAATGTAAACCTCATTGATATAATGGAAAATAGCTAGAAGGAAATTTGTTGTCATAATTTGAAGAAAGAAGAATTCATGAAGCATACTCTGGCTATAGATAGCCAGATGGTGAAGAGTGTGGATCAAGTAGCTCAAGCCTTGTTTGCAATTGCTGATTCTTTGGTAAGTTAATTCATATTGTTATTCATGAACTTCACTTTTGTAATTTACAGTATCACTAATTACTATCTCCGAAGCGACAAGAGAGATAATGAATTGATGAAGATGTGATGATTTACCTAATCAACAATTCTAGGCCCAGCATTCCCACCTTGCATTGCCACTGCCAATATCCTTGGATCGATTCCATCAATTTAGATAGAGCATTCTTGTTGGAAGGACATGAGTGTTCACGTAAAGTTGTTTGTATCAATTGTCTGGCAATAGAAACACAAATGGATCAGAGTTAGATTGAAAGGAAGGAAAGAACTTTGCAAGAGTAAGTACCAAGAATGCCAAACTGCGAAATGACAATCTTTGTGTATGGTTGATTGAATCCCCTCTCAGTGACCACTACTCAGGTATCACCTATAAGCTTGGCAATGTTGTGGGGATTCAAGATGAGATTTTTCCCAAGGAATGAAGAGAAGAAAATACATACTAGAAGTAAAGATTGCTTGTGTTATCTTTGACCACCCTGGTACTCACAATCTTCCGGACAACATCCAGGCCTTCTACCACCCACCCTACCACCAAATTCATTGGGAATTTCGAAGAATTTGTTGGGAAACCAAGTAGGATTCCAACTTCTAGTGATAGAACAGCTTCAATGGCCTCAAGTTGCATTCCCTTGTGTCACCAGTCTCAAGCTGCATTTCCAAGCATCTTCTACAGCACCATTCCAAATCATTTTCTTCCCTCTTCCTCTTGCCGCCAGACCACTCAACATGCAATCATTTAATCATTTTAAAACCTTCCCTATGAGAAGAACGAAAACGAACTTGAATGTTAGAATCAGACCAACACTGGCAGCAGCTGTGACTCTAAACTCATTATAGAGCCCCCTCTCTTTGCTCTTAGCCAGGTTCCCTGCTGTGCCCGCATTCAAGCCTTGTACTGAAATCTTTGAATTAAAACCCTGAAAAATAGAACAAAACTTGAGTTTGTGAGCATGCTAAAATAAATAAATTTGTGAGCTTCAAGTGGATTTGTTTAAGTCTACTACATAAGTAATGAGAATGTTTCTAAGCTTTGTAGCAGTGACATGAGGCTCCAGTTGCTAGCCTTGTGGTTGATTAGTCATTGGCTCAAGCTCAATGTCTATTTCCCCTATGTCACCTATACCAATAATGAAGTTATGCAGAATGCAAGCCGTTTTTATGGCAACTGTTATCTGAGTGATGGTTTAAACTTTAACCAACTTCTTAAACATCCTTCAATGACCTTTAAGCAATCCAAAACTTCTCTCACATACCATCCTCAAAGACGATAAGTAAAAATTGAATGCTTCCCTCAATTTAGTTCCATTTGCACTTGGAAATGGTCTAACCACGGAAGCTTGTAGTATCCCAAGTCTCCAATGATATATTCCCAAAACTGGTATTGGCCTCTTAAGACTATTGGTAAGTTAAGAATCTCACCTGATTGAGCTCTTCTATAGAATGAACTCTTCCTCAAAATAGTTATGTCATTGCAACTCCCAGGATCTCCAACTTAACTCAATGATTGCTTGCATGACAATGGAGTTATCCTTGTCCTTGTTATAATAATTACTTGTAAAAGTGTTTCTAGAAAGTTCAACTTCGAAATGTGTGCAGTCAATTGCACCATAGCAATTCAAGAAGCCACAAAAACTCTCAAAACCTATTTTTACTACTAACAGATCTACTGGCCACAAGAGAAATTGTACTAGATATTGGAATATTGAGTCAGAGAACTTCTAACAATACTTCCAGACTATTGCTTTAGAAACACCAAAATGCTCTGTCAAACTAGCAAAAGAATCACCTAAACCTAATCTCCATAAAACAATGGCAACTTGTTTACCAACAAGAACATATCTAGATGGAATGTTTTTCAAATTTGGAGGCAATGTTGTTTGCATTAACAGAGCAACAAGTTCACAAATTGTCATGAACTACTCCTCAGAAACTCTAAAGAACTCTCTCCACTTTTTTGGATCTTGCATTCCAACCTCATCCACCCAATGACGAAACTAATGAAGAGACCTTGGTTTGATATAGAAATCTCCCTCCTGAAAGAAGTTTAATTGCAACCAACTCCTAACTATTGCCAAGCACATGTGATGTTACACTAGCACTAATTGTTGGTAAAGAGTAGCTTCAAGCCTCTAGAGGTACATGCATTTTGCATCGTGATTTAGGCACAAAGGCATTTCCTGAGTTAGGAATTGAGATCAGGATTTCTCCATGTTTAAATTCTTGACTTGGATGACTGGGCATGTAATGGTTATATAGGCTAGTGATAGCACGCCAGACCTATCCCCTTTCTGTCTTTTATATCCTTGGCCATAATAACATACACTCCACTTGCTCAACATCTACTCTTTTCTTCCATGCCTATCTTACTCATTGCCTTTTGGGGATTAAGTCTATGAGATGTAGATTAATCTCAGCATCAACATCTTTACAACAACACATGGCTAAGTATTTCTTTCCTTTTTATGTTTGGATTTAGTTTAGATTAGAGAGGATTCATAAGATCATTGTAGAGGTGATTTTGTAGTTCTCTACTTTGGCAACTACAGTGGGATAGGAGAAGTGAAGAGTACTCAAAGAACAAAGACTGGAAGCCTTGGCCACAACTAAAAGAAGAAGCCAAAGTCAAGAATCAAGGGAAAAATTGAAAAAAAAAAAAAAACAAAACAAAAAGAAGAAAAAAAACGAAAAAGACGACAAAAACCTACAGCAAGAAGCATGGCAATCATGCTAGAGACTAAATGCTTGAAGACTACGATCATCTAATGATCGCTTACTTCTTAAAAAGTCCAAACATCTTCCATAACCGCCTGTTGGTGAGAGGTTGAAGATGAAGAATATTCTACACATCAGAATATTTGAAGAATCTCTGACAAGAAATTAGAGCAAGCAAGTGCTAACGAGCATGAAAATATGAAGAACACTTGAAGATTGAAGCCACCCAAATCATGGAAAACTTGGACTGTGAGCGTAATCGTTTTTAGCGAGAGGTTGAAGAAAACAAATATATCAAGAATCTGCGACAAAGAAACAACCAAAGAAAAATTCTAGTGGCTGGAGATGGAAGAAGAATGAAAGAGCACGATTGCCCATGTGGAGACATAAGCTGTACAAGATACAAAGATTGCCTTTTGTGATGTTTCAGAAATTATGCAAAATCATACAAGCAATGCTATCTAAAATGGTGATGCAACATTTGCAAGCAAGTAAAAGCAAGACTCCGACTCAAGGATGAAAATGCCATAGCAGTAGAGAGAGAAAAATGAGAAAAAATAGCCCAAGAAAATGACGTCAAAAAGAGTGACAAAAGTTTAGAAAAAGGAGAGAAACAAAGCTTCAGTTGCTTTCTAAAACTCCAAGAAACACTTTTGCAACTCTTTTACAAATTGTCTAGCAAATAGGAAAAATGCAAAAATGAGAAAATGTTGAAAGAAAAATATGTTTACTTCGGTTTCTTTGCAATTCAAAGAACCCTGACTTGAGTGAATCGTGGACACTTCTTTCAACAAACAAATATCGAATTCTTAGGCATACATAAATATGAAACTTTTCAACCATTAACACTTATTTTCAACACTGATTTGATGAGAGTTATAGCAGCAACAGAGTGTGAAACCTTGAACCACAAGTTCGTTGGTTTGTTGACACAAAATTACTTTACCAACTTCTTCAAAGTCCTCTGGGTGTAATGCTACCAACAAGCACTCTTAATGAACTATACACTATAGCATATTAGCATCGTTTAGGATGGACAAGAATAGCTGGAGAATTAAGAAATCAAGAATAGGGCAATCAACAAATTTGAATTGGGAATTTGAGTTCAAGAAACCGATGGGAACCTGAACTTGAGTCAAGTTCAAGGGAATGTCTTTAAAGTTCAAGGATTACGAATCGAAGGAGGAGAAATTTAAGATGGAATCACAATGGGCCAAGATTAAATATAGTAACAAACTTCAACTTTGACACTAAGGTCCAACATCGAAACCCCAGCTTAGAAATACATATCACTCGCAACCAACAAGGAAGAGTGTGTCCAAGAAATTTCAACATTTTAAGGAGTATTTTAGGAGATCTTGTGTCAAGATTACAAACTTATAATGCAAGAATATTAATTGAGACTATACCTTGGGAATTTTGCGAAGTGATCGACTCTGATTGTGAAAGAGAATGTGCTATAGGGAAGTAGAACAAAACCGGCAAGTACGGTATCAAGGAAATGCACCATCACAAAATTGACCATAGAGAAAAGCACGCTGGATAGATTTGCGCACATATAAGCTTAAAGCAACAAGAATCTGTTGGAAACCATACTTTGACGTGTGGATGTCACTTGAGACAAAAAACATACAAGAATTAGGACATTAAAAATACAACCACTGCTGTATTTAACATTTTCAAATCTTACAAATGACTGGGAAACACAAAAGCTCATAGTGAGAGCTCGAATTCCAAAACAACCAACATATTGTAAGAGATCAAAACAATTTTTCAAGACTGGACTACTAAAGAGAATTGCAATCATTTGCATACTTGCTTGATCCCAAAGTTGGCGAGCAGTATCCAAATTTACTAGCGAACAGCTAAGTCAATCAATTTATAACAAAACAGACCTCCTTCCAACAAACAAAATTGTGCTTACTTACACCATCAGATTTTTCAAATACAAGACCTTTCCTGAGCTAGACTCAGGAAAGTGACCTTAGGACGAAACTCGGGAAGAATCGAGAAAGAAAAACTCGATTGAAGACTCAAGACACAAGAGTTTGACTTTGCATTTATACTACAAAACCAAACTTGCAAAAGACTCAAGACACAAGAGCTTGACTTTCCAATCTATGAAGAACAACAATTGACTCAAGATAACTTAGGCAAAACACAAATTCAAGAAACTTACCTTGACATTCAAGTTGAGAAAACTCAGTAAACTGAATGTATAAATAGAAACTAGACCCAATCAAGATCCAGGAAAGAGATCTTTAACAAAAGAATCGAGAAGTGAAAAAGGAAGAGGTAGTAAAAGAGAAATTAGAACAACAACAGCAACAAATTTTAGAAACGATTTTAAACAAGTACGACAAAGAGGATAAACAAATTCAAGTTGCCGAGTCGAGCAACCCAGTCAAAGATAACAAAGAACTGAATATTGAAGACGCCCCAGAGTTTGAGGCATTTGAAGAAGCAAAATACACAACACCAGAGTTTTACTCAAATCCAGACTCACCAAAACAACAACTCAACCAATAAAGTCTATAACCACCTATGGCAACCATTAACCCAATAAGTACAATTGGAAGCATGGTTACATATCCAATTTTCACAGGAAGTAAGTTAGAAGATTCAAAATTACATGTAAAACAATTCAACAAGATTGTCAAAATGAACAATCAAGAACAGTATTAAGCCATATTTTTCCCATGCACACTTAAAGGAAAAGCTTTTGAGTGGTATAATACACTAGAGGATTCTATACCACATGACTAGAAACTTGAACAATTCAAGAAACAATTCCCAGCTGGAGGAACACCGAATGAGCATTATGAGCAAATTAAGAATATAAAACAGCAACCAAAGGAAGGAATTCAAGACTATACTAGACGATTCAAATTACATGCAAAGAAATGTAAAGATCTCATCACCAACAAAGGCAAGAGTTTGTCTTATATACATTAAAACTTGAGAAACAGTTTAAGCAATTCACTAAAGGTGAATCTTCTCATGCTAATGATGACTCAGATGATGAAAAGGAAGAAATATTAATCAAAACCAAAAAGAAACAGACACAGTGAAAAGACATTAGACATGTATTGAAGAAGTTAGCTTCAACTGAACTTAAACAAGGAGTCTTTTGTACAAAATGCAAAAATGAAGGACATTCTATTTCAGACTGTAAATTCCATTTACCCAAATGTCATGGCATTAGGATTTAAAATGCTTTGGTTGTTTTGTGTTTATGTTCTTTCACTTTTTATTTAGTCCAACTATCTATTATCTAATCTATGCTCTTAAGAAAGACTCACTTGAATAAAAGGGATTAATAAAGGGTCCAACAATACCAACCTCCTGCCAAATGTAACTGGATGACCTTGGATGGATGGAGTGAGAATAAGCATCTTATATTGCAAAGTTTAAGCTTGACTAGCTTCTTTTTGCCACCACCTAACACTATATCTTGATGAGGAACACTTTCAAGTTTCTTCCACACTCACACACTCAATATAAACCATTTGTATGTGATTTAATGCATTACTTTAACAAAGGAGCATATGGAAAAATAGATTGAGTATCTATTGCCTATACTACAGTGGAGCTGATGTAATCTACTAAGGACCCATATGTTCTTATGTATTCTACATCAAGACCTACTCAAATTTTAGAAAATTTTAGATGTATGACTTTCGAGTCACCAACTTTGCTTCTTGTTTGATTGGAATCTCATTTTCCACCACAATTTATTTGCTGTAGCTCTTCATAGGAACTTACAAAAGGCTTTGAAAACCCTTCTAGCATCATTATGCATCAAACAGCTTTGCTCCTGTTTAAGCATCTTCTCAAATCGAGCCTTCCTCTTGGTGCTAATAATATTTATGACTTGAAGAGTGGTCTTCTTTAGTTTTCTAAGCTCGAACTTGTGGCTTTATTTGTTTGCAATCTTTGGTACAACTTGGAATGCATGTAGATCATTTATCTCAAAATCACTTTTTAAATCTTACTACTTCATGAATCATAATTGCCATTATTGCTTATGGAAAATTCTTCTACCACCCTTGCAAGATTTTATTGCACAATTATCTTGACTCACTTCTCTTCATTGTGTCATCTATATTCTCTCTACCATAAAAACCTATAGTAATGTGCTTTGAGAGTCTTTTAATACTTAATGAGGAGCTTTCCATAAAGCTCCTTGTAAATCTGTCGACCATAATATAATATAACCATCATTTTCTACTACAAGCCCAACTGTTTTTATACAATCAGGTTTTATTTTACAATATTTTAAGCGTGAAGCTTTAATAAAAATCTTGTCCCCAATATATACATCTGAGTTGTAAAGAATATTGATTGGGCATGGAGAATGTGTATAAATGCCAGATTCATATAACACTCTTTCTCCATCTAGCATATCATATAGGACAAAATTGCAATCTACCTGTATGATAAATCGATACCTAGCATTCTTGGATTGAAAGATATATGGATCACTAACAAATGATCCCAAGGATTTAAAACCACTAATTATGCTTGTCTTAAAAGGCCAACAATCTTCTAAATCTGAATACCAATCTTGGATTTGATAATAACTCTTGTTATGAGTAATTTGGGGCTGGATTGAAGGAGTATAAGGAGGAAAGGGAGTTATTATAAGTGTTTAATTCATTATGTTCACTTTTATCAATAGGCCATGAAACATAATCAATTCCTAAGAGTTTAGATATAACTAACATTGTTCCATAGCCATTCACCCGTGCTTGGGGGATGATGATTTTAAGAATTTGCATATATTCATATCTCATAATATTAGAAGATAGTGCAATAGACTCGTCAGAAGACACTGAACAAGTGATGGCTATCATTGAAGGAGCAATACTGAAGAACCAAAGACGTATAGTAACATAATAATTATCTGTGATTGCAATATTATATGTAAAGCTTTACCCCGCAGAGTAAAAAGCAAATTTTTGAAGAGAATTGATAAGAGAAGAAATAGCACTTGTGACTTTCCTTGTTTCGAATTGGGAAAATTGCCCAGGATGTCGAGCATCCAGGATTGTCATGCTAGAGATATGCAAGAAAAAATCCTATTAATATAATGATAGTTAAAGCATACACCAGACTCCTCATTATTAACAACTTTATTATGAAAATGTGGAAACCAATTAATCACAAAATTAATCAATAGGAGAGCTCACCTTTTTTATCAAAGCTCAATATAATGAGAAAATATATGTTGGTTGGTTCTCCATAGCTTGTGTAGATCTAATTTTTTTTCCCAGCCAAAAGAGATTGGTAGTGGACGAAAAATACCTTAATTTGTATCACTTTTCAAAATGTTTGAACTTTTACTTGGAGAATTGCTTTATGTAGAAGTGGGCCATTTTTCATCAGTTTGTATCAACATGTTAACTTGTGGAGCCTTTGAAAATGTTAGCTATCAATAAGTAGACAGAAGGATTGCTAAGGGTTACAAGCCCAATGCCATAGCCTGTAACAATAGAGAAAAAAATTTATTGTGTACTTTATTTAATGAAATGAGAAAATTCAAAACTAACACTCAATTGATATTATGGTATAGCTTTTGTTTGTGATTTGTTTATAATAGAGTAGTATTGCCTAGTAAATGCTGAATAAGTACAAAAATTAATAATTTTATACACTTTTGATCGTTCTCTATCGCTCTAGACACACTATATAGCATGACCATATATTTAGAATACTAATATATTCCTAAAGTGACTATATAAATATTATTGATAAAGATATTATATTAAAAGTAATACCTGGGAATGTGAATATATTTAGAACACTAAGATTTTAAGATTCTTAATACCCAATCTAAAAGAAAGTAAAATAAAATTTCTAATATTAATTTTTTATATTTATTAGAATATGAATATATTTAGTACACTCCAGACCAAAAATATAAAAATAATAATTACTAAAACAGAATTTTATTAATAAGATGTTACATGTAAAGTATGTTTTCTTGGGATATAAGAATCCTAAAATGTTAAGAAAACTAATATATTACTACCTAGACTCAAAAAATAGTAAATAAAAATTAATAGGATTAATTATCATTAATTTGGGAATAATTATTTATTTTTATGTTTTACTTAGAATATGAATAAAAATATAACTAAAATTCTAAGAACATTAATATATTACTCAGACCCAAAAAAGTAAACCTAGAAATTAAAAAATTGTATATACTCTTAAACTCAAGCACCTAGAAAGAGAATATAAATAAATTTACTTAATATTTAATTAATATAGATATTAGCAAAGAATTACTATACCATATTCTTTACTTAGAATATAGAACAATAAAATTTTAAGAACACTAATATTACTACCCAGACCTAGGTAAAACTAAGACAAAAATATAAAAAATAATTGTTATTCTACAAATTATATTCCATAGTACTAATAAACTATGTTTGTAGTTATTCAAAAGATTTATAAAGGTTATAAAGACTAAGCTAACCCAAACCTTGAGCATTAACCTCATGTTAAAATGTAAGTCTCATGCCTAGAGAGAGGCAATCCATATAGAATTGTTGTGATTTCCCAATCAATACATCAGTACAAACAAGGAATTTCCTTGTCAATTAGTGAGGTATCTATCAATCATATACATAAAGAAGAAAAATGTATAACAGGCTATCTTAATTATATTTACTAATTGAGTCAAATTTAAGTTAAAATGAATTTTAATCATAGTATCCAAGCTAGGAAACAATATTCTTGGCCCAATGGTTTTGCAACCTGAGCAACATCTACTGCACAATCACTAGTAGACTTGGTAGCCATGTCCTATAGGAACCCCAAGAGCTCTTGTTCTTGTGCCTACACAATCCCTTATATAAAGAGTTTTCCAAGAGAAAAAAAAAATTGATAAGTGATGCAAGAGGGCTATAGTCCTATAGTAGGCAACATTTTTTGTCACTTACAATCCATGGTTGTGCCTCAACAATTCTCTGCCCTAGCATCTAATCTCCTAGATCTACATCTATATAGCATACTTGAATTTGAAGTTAAACTCTAAACTTATTGTGCTAAAATACGAGGGTCTAATACACACTTAATATCCCTTATAAACATTAACTCCCTATATCTAGCTCTTGTATGCAAAGCAATGTCAAATGATATCTAATACAATTTTGGCATACTAATGGCTTAACATGAGGAGGTGGGTACTATTGACTATATTACCATGGAGTTTAGGGTTAAACCCAAATTAGACTTAGAATAAGGAATGACACAGCCCAGTGGAAGACAAATTAATGTGTTAAATGCTCTACCATACTTTTAACCACTATCTTTATTACATTTAAAACTCCCCACAATGCCCTAGTTCTAAAAGTTAGTTTCTAAGACAAGCTCGAAAACTTATTAAATATAGAATAAAACTAGATTGTGAATCAAGATGTGAGAACAATACTATAGTTAACAAATGAGTTTCTTTAACCAGATCAAATATGCTTGACTAATAGCATTTAGGAATTTCATCTTTATGGTCATTTAGAGCATTACGAGAAGCCTATCGCAACATGATAGCCTTGGCTGATACACTTGATGAAGAAAGTGTTGATTCACTATTTTAAGGAATCCCTGAGAGGTCATCCAACTCAGTACTATTCAAACTTAAAGATGGTTAACACCAAATGTCCCAAAACTATTAACCAATTTGAAAAGGGGGTACACTTTGTTCATATGCCCTTTCCTTTTATATTTGAACCTCTATAGATAGTTTCTTAAATTGTTTTCTTTGATTATTTATATTGCCACTATAGTAATAAGGAGAGAATATTGATAAGGATTAACCAAAAAATATCTTTTGATACCAAAAATCACATTCACAATAGCCCACGAATCCACATGGTTCAGACTAAGTGCCAGTCATAGATTAGATCAATCAATTTCCCAAGACACTCAATTGCTAGATAGCACTACCTATGGCACTCCATTACTCTAGAGTGCTGGCCATAGTGCTCCATTATTAATCCAGCTCTAGGGAAATTTGCAAATGGATGGATAAGACCTTAGAACAACATCCAAGTGCTGCAGATTACAATCTCTCCTCCATTTGCAGTGTCAATGAATGCGATTCTTTTCACAATTCTAGCCATGACTCCAACAGTTTAACTCTACTTGCTATTCAGTGAATGTAGCAAGATTTTAGTTGCAGATAATCTATTTTCCCTACTACAAAGAATTCTAACAATCAAACAATAAAATTTTGTTGATTTTGATGCAAATATTATTTTCTTTAATGTTTCTTTTCTTGGAGATGGCTTTGCTTGCTACTCACTAGACTAATCAAGCCTTAGAGGACTATGCCAGACTCAGTGATTAGGGTGTTTGTTTGTTAAAACTGATGGTTTGATTGAATTTTTACTTTGAATTGAATAATCTAGATTGTTTGATAAAAAAATAGGAAATTCATATGGCTCATGTGTGGATGACACAAACTATAATGAATATCATCCAAATATTGTGTTCATTGTTCATTACCTAATCATGATCTATGAAACCAATGATTGATTGTGAAATTTACATAAATTCATACAAATCCAATTCTATTCATAGACTATGAAATCCTCTTTTTCCTATGATTTTGGCATAAAGAAAATCACATTATTTTCAACTTAAATTATTTCCCTATATCAATGAGTGTATATACTTCAAACTTACATAGTTCTTATTATACCCTTCTATGTATAGTCTTTCAATTTTAATTTGATAAAGAAAATGATGTTTTTATAATAGGCTATCCAACCTAGCTATATATAAAGTAGTAAATTTTATTTAATCTTTACCTGTTGTTAAGTAAAGTCATATTTGCTTTCCTTACTATACAACTTATGTTTCTTAGTTTTTTAAACAATTCATCAAGTGCTTGGAATACTTCTCTAGCATCTCATTATAGATTAGGATATCATCAATTTAGACAACAATAAAGTGATTTAGATAGGGTACAAAGATTTGATACATTAGTGCTAAGAACATTGTTATTTAATGAACTTTCAATAGTAGTTGTATAGCCCTAAAAATGCCCTTAACTTGTATATGTTCAATAGTCATTGTATCATTTAAACCTTCTTAGGATCCACCTTAAGCTTGTCCTTGCCTACCACATGCTCAAAAGATTTTACCTTTTGTTGATTAAAGTTATATTTGTTCTCTATAACATACAACTTGTGTTCCCTTAGTTTCTCAAATATGTTCATCAGGGGTTTAGCATATTCCTCTAATGTCTCATTATAGATTAGGATATGGTTAATGTAGATGACCACAAAATGATCCAAATAAGGTACAAAGATGTATTTCTACATTGACGACCACAAAATGATCCAAATAAGGTATAAAGATGTAGTTTTACATTGACGACCACAAAATGATCTAAATAAGGTACAAAGATATTTCATCAACATCAAGAACATTGTTGGTGCATTAGATAGCCAGAAGGGCATCACTCAAAGCTTTCATACCTTATTCGACAAGTTGTCTTCTTAATATCTTCTCTACTACTTTGATTTAGTCATATCTTATCTTTAGGTCAATGTAAACTATAAATTTTGCCTTTCCAATTTGTTAGTTTACCTCGTTTATCTCACCACCATAGCCTTAGTCTTAATAAAGTTCCCTTGCTAAGGTTTATGCATATTGTATCAGCTCCTACTTGGTCCTACTTGGTTTTAACAACTCACTATACGAGCAATGGAGCGCTAGCCATTTAACCACAAATTCCTAAATTCTCTCCCAATCCCCTTCCCCGAGTTAGACTAAATTTAAGGTTCAACTACACTCCCCACAAACACAAGCAGCTAAGCAAACCAAGCCTCCAAATTCCTAACATTCATTGGTACAACAAAACTTGATCATGAGACCCTATAAATCCCAAGCCTTGGGTGCAACACTTGCTTCAGGATATCGGGTGGAAACACTATGGGTTAACGGCCCAGTATGGATACCCCTACTCCCCCATTTTCATCCTGAAGGAAAGGCCCAAGCCCTTAGGAAGGGCGAGGACTAATGAGCCGCAAGGTACTCAAGTGGGGCACCACTCCACTTGAGGTGGAAACACTACAGTCGATTTCTCTTCTGGGAGTGGGAGCTACTTTTGAGCACTTCCTTGGGTGGTCCCTCTAGCACCACCTAAATCCATGCTCACTCCCACCCAAGGCCCCTAAGCCTTAGCCTCAACCTTAAGTCAGTTTAGAAGCACCATTAGAGAGTTCCTTCAAGATTAGTTTTTGGACCTTATTATCTTTACTATACTTTTGGAACCCTTTGCAACCCTTCCTCCCCCCCCTAGGAGACACATGCTTTGGGCTTTTGCCAATGACCTGTATTAGTATGCGGACTTGGTTTCGGACTTGATCTCGGACTCTAATCTCGAACTCGACCTCAGACTTGGTCTCAGACTTGATCTTGGACCCGACTTCAGACTTTGTCTTGGAATCGATCTCGGACTTAGTCTCGGACCCAATCTCAGATCTCGAACTCAGTCTCGGACTTGGACTTAAACTTGGTCTCAGAGTCAGTCTCGGAGTCGATCTTGGACTCAATCTCAGACTTGGTGTCAAAGTCAGTCTCTGACTCGATCTTGGACTTGGTCTCATTCGATAAACTCTTTATCATTTTTGTCATGCTTTTTGGGGATCTTTTAGCCTACAACACCTCGGGGAGTTGGTTTCTTACAACTCCACCACCCATATAAAAAGTTTGATGCCCACATCGAATGTCTCTTTTTAATCCTATGACTTGTTGACCATGTCTCCAAGGGCATCCCCCCACTTAGTGGCATGCTTTAAGTTAGCCTCCCCGGCCAAGAGCCCATAACAATAGAATATAAGTGTCTCTATATCCCTCACCTCACCATGCCCTAATATAGTGTTGGGACTTAAACCTAGGTTTACTTTACTAGAGGTTTGGAACTCAAACCCAACCTCTGTAGAATACGTCTACGGATTTGACATCTTGAGTCGAGTGTAGTTCCCTACGCTTAGTCGACCTAGTTAACCCAACCTTCGGCGCGCTTTTGGGTCCCAACATATGACATTGCTTAATTTCTCAAATATATTCTGTAATTAAAGTTTGCATAAGTACATAGAGTTTGATATTACAAAAATTCCTCCATTACATCTCACGCATTTGCTAGGTTTCCCTCTAGTTCTCATGTTACTTCGCAATGTGAAAATCCTTTCCACTTCACATGGAACTCCCTCACCTCATCCTTGTCACTTGCTCTTGCATGCATTAAGGATGGCCTCAACTTTGTATTCTTCTTCTCCTTGGATAACCTTAGGTAAAAGTCTTATTTGGTCCATGCAAAGCGGATCCTCAAAGTATAGATTAAGTAAGTTCACGTGGAACACAGGGTGCATTTTCCCCATCTCCCTAGGAAGTCGAAGGCGGTAAGCCACCTTACCAATTTGATGTAAGGAACCGACTCCCCAAGATGTCGTAGGCTAAAGGATCCCCAAAAGCTTGACCGAAATGACAAAGAGTTCATCGGATGGGACCAAGTCGAGGATCGAGTCCAAGACCGACTCTAGGACCGAGTTCGAGATAGAGTCCGGAATCGAGTCCGAGACCGACTCGGGGACCGAGTTCGAGTCCGAGTTCGAGACCGAGTTCGAGACGGAGTCCGAGATCCGAAATCGGGTCCAAGACCGAGTCCGAGGTCGAGTCCGAGGTCGGGTCCGAGGTCGGGTCCGAGATCGAGTCCGAAATCGAGTCCGAGACCGAATCCGAAGTCGGATCCGAAATCGGATCCGAGATCGAGCTAGAGACTAAGTCCAAATACTAATACGGGACAAGGGGTGAAAGCCCAAAACGTGCGTCTCCCAGGGGGGGGGGGGGGCTGCAGGGGGTTCCAAAAGTATAGTAGGGATAGTGAGGTCCAGGAACCAGTTTTGAAGGGACTCTCCAGTTGGGCTTCCAAACCGACTTGAGGTTGAGACTGGGACCGAGGGGCCTTGGGTGGGAGTGAGCATGGACTTGGCTGGTGCCGGAGGGGCCATCCAAGGAAGTGCTCAAGAGCAGCTCCCACTCCCGAAAGGGAAACCGACTGCGGTGCTCCCGGCTCAGGTGGAGTGGTGCCCCACTTGAGTACCTTGTGGCTCATTGGTCCTCGCCCTTCCGGGGGCTTGGGCCTTCCCTTCGGGATGGAAGAGGGGGGGTAGAGGTACCCATACCGGGCCGTTAGGCCACGGTGTTTCGCTCCAACGTCCCGAAGCAAGTGCTGCACCCAAGGCTTGGGATTTAGAGGGTCCCATGACCAAGTCTTGTGGTACCAAGGGGTGTTAGGAATTTGGAGGTTTGGTGTGCTTGGCTGCTTGTGCCTGCGGGGAGTGTAGCCGAACCTTAAGTCCAGTCTAACCCGGGGAGGGGGATTGGGAGAGATTTGGGAATCCGTAGATGGATGGCTAACACTCTATTGCTCGTGCAGTAAGTAGCTGAAACCAAGTAGGAGCTGGTACCATAGGCGAGAACCTTGGCGAGGGAACTTAGCACAAGCCAAGGCAGAGTTGGTTGGATAGGCGAGGTAAGCTGGCAAATTGGAAAGGAAAAATTTGTGGCTTACAATTTGGTATCGGAGCCTCTTCCTCAGTTCTAGCAAAGGATAGAGGCGGATTGCTGGGAGATGGCAAGGGCAGGACGTAAGCGAACCCAGGTAGAGACGGAACCTCCTCCAGAGCTGGAGCCTCCGGTCGAACAAGAGGCTATGGATGAGGAATCGTTGCATGAGGAGGACTCCAGTGAGGCAACTTCCAAACAGGAGTCCGGTGGTGAGGTTCGGTCGTCCAAGGCTCGATTGGACGTTCTAGAAGGACAATTGGCACAGACCAATGCCCTGCTAGAGACTCTCGTACGCAAGCTAAAGCGTGACGAGAAGCGGAAGAAAAAGCGAAAGACTGCGGATGCTGGCAGCGCAGAAGGTGTGGACCCTTCGGCAGGGACTGAGGCAAAACCGGACAAGGTCGAACAGACCGAAGTGGAATTAGTCCCTCAGGCAGTTCCCAAGTACAAACCGAAGCCCCCACCGGTCTTCAAGGGAGTGAACGATTATAAGGTGGTGGAGGATTGGTTTTACGATATGGAGGACTACTTCTGAGCGTTGCAATTACCGAGCTCGGAGAAGGTCCCATGTGCAAAACCATACTTGGCAGATAATGCCAAGTTTTGGTGGAGAACAACAGAGGCCAACGAAGGACCGGTGGCCACTTGGGAAATGATGAAGGCGAGGATCCGCGCAACTTACGTTCCTCCGAATGCTACTCTGCACCTAAGGGACGAGCTGAGTAGGCTGAAGCAGACCGGAACCATTCAGGAGTATGTGAATGGGTTTATGGCAAAGAGGATACTTGTCACGGACATGGGGGATATGGATGCGTTCCATGCCTTCATATCAGGTTTGCAAACCTGGGCTCGCGGCGAAGTAATGCGGTGGAACCCGACCAACTACAAGCGTTGGATGCAGCCATCAAGGTGCATTTCAACGATAACTTGCGAAAGGGGAACACGATGGGGTCGGGATCCATGTTTAGCAAAGGGGCCAAACCAAGGGGAACGTTTAGCAAAGGGAAATTCAAGAGGAGTTTCTCTAAGAATGAATCCTCGGGGTTCCGGAAAGGCAAATCCGGTGGCCAGCGAGCGAGTACGTGGGGGAGTCAAGCGAAAAGAGACAAACCCACGGATAAGGAGGTCAAGTCGTATAGCAGCGTGGGAAACAACGTATGCTACAACTGCGGTGAAGCGGGACACTTCTCGAGGGAATGTCCCTACCCGAAGAAGGCCAGAGCCAATATGGCCATCAAGTCGGGTGAAGTCCAAACGGAGGTATGTGATCCAGTCCCTAACTCAAAGTTACTCATTACACGAGCAACTTTGGTAGAGAGTCGTTCGCGACATCTACTAGCCCTCCGAGGGAAGCTCGGAGGTAGCTTTGTTAAAATCCTTATTGACACGGGTGCTTCGGATAATTTTGTGGCTGCAGACATAGTCCGGCAAGCCGGACTAACGGTGCAGCGGCTAGGCGAACCAAGGACTATAGAGTTTGTTCAAGGTAGCCAAAGCACCGATGAGGTACTTCGACAAGCAAAAGTCGAAGTGGGGACTTGGAAGGTGGACATGGATTTCACCGTGTTGGACATGGCGGGATTTGACGTGATCTTCGGAATGGACTGGTTCAATCGATTCGTGGTAGCCTTGCATGGACAAGGTAGAAACCTTGTGGTACTGGCGAATGCCCAAGGAAGAAGATCTAGGGTGGAGGCCCAAGATCTAAAGGTAGGGCAAAGCAAGGCCAAAGATTCCTGCTTAAACCTGGTGTCCACAAGAGGACAACTCACTAAAGGAACTAAGGCGGCCTTTTTGTGCTTACTCTCGGTGAAGAGTGACAAAAAGACAGGAATGGAAGAAGTACCTTTAGTGATCCAGCGGGTGTTGAACCAATTCCAGGATACCATGCCGGAGGAGCTACCGGCGGGGCTACCCCCAGCACGACCGATAGAACATAAGATTGAGCTGGTCGAGGGTGCTGAGGCAGTGGTTCGTCCCCCTTATCGTTTGAACGAAAAAGAACTCAAGGAGCTCAAGTGCCAACTAGAGGAGTTGGTGGAAAAAGGGTATGTTAGGTTGAGCAAGTCGCCGTATGGGGCGCCGGTGTTATTTGTGAAAAAGAAAGATGGATCTATGCGCATGTGCATAGACTACCGCTTGCTCAACAAGTATACAAAGAAGAACAAGTACCCTTTGCCAAGGATTGAGGACCTGTTCGATAGGTTGGGAAAGGCAAAATACTTCTCGAGGATTGACCTAAGGTCAGGATACTACCAGATCAGGGTAGCCGAGGAAGATGTCGAGAAGACAACCTGTCGAACGAGGTATGGGAGCTTTGAGTTTCTGGTGATGCCCTTCGGGCTATGTAATGCGCCGGCAACGTTTTCGGCGCTAATGAACCACATCTTTGTACCCTATCTGGATCACTTCGTGGTTGTCTATATCAACGACATCCTGATCTATAGCGAGACGCTAGAGGAGCATGCCGAACACTTGGCGAAGGTGTTTGAGAAACTAAGGGAACACAAGCTGTATGGTAAAGAGAGCAAATGTGACTTTGCTCAACAAGAGGTAAAGTTTCTCGGGCATGTGGTGGGCCAGGACGGGCTCAAGGTGGACCCGGAGAAGGTCCAAGCGATCCAGGAATGGGAGCGACCGTCCAATGTACACGAGTTGAGGGCATTCCTGGGGCTATGCAACTACTATCGAAAGTTTATCAGACACTATTTGAGAGTAGCCCTGCCCTTAACGGACCAAACAGGAAAAGGGAAGATGGTGTGGACAGCGGAATGCGAGGCGGCATTCGTCCACCTCAAAGGGAAGTTGAGGAAGGCTCCCGTATTGGCATTACCAGACTTCGGTAAAGACTTTGAGGTAGAAACGGATGCTTCGGACTTTGCGTTGGGCGCAGTGTTGAAGCAAGACAACCATCCGGTAGCTTTCTTCTCGAAGAAGCTGGACAAGGCTCAACGGAAGTGGCCTGCCCACGAGAAGGAATTGTTTGCGGTGGTCAAGGCGCTCAAGGAGTGGCGACACTACCTTGGGAGACACTTCAAGGTTTACACGGACAATGTGGCAATGAAACACTTCTTATCACAGCCCGACCTAAGAGGGAAACAAGATCGGTGGGCCAATGCCTTGGCCGAGTTTGATTGCAAAATTCTGTATAAGCCGGGGAAGAGCAACATCGTGGCGGATGCGCTAAGTCGAAAAGCGAGCTTGAGGTTGGCAATATCCAGCACAACAGCAACCTTCTGGGACGATGTGCAGACAGCATATAAGAACGATGGTCTAGCACAGGAAGTGTTGCTGAGGAATCTAGAGGCGCGGGAAGCTCACCAGAGAGGTGAGCTGCCAACGGAAGAGAAAACGGGCTATGCGGAACGCAACGGACTCATTTATTACAAGCAAACGAGGGTGTATGTTCCAGAAGGGGAACTAAGGAAGGTGGCCTTAGAAGAGTGTAATGATGGACCTCTTGCGGGACACGGCGGAGTGCCCAAGACGATGGGCTTACTCAAAAGGAAGTACCATTGGCCAGATATGGCTAAGGACGTCCAAGACTATGTAAAGACATGTCCAACATGTCAGCAGGTAAAGGCCGTGACTAAGGCTAGTGGGGGCTTGTTGCAAAGCATCCCAATTCCAGATCACCCGTGGAAATGTCTTACGATGGACTTCATCACGGGACTCCCCCCAAGCGAGGTGTTTGATGCGATATTCGTGGTGGTGGACCGATTTTCAAAAATGGCACACTTCATACCCACCACAACGGAGGTGGATGCGGAAGGTGTGGCAAAGCTGTTCTTCAAACAAGTGGTTCGAGTGCGGGGAAGACCGGAAGAGATCATCTCAGATCGAGATAAGATCTTCACCAGTAGGTTCTGGAGGACTCTCCTAGAACAGTATCGCACCAAGTTGAAATTCAGCACAGCCTATCACCCACAGACAGGTATGGGGTATTGAGTCAAGTTGTTGGCACTAACACTTCTTGACAGACGGACAAACGGAAAGGGTGAATAGGCAGCTGGAGGATTATTTGCGATGCTATGTCTCGGGAGACCAGACCGATTGGGTAAGTCATTTGGGACTTGTGGAAATGTGTTATAACAACTCACCACATTCGAGTATCGGGGTGAGTCCATGGGAAGTCATCAATGGGCGAGCTATTGAAGGTCCTGTGGAACTCGGTGTGGCCAAGTATTATGGAGAGTTGCCCGCAGTGGAGGCATTCACGGCGGAAAGACTCAGCATTTGGAATCTAGTGAGGGATTCCTTGGAACGGGCTCAACAAAGGCAAACCAAATACGCGAACCAGAAGCGTCGGGATGTAGAGTTCCAAGCTGGGGAGAAGGTGTGGCTGAACACCAAGAACCTCAGACTACCAAGTGGGATCAGCCGAAAGTTGACCCAAAGGTAAAGATGCATGTATTCTTGTAAATGAATTGATCTTGAGTTCCTTAAACAGGTTCGCGGGGCCTTACGAGATTGAGGCACGAATTGGTAAAGTGGCTCACCGACTCCGACTTCCTCGAGAGATGGGGAAGATGCACCCAGTGTTCCACGTGAACTTACTCAAGCCGTACTTTGAGGATCCGCTTCGCAAGGACCAAGTGAGACCTTTACCTGAGGTTATCCAAGGGGAAGAGGAATACGAGGTCTAGGCCATCCTCAATGCGCACAAGAGCAAGCGACAAGGACGCGAGGTGAGAGAGTTCCATGTGAAGTGGAAAGGATTTCCACACTGCGAAGCAACATGGGAACCTGAGGAGAACCTAGCGAATGCGTGAGATCTAGTGGAGGAATTTCTGCAAGGCAGAACTCTATGTACTTATAAGCTCTATTTCGTTAAAGTGGGAATTGTCATTATCCCACTTGTAAAATAAGGTTTCCAAACCTTTATATAGTATATAAATATAACAAAATTCAACTGCATTGAGGCACATGCCATTTTATTTTAAACAAGGAAATGTCTACTCAATCACTTCTCCTCCCGCTGCCACTGCTTCACCTCTCTCTTCTCCTTGTCATCGTCGTCCAATTTCTTTCCATCCTTTTAATATTGGCTCAGTTGCTCCGAGTCTAGGTGGAGCCCAAGTCCCCATTCAATCTTTACTTTCCCATTATTAATAAAACAACTTCGTAGACTTCCAATAACATGCTATAACACTTCTAGTATAATGCAAATCCTCTCAAAGAATTGTCTTTTAATATTAATACAATGGCATGGAACCCCATGCCATAATAAGTTACATTTTTAAATAAATACATGCCATCTCAGACTGTTATTTTTTGCCTCCAACGCCTATACAATAATCTTGGAATTTCATCTCTCCACACTATCAGGATTTAAACCCAATAGTAATGCCATCTCTTCTCTAATACGTCCACACTCATGTTCAGTGGTCGAAGAACCCATCCGGTTGAGCAAATTATGGAGATGCGGATAGTGCTTGGCTAGACAATATACATGCCATAAATGATGACTGGTGTCTGTCCGATCAAATGGCTTCTGATATACCGTTCCATCTGCCATTTGGTTGATTTCTGCAACCACCTCCTGGACTGGCCGGTTCTCTATCACCATCGCTCCAAGCCATTTTGCAAGGTCCCCCAGAACATACGGTTTCTTCTCCCTAGTTTCCATACTGCAAGAGATGGGGTGCACTGCATATGTGTGCGTGTTCGCTGCAGTTTTAATCGGCGAGTCATCGATGATGAGGATTTCACTTGAGCTAGCAGTCCGGTTCATCACTACAGCCTCTGGCTTGACGAAGATGGGCTTGCTACCCCTCACATGGACCATAGTCAAGCAATCCTCCTGCGTTAGGAAAAATTCAAATGGTAATATTACTCGCGTCTGATCGTGCATCATCTGTAGCAACGTTAATGCATTGTGGCGCATCATGGATGTCCAAACTCCCAATTGCAAATTGAACCCGGCCCTCTGTTTTAAGTGTCGCATGGTCATTATTAGATCCCGCAGTTTCTCCCGTGTGATTAATGTGAATCTGTCTCTTTTGACCAACTTGCGACTGCAAGCTTTGGAGGGTGCAATGACATTCGAGGACGAGCCACGCTCATGGGAGAAAAGGACACCGTTCAGATCAAAAACGATACAGTACCTTCACCGTGACTCTGAAATGAAATGCGTCAGCATAAAAAATGGTACAAGTCAATTTTACCATCTACAATATTAGCGAATGTTGCTCCCGATGGTCGTTGAGAGGGTTTTGGTCGAGGAAACGTGAAGGGCGGAAATACTCTCCTCTGCAATGTGGGGTCAATCGCATCCGATGGCGTGTGGGCACATGCCATTTCAGCTGTAGACTCTGGTACAACTGGCTCAACAGTGGCATGGGGTGGTTCCGATGGCGTGTGATCACACGCCATTTCAGCTGGTGCCTCCGTTGGCAAAGTGGACATGACCGAACAGGCAGCAGGGGCGGTGTAGGGAGGTTCCAACGGCGCGTAGTCAGACGATTGGGCACACGTTGAGTCCGTTGGAAATGAGGATACGACCGGCTCGGCGGCTGGGGCGGCCTCATGTGGGTCCAATGGCGCCTGGTCACCGTTAGTTGGATACGTGGACAAGATTGACTCAGTGGTATGGGCAGCATCAAGTGGAGCGTGGTCAGCTTGCTTGGCGTTGATATGGATAGTAGCCTCCACCAGCTCTGATGACTCTTGCAGCCAAGTAGAGTCCACTGGCGGATCCATATGCATGTCCAAATATCTCCCTTCGATTGAGATGGTATCCTCCCGTGCTACTAAAAACAAACTCATTAGCACATTGAATCGACTATACTGTATTTACCATCAACTGCTATTGAGGAACTAGGACCGATATCACTTGAGCGCACTGCTGATTCTGAAGGATTGGACATACGTTTCGACCCTTGCTTGGCACTATCCTTCCTCGACACTAAAGGCTAGAGTTTGTAAATTCAACTGAATAATCTCTACTTACCATTTGCTCTGCGACCTACATGGACAATGTTAGAAATGGTAAAAGGTTAGGAATGGATGTATTATTATTTACCTGATGGTTTGTCTTGTATGACCTTCCTCCGCCGCTCTTTGGCCACCTCAGGCTGGCCATCGTCGTCATTATCGTCGTCGTCGTTATTGTGATCGTCACCATTGTGAGGACCATCCAAGTCCTCTTCGTCCTCCTCTTCTTCGTCCTCCTCTTCTTTGTCCTCCTCTTCGTCCTTCTGCTCTTCCTGCTCATTATCTTTCTCTGGCTCCTCATCCCCCTCCTGCATTTCTTCCATAGGCTGCTCAGGCTGGATGGCTTGTTCTTCCAGGACCATCTTGGGAAAATCATCTGGCCGAGTCTCCATCTCAAAATACAAGACATCCATAGCCTGTTTTAGTGCGTGACCTAGGACCGTATCCTCACCCGACTGTCTTAACATGGTTTCTGCACGTTCTTGCACCCTTCGAAGACGACGAGATGAGAAAAACGTGGCCCTGCCTTGAAAAGCTTCCCTCATCCATTGTACCTCTCCATTGAGATTGGGGAAGGGGAGTCCGCCATAGGAATCTGAGTCATGAGGTGGTGACTGCCTGCTTTCACTCAGCCCTTGATCTGCAATGAATGGCATGAGCACACACGCCATAACCGCGAGGCATTACCTATCATCTTTTCGTTGCCCTTCTTCCTTTTCGAATCAAACGCCTCTGATCTCGACGACTGTCCAACGTGCTTTCGCTTTTTATGACCACTGTCAGTTTGAGCTTGGCTGGTGCTTGCCTGTTTTGCCTTTGAAGAAGTTTCTCCTGCAAGGAATGGCATGAGACCACACGCCATTGCAAATATAATTTGTACCTCCTTTTTTCCTATTGCTTGTCTGTTTGTCCTTCTTCGATGCGCCACCAGTGCGCTTTTCAGTCCTCGTGTCTGAATATTCACAACGATCTATAATCAAAATGGCGTGAGGCCTCACGTGACCTTACCTTGTGCAGGTTGTGAGCTCGGCCCAACATGGGTATCTTCAACAGTAGCTGTTAACGCCGTTTCAGCATCTGGGGGTGGCCACGCTCCTGCATACAGAGCTTGTGAGATAACATTTAAACTTAAAGTGCGTACTCACCAGGTTCGCAGAGAAGATACTGTTTTTCTTTGGCAACTGTAATTATATGCTCCATTGAAGTCACCTCTTCAATGGAGTTTGTCACCGCAACACACGGGACACCCTTGAGTAGTGCGGCTCGAAAGAATAGTCCGCCGCAGTTGTACTCGACAACGCATTTGCCCTTGGAGTCGGAAGCAGGTGACCCACCCGCTATTGCGTTGAAGACCAAGCTGAGCATTTCCCATGCTGCACCTGGAGCTTTCTTTGGATTCGAAAGCTCCATAGCCGTCTTCAGTTCCTCAGGCACGGGTAAATTGACCTCCCTCAGATCAATTCGATTGGCCTTGTCGAACGAAGCTGGGAAGTCACTCCAGTCCCACTCTGCTGCAGGACCAATAACAAGGGCGAGTGTGAAGATGCGGACATTCGTCGGTATCTTCTTCTTAGCCATTATCCCATGGATCTCCCGCATCTCCTTGCCTTTCAACCGAGCCTTCACCTCGTTCAAGGCCTTCCAGAACTTGTGATAGGATTCGGAGTCGTAGATCATATAGTGGACTGAAGATTCCACCTCCGCAAGTCCCACCATTAAGTCAATGATGGAGCTGACTTCGTCTGCATGAGTGATCTCCTCGTTTATGAAGTCCATCACACAAAAGATGTTCTTGACCTGCTCATCTCCGCGGGAAACGATGCTCCTCCACCTTTGATCCTCATCCGAATTCAAGTATACCCGGTAAGGTTCTCGATAGGCCTCTGCTGCGGGGTCGAGCTATTTCTAAAGCCGGCGGTCGACATCAATCTTAATGAAATTTGGATACTGATCCAACTTCTCAGCTTTACTTTTCGTGGCATCCCGCAGCAGATCGATGAACTTGGGGGCCCCCTTCACGTACTCGTCGATGTCTTCATTTGACAACTCCAGCGCTTCCATCATCTCTTGCGTGGTGTCGATGCTCACCCTCTCCACGGCCACTTGCTCGAAGATCCAATCCTTCAATAGCGCACGAGCTCTCAGAGTCGTGCACAAGTCCTCGTATGTCACAATATGGCCGGGAGTCATTTTGGTCTTGTTGAAGACTACCTCACCACGTAGAAGAGCATTAGCCACTGTCAGAAGGTCGTCGTCGTCTAGAGACCGCGAGAAACGCAAGGCGTTGAGCTTCAAATCATTGGGCTTCCGGCCGTCCTCCACACCCATTGAGTTTGGCAACTCCCCGTCATGGTACCTCCTCAGCACATCTACCCATTTGTCAGAAACAACTTTTGTCGCGAGTAGAATGTTATGGATGCTGAGTGTGTCATTGACCCCCAGTGTTTTCGAGAGAAGACTCGAGAATTCCTGCAATGGAAATGGCGTGAGGCCACATGCTATGCCACATACAACGAGGCTTACCTGCCAGGCGCTAGTTGCTAGTGCACGTCCTTGTCCTGGTTTTTGTGGCTTCTTCAGTTGAACCCAGAGCTTCCGTGTTCGTGCCAGTGTCTCGTGCAGACCCGATTTGTAGCATGTTTCTTGCTTGACATTCTGCGCGTGGGAGATGTATATGATAGATCGGAGGGGCGAGTTGCCTTTTATCAGGCGGACAACTCTTGTCTTGAAGACTTTCTTCACCTCCTCGCCCACCATAATATCCACAACTATCTCTTGCATCGCCAAGCTAGAATGCTGCCCGGAGACGGCATAAAACCGGATGTTCTGATCGTCCAACACCTTCCTATTGATCAAGTCTGGAAACCTCATCTCGCCCTTCATTTTTTGGTAGTAGGGGATCACGTCTGTGATGTCGGGTGTTACTGGACTTGCCAGCATCTTCTGCTTCAATTTCTCCACCCACTCATCAGATACTAGCCTGTGGTTGTATTTGCTTTGGATGTCGATACGGCTCACGTCGATTGTATACACTTTGTTGGAATAGTAACAAGTACTATTATCTGCGACGATTTTTGCTGCCTCTTCTTGCTCTTTCTGCTCTTTGCGGCTCTTCTTTTTGGTGGGTGTAGTGTTCGAACCCGAGGCAATGGCATCACTGAGTAGCTTCTTTTTTGGAGCAGGAGAGTCGGACGTCGGCTTGAGCTTGACCACCCTTTTCTGCTTCGAGGTAGTTTCCAGATCGACCCCCTTCCCCTTTGCTTCGCGAACTGGAGTCACTCTCAACGGCTCAATGTTGGAATATAGTTTTTGAACATCGCCGTAGGTGAGGTCCGTGGATTCCATGTGATCTTCATAGACCCGCAGCGTCTTTGAAATTGTGGGCCTCCTGGACAACCTCTCCCTAGCTCCCTCTAGGAATTCCTCATAGCCGCTGCCCCCCTCTAGGAAGCCGCTAGGATGTGCAAGGTGGATCTTGAAGGCAGCCGCTGTCTCTACCACAAGTGCCAGTCCATATTCTTGCATGGAACTGCATGGAGTGTCTGTCACTTGGATGAGGATCCCCATGCATTCTTTTCTCCCACCATCTATGTTGTACAGCCTCAGATCCTCGCCTTCCATCCCGAAAGTCCAACTGGTGAGCTCCTCCCCCTTCTCTGCATCCACATTGACAGTGGCTGGAAGAAGAACGCAATTCCTCGCCTGTTCAGAAATGCACAACAATTAGAGCTGACAGATGAAAAGCTAGTAGCTGGAAATAACGTGAGGCCACACGCCATTCACCACTGCATCAGATGTCTTGAGGCTGCATCCTAAGATGGCGTGAGGCTACACGCCATCTGTAACCGGACTGCACTCGAGAGCCCAATCGGTGCATGCCAATGTTGCTACTGAATGGCATGTGGCCTCATGCCATTTTCTACTTGGCCTAAAAGACTTACCATTTGAAGCCGAATGGAGGCGTGACAACCGGACTCGCTGGCGAATGTGCACTGTGTGTGCAGCGGATCGTAGCAGCAAGGCTACTCTGCCACTTACAGTTGGAGAGTGGCACTGAAATCTCCCGGGACGCCAAGTGGGCTGCGTGTGGGTGGCGGAGTGGGCGGCGGAGTTGGCGGCGAAGTTACAAACTGGGTGTGTCTTGAAGTGGACGCCGATGCACATGAGCGCGATGCGAGCGCGAGTGTGATGCAAGCGCGAGTGGACGCCGATGCACACGAGAAACCTGTAGAGAAGTGGGAGCGCGAGTGGGAGCGCGATGCGAGCGCGAGTGTGCGAGCGCGAGTACGAAGCAAAATGCAAAACCTAACCTCACACGCGCGAAATGTCATGACGGTTGGTAATCCCGCCACATCATCATTTCTCGGACTTGGGCGCCACCATTAATTTCTGGATCGGCGCGCGCATGCGTGAAATCCAAAAGAAATCCGCAACGTCATCATTCCTCGGACTGCATGCACGCGAAATCCAAAAGAAAGATCATGATTGGGATATCATTTAATACCCTCGCTATATTTATACCATGCATGATTGGATATTCCAAAGCATCTTGTATTCCAAAAATGCCAGATGTTCAGCTAAATAAATTGTCAGAGGATGACGTTCAAGCATGTGGGCTCATGCAATTTTGATCCCAAAAAATGCACCAAAAAATGCTCGGCGTCATCTGGCGTTATCTCTTGAATGGCGTGGGCCGCATGCCATTTTCAGGAGCACATAGGAGTATATTCCTAGAATATTCTGACACGCGCGAGATTGTTTTGAGTTTCTTGGAGATCCAACCGTTAGATCGCAACTAGATTTTACAGAATGGTATACAATGTCCTTCTTGATGACCCTGCAAAGAAGCATCTCGATCGGACACCACATGAGACCACACGAGCCTTACAATGTTTCAGGGGCATTTGCCATAGATCCGACCATTATTTTGCTCCAAGATTCTACAGTTTGGTGTGCATTGACCTTTCCATCGACACTGCAAAGGGACATCACAATCAGATGCGGGATCACAAGAAACCAACTTCACTAACTCTGGTTTCACCAAGATCTACGTAAGGAGTTATGAAATGAAAGGACCCTCTCTATTGAAATGTGTTTATGGTCCTAGGGGCATTGTGACATATCAAAGGATTTTGCATCAAGTTCTGAATTTGCATGTTTATCAAGCTACTGAATTGCTAAACCCTAAACCCTAAACCCTAACCCTAAACATGTGGCAAATGCTGCGTGAAGAAAGATGCCCTTTCTAGGCAAATGCTGTAAGAGGCAGATGCCGAGCAGATGTATCTCAGGCTAGCGAAGGGGACAAACGAAAGCTAGCTATAAACATGACGGGATGCAAATAGATTACTAGGCTGGTCCTGCGAAAATCAAAAACCATAATTGAAAACATTGAAAATGCAAAAAGAAAGGTTTATAATATTTTTGAATTTTAAGCAACCAAAGGAATGTAAGTAGGGCATGTGTTTGTAAGTTTAAAAATGCCTCAGCCATATAAATTCCCAAGTAAATAAAGCTATTTCTATTTTTGGTACAGGTAAACTTTATAGCGTGTGGGCTCATGCAATTTTGAACCCAAAAATGCACCAAAAGATGCTCGACTAGCATTATTCTTTGAATAGCATGTGGCCTTATATTGCCATAAATGGACGTACACACACAGCATAATTATTCCTTTACACGGCAAATAATCTTGGCGCGGATCGCTGACATGGCATGGCAAAGTTCGAATCACTGACATGGCACAGCTGGATCGAGGCAAGGACATGATGTGACAAAGTTCAACCTCCGACAGCAAAGTCTAGAAGCTACTCAGTTTGAAATTTGTCAGAGGAATCATAAGATCTGGTTTGTCAGAGGATTTGATGTGACGTTCAAGCGTGTGTTATTTTTGAATTCTCGAACTCATTCCTAGGTCTATCATTTTTGTGCGCCGTGTTCTTGGTTCCGCTGAGCGCAGTGAGCGCTGCTTGTGTAAGCGGCGTTGTGAGCTGTGGTTTATGCGTTTACAAGCGGTTGCGGCATTGCGAGCGCCATTGCGAGCGGCAGTTTATGCGAGTGGCAGTTTGTGCGAGCGGCGCTACGAGCAGTTGCGGTGTTGCGAGCGGCGCTACGAGTAGTTGCGGTGTTGCGAGCGGCACTATCTTTGGTGTGGCTACCGCTTCCTCTTGATATTCGGCACTTGTGCTTCCTGGTATGTTCACCATGGAATGGTTTAGGACCACATTTAGAAATGGCATGAGGCCACATGCCATCTTGGGCCCTTGCAATTTCATGGCTAGCGTATTGTCATGTATGTTTTTACTTGCCTGCAGCTGTGTGTATATCAAGATGGCATGAGGCCTCATGCCAATTTTGTGAATGCGAAATTTCACGTGGGTGTCAATAGCATGTTTGAATAATGGCATGTGGCCTCATGCTATTTGGTATGTTATGATTTAGGCCATTCTCCAATCATTTTTTGTATGGTCTTAACTTCTTTTCTGCACTTTCAAAATGGCCTTCAGGGTTGGGGAAAAGGTTTACATTTTGAATGGTGGGAAGAGAGTTGCAAAAGGGACCCTTGTGTCTATGGATCGGAACTTTGTTATACACTGTCAAAGGCTTGGGGAAGGCAATGCTGCTGTATCAGTAGAGACTGTCTTCGATGGGAATGTGGTCGCTATTGAACGAGGAGAGATGGTCGTCGGGGTAAATGTTGTTGTTGCCTTGAAAAATCTGCAGAAGAAAGCAGATGTTGGGGACAGCGCAAGTGCGACGCATGTTCCCTCCGTGGATCTTAAGAACCGTGCTACATGGATTCAGGCAAAGGTGTTTCTAAACAACCCCAAGGGGGAGGTGGTAGCTGAGGGCTTAGCCACAGTTGTCGATCCAAGAGATGCGGTTGCTAATCAAGAATTGGGCTGGGATGATATTGGAGTTGCAATTTTAGAGGTTGTTGACACAGAAGAAAATAGTCTGACTATTGGAAGCATTGTGCGGTGGAAATTGAGGCATTTAGTGTTTGAGAATGTGAAGGATTCATAATCAAACACCACTACAACTGATGACAGAACATCTCTTCATGGGAAAAGAAAGTACACCTTCCTATAGCGCAGCCAAAGGGATCTGAGCAACGAACCGAAAAGGCAGAAAATGGCGATGGAGGTTCGAATGGTCTCGACAGTTGCTTGTTGCAAGAGGAGGTGCTGTCAACATGCTGATTGGGATGCTATTGAAGAGGAGAGAGCAAGATACAAGACATTGTCCTGGAAGGCAGCTCGCAATTTTGTGTATGAGGCATTACGGTCATCTGTTGATGCTTCAGAACATCAGGTGGGGGGCATGGTCTTCCAGAGGGGTTTGGTCTGTATGAAGGCATGGAGAATCATTTATGGAGTCCCTCGAACCACATTCTACAGAATCAAAACTGAGTTCGAGGAACAAAGGGTTCAACAGGCAGTCCATGGGAACGACGGTACGCACAAAACCAGGGGTCATGTTGTATATGGAGAGGCAATCTTCAAGAGGTTTGTCGAGACATGTAGCGAGTAGCAACCACATAAAACCCACCTCTTGGAAGATGGAACACGAGACACCCAACGAGTTCTCCCTTCCATGTATACCAAGGGGGCCATATTGGAAGATGTGAATCGGGAACTCCAGAGTAATGGCTACAGGAAGCTGAGCTAATCTAGATTTAGTAGATTGTGGAGCAACAGGTTCAGGGATGTGAGTATAGGAAAGTACTCCAGCTTTTCAAAGTGTGACGAGTGCACTGCTATCAAAATGGCTTTGTCGAAGAATTCTTGCAGCGCTCAAGAGCGAGAGACGTTGGTTAGAAGGCGGCTCGACCACAACATCGAGCAGAGAAGCTGCAGGACTGCATATTATCATAACAGGATTCTCTCCATGGAGAGACCTGACTCTTACCTCTGCATCATCCACGACAAAATGGACCAGAAAAAGACGTGCTTACCTCAACTCAATCCTGCCCCCAAGGCAATCTCTTCATCCATGCAGCTGCCTGTGTCTCTGTTTGGCATAATCGCTCATGGGCATGGTGCCCAGAACTATGGGAACTTCTTTGTACCTCTATGGGGTGGCGGGGGTGCAAACATGATGATTGCGTCCCTAGCAAAACACTTAAGGTCTCTGCAAAGTGCGCAGACTGAGCTGAACGGCCAACCCTTGCATAAGGCCCTTGTCGATCGAACCCCATATAGGGTTCAGCTGGAGGAGGAGCAAAGGCTTGCAGTATCGCGTGGGGCCCCATGCCATCCCAGTGAATATGTTGGCCGTCAGATTGTAGGGTTATCACGTGAGGCCTCATGCCATTCCGACGAGGCTGGTCGCCCGGTGAATGCACAGCCTCATCCAAACGAAGCAGAATCTCAAGGAAGTTCTTGCGGCCGATGTGGCCTTCCACCCCATCTTCTGCTCCAAACAGACAATGCTGGCAGTGAGAACAAAAACATGTACGTCTTCGCGTACTTGGCGATGCTTGTTGCCAAAGGCATATTTGAAACGGTTACACTTGGCTTTCTCATGGTTGGGCACACTCATGAAGACGTCGATGCCATGTTCAGTCACCTGGCAGAGTCCCTCCGGCGATCCAATGTCCTCACCCTCCCACAACTCTACGATGAATTCCAAAATTGCATCAAAGGCACTGTTGAAGCTGCACTTGTGACAGAGGTTCCAGACTTTAAGGGGTTTGTAAGAGGCTACATCAGGGACGGATCCGAAACGCTGATTGGCCACTCCAAGCCTCTTCAGTTTCATTTCAGCATGTGTGACGGTGCTCCAGTGATGAGGTACAAGATGAGAGAATGGGACACAGTGTGGCTGCTAGTGGACGGCATTGAACTCTTCAAGAGAGATCACATAACTGGGGAACCTATGATTCCTCAGGGTTCCCCACGGCCGATGCACCCGGATGGACTCAAAGACCAGGAAAGTATAGTGGCCGGGATTAGACAGCATATTGCCTTCTGGAAGAGGGGGTTGGTGTTTGGTGGAGAATCCTATTTTAAGAGGTGCAAGCCTTTGCTCGAATACTAGGAGAAGATTATATCTGCTATCCAAAATGGGCCGGTTGTATATGAAGAATTGGAAGAGTCCTTTTGGCCAGAACCCAGAGCACCAGATAGTAGCGGAACAATGTCCTCTGGAAATGCAGTGACAGATAACGATGTTGAGGATCACTATTGTGGGCCGAGGAACAAGAAGCCAGATTCAGCATTCAATCCAGTACAAGTCTACAAAGGAATGGTCGTGCTTGTCAGACCCAGTAATAAAAAACAAATGATATGGGTGGGGCGCTGCATCACTGATGCAGAGGAGGACGCGGAAACTAACTCCTTCAATGTAACTGTGGAGTGGTTCAAGCCAAGTTCCGGATATACGAAGGATTGCCTAGAAAAGAGATGGGTGCTGAATCCAAGGGATCCCAGCATGAGCATATCGGTGGATAATGTTGTGCATGGTTGGATGCGGAAGCAGAGTGCCACCATCACCTTGCCAGACCATGCAAGAGATGCAGCAAGAGCATTCATAACCCGGGTTCAAGGTGAGATTTACTAATATTCCTTTACTAAGTTTCTAATGTATTTTATTTCAAGGTGAACAATCCGAATCTGAATCAGAGGAGGCGTGATGGCATGTGGCCCTTTGCACTAGTATATCTTAATACTGGTCTGAGAAATAGAATGGCATGTGCCCTCAGGCCTTTTACTAAATCACCTTTGAAAGAAATGCAAGCCTCTATGTCGTAAAAAAAAGGTACTAGAGAAATTCCTTAATAATATGAATGTTATTTAGTTTCATGAAAATACACTAAGGGTCAAATGAGTTAAATGACTTCTCCAGACTAGCAATGCCTCTTGCTACACCTTCACAATTAGATTCGTTAGAAAAAGATAACATTGAATAATATCTAAATGTTCTCACCATTAAGTTATATGTCTGGCTAATAGGAATGACGTTCATCTTGGAAAGCTCACCACACGCTCAATGAACAAACAAATAGTGTGTGCGCGCATGCCATCGCTCTTCTTTAGCTTTAGATTCGGCTTGTTCACCTTGACAATGAGATTTATTATACAACCAGATGGACTCAGTCTGGACACAAAGTCACCGCGCTAGTCACCATGCCCCAGATATGTCTAGCCCCTGGACAAAAAACATATAATTTCACGTCATTTTCAAATACTTGAAAATTTGTACCTAGTCCCATTTTACTGAATAAATCCCACTTTAACGAAATAGAGCTTATATATACTATAGGTTGATGAAGCTCCACCACTCTTGGATCGAGGACGGCTTAAATATAACTGAGGTCGAGGAGGCACCACATCATCATCAAAAATGTAGTTCGAGACTCAGGAATCGTACCGGAAATCAGAGAGTCAGGAATAGGGAAGTGTCTCGAGAGTTAGGAATAGGGAAGTGTCTCAAGAGTCAGGAATATGGTCTGCAGGTCAGGAATCCGGCGAGAGTCAGGAATGTGGCAAGAATTGGGGGATTCCTAATAGGTCTCGGTCTCGTTCTCGACCTCAGACTCCATCTCGGGTCCTTCTCGGAATCTATCTTGGACTCCATTTTGGACTCCATCTCGGTCCATCTCGGACTCCATCTCGGGTCCATCTCAAACTCCATCTCAGACTCCATCTCAGACTCCATCTTGGGTCCATCTCGAACTCCATCTTGGACATTTCCACATGTCATGTGTTGGTCCTCTTGTGTCCCTTTTCTAGAGACTCACTTATTGCTCGCTTTGTGCTTGTTCCTCGAGCACTTTGTTGGGAGTTCCACTCCCGCTCTTGACTTTTCAAGTCGAAGCTTTTAGTCCAGACGTATTACGCTTGTTTGGCTTTCGCTTCGACCACTACCATGTGGCACCCTTTCGGTTCAATTTTGGGGCTTAGGGATTTGTGTCTCACAGAATAATACTGGGCTAGGAGGTCCAAATTCAAGAGTTTACACTCTGGATAACTATAGCACAAATTATAGAAAAATAGAACTTAGTGCCTAAAGTGGCATGAAACAAGAAAAAGGATGATAGTGCCCTCAAGTAAAAAACTTCCTAGGATGGGGAAGATGCAATGCAAGGTGTTGAAGACACTTAAGAAATTGACTTTAATAAGTTAAAATTAAAAGTTTGAGAGTGCAATAGTTATGTTGGTAGAGGCCGAGGCTACTCTTGAATGAGTAGTTAAATTGAAATAGAGACGATGTCCCTAACATGTTTAGCATGAACTAAATGAACAAAGGACCACTATAAGTGGTCTAATGAGTCTTTAAGTTGGAGAGATTATGCTCCTTAGAGGATAGACAAAGCATGGTGAGCCTTCAATGTCAAACCATTGACGAATATTGGCTAGGTGCCAAGGATGAGAAGTGGTAATCCATGATGGGTTTACTTTATAAAAATATGTATTATTCAATGAGGACATCAAACTTTATCTATGGGTGGTGGAATTGTGAGACATAAAATCCCTAGGCCCCAAAGAGGAGTTGAAAGGGTGCCACATGGTAGTGGCTAAGATGGAAGCCAAATGAGCATAACACATTTAGATTAAAAGCACCAACTCGAAAAGTCGAGAGGGGAAGTAGAACTCCCAACGAAGTGCTCAAGGAACAAGCACAAAGCAAGCACTAAGTGAGTCTCTAGAAAATGGATACAAGAGGACTAATATATGACACGTGGAAGTGTCGAGATGGACCCAAGATGGAGTCTGAGATGGACTTGGGATGGAGTCCGAGATAAACCCCAAATGAACCCAAGATAGACCCGAGATGGAGTCTAAGATAGACCTGAAATGAAATCCAAGATGGACTCAAGATGGACCCGAGATGGAGTCCGAGATAGACTCGAGATGGAGTACAAAATGGAGTCTGAGATGGACCCAAGATGGACCTAGTGGTAGTGTTGGCGAACATGGCTATGGATGGAAAGGGACTTGGTGGGGACTGAAAAATGGATATTGGGGAAGGATGTTCCCCATATCTGCGGGCATCCTAAGGATGCTAAAGAGTGGATCTAGGATGACCACTCATGGACGAATGACCCAGTCTTTGGGAGACAGGACTATGATGCAAGTGGTGTTGGACCACCAGTATGTCAAAGGTGAATGGGCATGGCCTTAGCATAACAAGCTAATATGTCGGTGGTACCTTTGGGTGTCGGTCATGGGATCAGACACATGAAGCACTTGGACCAAGTGCAAAGGTTAAATGGCACAAATGCCATTCTTGGGGCTAGTAAGCCCCAAGTCCAGAGTAGAATTTATGGAGGTTGTGAGTGAGACTCTTGAAAGTGGTCGGAAGTGTGGTTAAGTGATTAAAGTAAAATGGAAAATTTAGTCACTTACAACTAGATATCACCAACTTCAAGCTTGCTTTTCGACTTAGAGCATCTACTATGACGTTGCTTTTCCCAGGTTTATACAGAATCTCTCAATTTTACTCAGCCAAAGCATTGGCTCACCAACCCTGTTTCCCTCTTAGGTCGGGTTGTGATAAAAAATGTTTTGTTGCCACATTATCTTTATAAACTTTAAAATGCCTCCCAAGGTAATGTCACCACTTCTTGAGCGCTTTGACCACCATAAACAATTCTTTTTCGTAGGCAAGCCACTTTTGCTAAGTTTTATCTAACTTTTTTAAGAAGAATGCCACTGAGTGGTTATGTTACTTCAAAACTGTGCCCAACGCAAAGTCTGAAGCGTCTATTTCTACCTCCAAATTTTTACTAAAGTTTAGTAACACTAATATGGGAATCTTCCTCAACTTCCTTTTAAGGTGGACAAATGCTACCTTACATTCCACTATTCATACCATTTTTCTTTTTCCAATTTGATCTATTACAAATACGATTACTTTTGAATAGTGTTTAATAAACTTTCGATAGTAGTTGCATAACCCCAAAAATGCCTTTAACTCGTGTACATTCAATGGTCGTTCTTCTTGGATTGCTTGGATCTTCTCAAGGTCCACCTTGAGCCCGTCCTTGCCCACCATATACCCAAGAAACTTTACCTTTTATTAAGCAAAGTTACATGTGCTTTCTTTAGCATACAATTTGTGTTCCTTTAGTTTTACAAACACTTTTGTCAAGTGTTTGGCATGCTTCTTTAGCATTTTGTTATAGATTAGGATGTCATCAATATAGACAATTACAAAGTGATTCAAATAGGGTACAAAAATATGGTTCATCAGCGCCAAGAACATTGCCAGTGCATTACAGGGTATCACTAAAAACTCAAACCTTCTATACCTTGTCCAATAGGTTATCTTCTTGACATTTTCCTATGCTACCTTGATCTGATAGTATTTTGATTTTAAGTCAATCCTCGAGAAATATTTCAACTTTCTCAACTTATCGAATAGGTCCTCAATCCTTGGTAAAGGATACTGTAAGCTCCTGAATTTGGACTTCTCGAAAGGTTACTTAGCCCAATACTATTCAAACCCAAGGCTGCTTAATCCCAAGTATCCCAAGACACTTAACCTTTATATTTGAACCTCTATATATCGCCTCTTGAGTTGTTCTTTTTAGTTACTTACAGGTACTTATTCTTTTTTGTATACTTGTTGAACAATCGGTAGTATATACACATACACATAAATTCATCTTTCTTTTTCACCAATAACACAAGTGTCCTATACAATAACTTGCTCAACTTAACATACCCTTTATCCACCAACTCCTTAAATTGGCATTTGAGCTTCTCGAATTCCTTTGCATTCAATTGATAGAGGGGACAAACCACTGTCTTGGCACCCTTGACTAGCTCAATTTTATGTTCTATCAATTGTGCGGGGGGTAACCCCGCCAGTAATTCCTTCGACATGGTATCTCAAAATTGGTCTAACATTTGCTAGATCATTAAAGGTACTTCTATTCTTGTCTTTTCCTCACTCCCCATTGAAAGCAAGCACAAAAATGCTACTTTAGTTCCTTTAGTGAGTTATCCTCTTGTAGACACTATGTTCAAGCAGGAGTCTTTGGTCTTACATTGCTCTATTTTTAGATTTTAAATCCCTAAATTGTTCTCCTTAAGCATTTGCCAGTACCACCAGGTTTTTACCTTGCATGCAGGGTTACCACAAACTGATTTAACCAATCCATCCCGAAAATCACGTCAAATCTCACAATATCTAACACAGTGAAATCCATATTTCCTTTCCATATCCTTACTTTGACTTTTACTTGTCGAAGTACCTCATCGGTGCTTTGGCTATCTTGAATAAACTCTATAGTTTTTAAGCCACTTCACCATTAGTCGGATTATGCTTATAACCACAAAATTATCTAAAGCACCCATGTTGATAAAGATCTTAACAAAGTTATATTTTAGCTTCCATTGGAGGGCTAGTAGATGTCATGAATGACTTTTTACAAAATTGCTCATGTTATGAGGAATTTTGAGTTAGGGATTGGATATGTACCTTAATTTAGATTTTATTAAACCATATTAACTTTGGCTTTCTTCGGGTAGAAACATTTTTTTGAAAAGTATCCCACTTCATTGCACTTGAAGTATATATTATTTCTCACACTACTAACAAACTTAATCTATTAGTTGAACAGGTTGTCCCTTTTGATTTGACTCCCACGTAACTTTTTTGACAATAAATATTTCCTTTTACAAAATTAATTTACTATATCGCAATATAAAAGGTTTATCCCCTAAGGGATATATTTAACTTCCTTATCCCAACAAACAAAAAATCTTATATCATGAAATGCTATGCTAGCAGCATATGCCCAATGCATGTATCTTAACAAATATTTGATACAATGCCAAGCACAAGATCATCTAGTAGAATTCAATTCTATCTGCAACAGTTCAAAACAATAGTCTCCATGATGTAAAAGATTTGCTTGCCAAATTGCCATATCAAACGCTGCTGTATTGGAACACAATGATTGCTGCGAATACCCAACTTGGGCATCTTTCCGAAATAATGAAAATGTTTGACGAAATGTGGGTGGACAACAGTGTTGACTGCTCACTTCCACCAGGCCAATCAAACGAAGCTCTCTTTGTGTTTGACCCCATAAAAATCAATGACGTAGTACCAGACGAGATATGCTTTGTGCTCGTCTTGCTCGCTTGTAGCCACGCAGGGAAAGTCTTCCTTGGGCAATGTACTTCCAGTCGATGATGATGGCGGATTTTACAATCCAGCCCAAGAAGTAAAACTACTGCTGCGTTCTAGACATGCTTTCGCGATCCGGGCATTTGAGCGAGGCTAGAGATCTCATCAAAGCCATGCCTTTCAAGGCGGATGCCTCGGACTGGAGGTGCTTTTGCTAGGAGCTAGCAGGTCGCCGAGAACGATTCAGCCCAAGTAGACGTTCCTCAGCAGGACGTACCCGACTGAGCTCTCGGCCTCAATCTCGAGAACCAACTGTGACGCTCGAGCAGCTCCACGATCCATGACTTTGCTCTCCCGGCACGCTTGGAGGAAGCTCGTCCACACGGACGCGTCCGGGACGAAAGGCATGCTCGCGATGAGCTCCTCCGAGTCTCGCAACCGGCCGGACCGAGCGAGCGCGTCCACCATGCAGCTGTAGTGCTGCTTGGTCCCTCGCAGCCCAAAGTCACCGATCATCGAAACGAGGCAGCATCGCCCATCCTCGGCTTTTCCTCGACGACTGCAAGCGATCAAGGCCGAGACGAAGCACACCTCGTCCACCATATCCAGCAGCTTCATCTCTCCAAACACGTCGATGGCTTCGCGGTAGCGGCCATTGTGAGCGTTGGCCGCAAGAACAGCGGCCCAGGCCACCATTTCTCGATCTGGCAGAGTCTCAAAGATGAGGTTGGCGCTGCCGGGATCACAGTTGTGAGCGTAAGCCGTGAGCATTGCGTTCCAGGAGACGCTGTCCCGCTCCGGCATGTTGGAAAAGAGGAGCCTGGCTTCGGTGACATGCCCGTTCTGAGCATACGCCGATAGCATCGAGTTGGAGCACACAAGATCGTGCTCCGGGAGAGCATCAAACATTCTCTTCGCGTCATGCAATCGTCCAGCGCGAGAGAATGCGGCCATCATCGCGGTAGAGAGCACAAGATCATGCTCGGGAATGGACTGGAACACCCCCGCGGCTTCTTCAAGTTGGTGGAGCTTTGCTCCTGGGATTTGGGAATAGGCTGTGAGAATCGTGGTCGCCGAGACGATGTTCCTCTCGGGCATTCGATAGAACAGCTCCCCGGCTTCGTGTAGGCGATTGCTGTCGACGTAGCCCGAGAGGAGAGCGTTCCATGAGATTAGATCCCTCTGCCGCATTCGATCGAACAAGAGCTTGCTATCGTCCACTCGGCCGTTTTGTCCGAACAGTCCCAACATCGAGTTCGACACCACCAGATTCCACTCGGGCATGGACTCGTAGAGTGACAGAGCTTCTCTCAGACAGCCCCTGTTTACAAGAGCGCTCACCATGGCTGCCCATGCAAAGAGATTTCTTTGTGGCATACCATCGAACAGTAGCTTTGCGTCCTCAAAATGCCCATTTTGGGCATAAGCTCCGATCATAGCCACGGTGGTGACAAGATTGTGCTGATCCATCCGATCAAACACAGCCTTTGCTTCCTCTAGTTTTCCATTTCTTGCAAATGCTCCCAGAATTGCCGTGAACGTCACCACATTCCACTCCGGCATTCGATCAAACAACTCTACGGAATGTCGGGTTTGGGCAAATACTGCTAGCATGGCGTTCCACGTTACCAAGTTTCGCTGTGGCAGCAAATCGAAAAAATATTTAGCCTCGGTAACGCAACCATTTTGAGCGTAGGCTGTTAGCATGGCATTGATGACCACCTGATCCCACTCAGGCATCCGGTCATATACATCCTGAGCTTTATCAAGATGCCCGTGTCGGGCATATGCAGCGAGCATGGCAGTCCAGGCCACAACGTTCCGGTCGGGCATGGAATCGAAGAGATCTTTGGCGCGAACAAGATCTCCGTGCCTCGAGTACGCAGAGAGCATGAGCACCCATGAGCAGCAATCCGCGCCGCCGCTGCCCACGATCGTGTCGAAAGCCTCCCGAGCGTGGTCGAGGCTGCCACACGCAATGTAAGTCTCGATCACCTTGTTGGCGATGAAGGCGCTGGAGCGAAGGAGCTCCGGCGAGACAATGGCGCGGAGCTCCTTGGCGCTCTTGCAAGATTCCATGAGCGCCAGATCCATGGCGCAAAAGTCTACATTTTCGAGCTAAGTCAAGCTTAGTCCGTGAGGAAGAAGACAATGTGGAAACGGCCTATCGGATCCCGACAAACGCTGGAAGAGATCCCGAAATACAAGTTTGAATACAATTGAAAGAAAAATCCTAGTCCACTTTCTCAATTGCCGAGCTATGGATGAGATCACGGCACTGTGATTGCGCACGGCGACAAACCAAGACACCTCTCTCTAGAGTATGGCTCCAAAACGCTCGCTCGCCATAGCTTTCGATCGATCCAAACGAGAGTTTGTTATGAGGCACAGAAACAGGCTCGGTCACGAGAGGAGGAGATTTGTACAAGAAAAGAGCTAAAACAACACTAGACATTGATGGTCGAGGCTGCCCAGCTCGTCCCTTTTCCAAAGCTGCTCGATCCCCGCGGCGAGTACTTCTTGGCCAATTGATCCACCTTGAAGGTGGCACCGCAAATCTGGCCCTGGCTGTCCACGCGGGGCATCGGCTTCATCTCGTTGAGGGGGTGCTCGTAGCTGTTCAGGCCCACCACGCTCGCGAAGAAACATCCTGGAGTTTTGGCTGATCAGATCATCGTTCTCTAGAGAAAATCGTGCAAACCTTGCGGGAAGGGAGCGAACGATTGACCGCAGCCTTCCTTGAGAAGCGTCGCATTGTCCGAGAAGCAGAGCGATCCATCGGCGGCAGTGCCCCAGAAGAACGGGACCTTGCCATGGGAATCCTGATCAAGGCGAAAGAAAGGGGGAGTTCTTAGCTCGAGGATCGATCGATCGAGGGAGAGCTTGCTTACGCTGGCAGTGAAGACTCCTCGGGCCTCACGATCATACAAGACAAAGGCGAACTGGCCACGCAAATCTCGCACGACTTGGTGCGCCGGATATGGTTCTCTGTCGCGCAGAGCCCTGTAGGCTTCGATCACGAACAGCACCTCGCTGATCGATTTGGGGAGGCCATACGATTGGCGCAGCGTGGGGAGATTCTCCAGCATGCCCTCGAAGAGGCAGAAGATGTTATCCACAGCCGCGAAGCTCCTGTAGCATGGTTAGCTAAGCTTCCAAGAACACCGGAAGAACTTACCTGGGCCTCAGGAGAGCTTGCTGCGAGTGAGAGTAGATCATCTTGCAATTCTTGTCTGCTTGGATCTGGACGGCCTGAGGGAACGCCCTGACGAATCCCTCCGCGACCTCCACCGCGCTGCTGCCATTGGAGCTGTCCTTCGGATTAAGCTCCTGTGGAGCTTCCGCCACGGATTTGTGAAACACTGCCAACATGATTACCGCTCGATCGAACCCCTTTCCCTGATCTTGCCCACGCAAATCACGAGAAGTTTACTCCCACGCACCCCTCGGATCACCGAAACCTTGCGGGGCTATATGGTGACCGCACAAACGTACGAAGATTCCCTCTCTCCCCCAATGCTCTGGAGCCCTCTTTTAAAAGAGGGGAGATTCGGCCAGAGATTCTTACCAGGCTTTACCTTCACATCTCTTGATAAAGTTTATAGAGGAAGTTACCACGGCATTTTCTCTGTTCCGGTTGCCCCTTACCGGCAAATGCCAGTAAGCTGGAGCATTTGGGGGTGGGTGGCAGGGCCAGTGGAGAGAGGGACCACGGCGGCCAGCAGCCAGGCGGCCGGCGAGGAGAAGCCGTGCCGGGATCGATTCTCGTTGTGGCTACGGCCGCATTGCCTTGACCTTATCCAGCATGATTGTACATAAGGTGAAACGTGATGTTGACAAAAAATTTCAGTGTCACGATCTCGATCCAAATGTGGGACCCAGGGATAAAAAAATCTCTTCCTTTGCTTGTTCTAGCTACGTCCAACCATCGCTATAGTGTTGGGTGATCAACTATCTCGCTAACAAGCCACTGCTTTCACTGAGAGTTGAACTCAGGACCTCCCGCTTACTAAACGGGTGCTCTGACCAACTGAGCTATGAAAGCTTATCGAGATGGCCTTTGCTGGCAGCTCGAGAGCTCAAAGCCCAATAAGATCATTCCTATTTTCCTAGATCTTGAAGCTTATGCAGAGAATGAGCAATCCACCAATGCAACCATGCCTATTTGCAACATTTTCTCCTGGTCTGTGCTGCTCAGGTCTTATTAGCGATCCCGGCAGATTGAGAGGCTAAGCAATTGCACGAGCGGAATGTGCTTATCTGAAGCACCATGCTTGTAGCATATGCTCAAACCGGGAATATTCGCAGGCAATGACGAGATTATGATAAACGCATATTCTCCAAACGGATATCTCTCCCTCGCGGTGTCGACGTTCCATGGCAATGCCAGAATATGCGCAGGTGACTTGGAATTCCATTCTCCAAGTGTATCCCAAACGGTGAAAGTTGCTGCTGATGGAAGTTTTTGACGGAATGCCTGATCACATATGCTGACGGTATATGCCCGTGCCGGGCATGTGGATCGTGCACAGGGCATGTTCCAGTCAATGCCGGAGCAAAACGAGGTGTCCTGACGCGATATGCCGAGAATCTTGAGGTGTCAAATACTGCTTGACGAGATTCCAGAGCCAAACAGGACGATCATGATATATGCGGAGTCCGGGCATCTCCGAGATGCCGAGAGAACGTTCAAGCACGTCCCTTCGCACGATGCCGTCGCGCTAAACGCAATGCTTCAGGCTTACGTCCTCAACGGGAGAGACGACATGGTTTGACAAAATGGGATTTGCTTCGAGCGGGCATTTGCACAAAGCGAGAGACCTGTTCATCACGATGCCACGGAGGGCCTTCCTCGACCCTGCTACAGGCTTTTGCTCAAGCAGGGCAGATCAGATTCGCGAGAAAAACCTTAGATTTTATGCCTGCTGCTCTTCCGCGAGATGATTCTGCCCGGCATGAGCACCGACGAGGACATTCAAGCCCATCGAGATCTCCGACGCGCCTGCTTCCACGTCTAGACATCCAGCGGCAACACTACCAATGCATCGCCCAGCCCATCTCGTCGGCATGGCGATCGAGGCGGCGCCTTCTAGACCCGAGAGCCCTAAAGTCGATCTAGGGCTACAGCTGTTTCGTTGGCGCGGCGGCGGAAAGGCGCGCTTCGAGGATCTGGGAGCTCCGATCGGCTGCAATGGCGGCGCGCCATCAGGCAGTGGTGCCATCGCGATCATCGTCGGGTGACGACAGCCTGTGGGCACGGGTGAGCAACAAGGTCGTGCAATCGTCGCTGTACCACAAGTCGAAGCGCGCGTTGTCCAGCGCCTCGTACGCCAGCAAGAAGCTCATGTTTAGCACCGGCAAGGCCGCCTGGATCGCGGGGACGACGCTGCTGGTTTTCGTGGTGCCGCTCATCATCGAGGTGGACAAGGAGCAGCAGCTCGCGGAGCTCGAGTCGCAACAGGCAACGCTGCTCGGTGGCGCTCCCCAGCAGCCCGGACCACCGTGAATGAGGCACGTAAGTTCTTCGTTCCCTTGTTCTTCTTGTTCTTCTCTCGAGGATGATCTCTGGATCTTTGCTCGTTCCTTGTTCTTCTCGAGGATGACCATTTGATCTTTGCTTTCTTCCACAGGAAATGCGAGAGAGTTTTCAGTTTTCGCTGTAAAGAAAGGAGAGAAAGTGACTTGGCAAAGGTTTGTAGTGCGCAGGTCTTCCCGAGGCATAGTAGAAGTCTAGAGCATCCGAGGTGTAGTTTGTCCCTGTGCTTTTCTCATACAGCTCTTCCGTGTGATTGATTCAGTGTGCACTGGACTCCGCATTTCCTGCGGGGTGGTCCTTTCCTTTTGACAAGTTCAACGCAATAGTGTTAATCTCTAGTGGCCGGCAGCAGCAATCGCATCTCCAAAACATGCGAAGTTCTTCCTGCCGTTTGCGCAACTTGCCTGGTAGGCTGGTACACCAATATTCCCAATTTGCTCTTTCGGGCCGGAAAAGTATGGAAAAGTACCACATACACAGAACAATAAGAGTGATGGACCAAACGAGCAGAAAGAAGAGAAAGCAAGAGATTCCAAAGAACCATTATACCTTGGAAATAGCATCTCGTTTATCCCTCATGGCTCAAGTCGGGATTAGGTCAAAAGGCCAAGGCTAAAAACATAACGCCCGACGGCATTAATTACGCCCCTAGGCGGTGACGTGCCGGAGAAGGCCGACACGTGTCGCCCGTGCCGACGCGGCGGCCTGCTATTTGCGGCGCATGATCACGAGCGCGGCGGGCCAATCACAGGCCGCCGACGTCCGGACCTCGTACGGAGAGAGGTTAGGTCTGTACGGCCCGGTAGTCCCTGCCAGGCTGGCACATATTCCGGGCAATTCCCAGCCGCCATCGCCAAAGGGGGGTTTCCAAAGAGTTGGACATGGCTCCCTATATAACTACCTCGCCCTGTCGCCCAGTGCTATCGTCAGTGATTGGGAATTTTTCTTTTGTGCGTGAGTGGCTTCTTCTTCTTCCTCTCCTCTGGGATACATTCCCATAGTGGGTGATTCTTTGGGCGATTCTTTCTCCGCTTCTTTTGATTCGTGGCTATGGAGGAGAAGAGGGCGAGGGATGGGGACGGGGAGGATGAAGATCCCCGGGACTGTCTCAAGAAGCTGTGTAGAGGGCTGGGGATCGTGGAAGAGGAGCACCATGGCCTCGCGTTGGATGAAGAGGGCAACCGCGAGGTGGCGCTGGAGGAATCCAGCCTCGCGCGCGAGGAGCTCCTCTCGGGCGTGATCAAGAGCCTGGAGGAGGAGATCAATCTCTCGTCTGGGTCGTCGTCGCCGGCGCCGGTGGAGCAGCAGCAAGAGGAATCCTGCCAGGAGATCTTCGCGACGAGCAGCCGGCTGAGCTATCTCCTGGAGGCGTCGGACGACGAGCTGGGCATCGCGAGCCCGGCGCTGTCGGAGGCGGATCTCTCGTGCTCGTTGAGCGAGCAGCAGATCCGCGCCAACGCCGTGCTGGATCTGCTCGAGGGCGAGGTGATCAGCCTGGGCTTCCCCGAGTTTGAGGAGGAGTGGATCCGCAGGGCCGTCGCGACCATGGAGATGGTGATGGAGTCTTCTTCAGTGGAGTTGGATGGCTCTTCCACGGTCGCGGGGATTGAGTCGCCATGTCAGCCACTCCTGGTCGAATCGTCGGGCTCGTTGTGATCTCTCGCTTCCTCGCAAAGAAGAGGAATTGGATCGGCCCTTGTGAATAGTAGGAAATTTTTTTACTTTGCTTTGTATTGACTTTTAACTGCGGCACTGACAATAGAATGCATCAATCAAATATGAGGTGGAGTGGAGAGTGGATCATCAAAACAGGTCACACACTCTCTCTAGCTGAAAGAAGAAAATTTTACTCCAGATGTCGTGTCGTGCGATTGGCCAATCCTGTCGTACGGTTACTTGTGTGGTGTGCGTGGAAATTGATTAGCGGTTATGCGTCCTCAACTTTACTTAGCGCCAAGATCGAGTTATGGAGACGCGACGATCTGGAGGATTTTCATTAGAGAGCTATCACTATCACTCACCATAGAAACGAGAGAGATCAAATCTGGGCGTCCACGACACGGAAAAGTTGGAGAGTCTCGCGAGAAGGAAACTCTCGATTTTCGTCGCTTTGACTGGGAATCTTGAAATCCTCGCCTCGCCTGAGGTACAAACACGCGTAAGTCAGTAACACAGAAAAAAAAAAAAAGAGTAAAACATGAAATCGAGGATTCACTCACACAGTAAGATTCGCTGGATTGATTCGCCTGTGAGTAAGGTGGCCCACGCATGCTGCATTGGAAGACGGCGCGACGAGCGATTTTGGGTCCTTGTTGCTGACCGCCCGAAACACCTGCGAGATGGAAAACGCAGTGATGACAACTACAAACGACGAGGAAGACTGGAAAAAAGAGATTAGAAAACTTAGATGGGAATGGGAATCGAATACCTCGTGGGAAGAAGCTACACATGGTGCTTGGCCCAAGTCGCACGCCTTGGAGCCTCCATGGAAAGTGCGTGCGTCGTCCACCACCAACACCAACGCTCCCTTCCCTGGAATGAAAAAAATGCGGACTATCCATTTGACAAATCCTGTCACCCCGGTTCCTGAAAGCTTTGCTGCTCTTCTGCCTGTTCCACCAACCAGTCGGCCCGTTTTGCGTGGGTGCTGGCCAATGAAAGTCCAAAACCGGTGCGTATCAATCCTGTGTGCCTCTGTCTCTGTCCCTTTCTCTGGCGGTGGCGATCATTCTGTCTCGTGAAAGGCGGGCGGGCGGGCGGGCGGAGCCAAAGGTTTGCAGTCCAGACACGCACTCTGCATGGGCGCATCCTGCACAAAAGCCGTTCGAGAGAGCGTCAAATCTCTAAGTTTGCATGAAGTCTTACCTCCCGGGGAAAGCTTTGGACATGTTGAACAAGCAATTACATTCTCAGGCAGCGCTTGACGTGCTGTCGTTACGCAACATTTTCGTGGCTCGTTATCACCCGCTCCATCCATTCTGTTGAGCCGGGGGACCAGACAACGGGCTTACTTCCAGATTCCCACTTTCCGGACGCTGCCAAACAGGAGCACTAGATAAGCCTCTGCTGCGTCGTTGTCGATAACCAGGGACTTACTGAAAATTCTTCATCGAGCTGTCACGGTCCGGAAGTAACCTGGTTTCCGGCATCAAATCGGGTACCGCCTGTGAAGAAGATTCGAAGAACAGAAACGTGGTCACGCTTGTTGTACGTTTCTGGTTTCCTGGCCAGCCTGGTTCACCAGCTTGCGCAGCCCGTAGTCCCTCAACTTCTGAGAATTCAGCTTCTTGATGGCGGACAGGTACTGAGCAGCACCAGACGGCATCTGATCTTTGTTGGTCTTGGTTATCGGTTTTGACCCTTCTTTACGCTTCAAGACTTCGAGAGCTTCTGCTTGGACCTCTTCAAAACAAATATTTATGCGTCAGTAACTACTAAGAAGCAAATAAAGAAATCACGCAGACCGGATGTTCCTCTCGCAGCACTAACTGCGAATTCTCGCTCCGTGATTGCTTGAGGCCAGTCCTCAACGCATGTCATGTGTTTCATGGCCATCTCGTAAGCCTTTGAAAAGATCGAAACAGTCAGGGACAAGGAAAGCTAGCTAATAAATAGAGTGCCTTACTTTCACAGCGTTGGAGAAGAAAAAACTCCTCGAGCAGGCCCTCGCAAAGTCCATCCATTCTTCCGCAGATACAACCAGCTCTGGATATTCCACGCAAAAGGTCTCTCGCAGTATCAAGGTCTCGTAACGAAGAACAAATTGCTCCTTTCACACGAACAAATTTTCGGCTTTAGATATGAAAATCAAAGAAGCTACCTCAATGTCACAGGCTAGATCGAAGCAGCCTTGGAGGAAGTCGAGCAGCTCCAGCTTCTCTTCGATAGGGATCTGCGCGGCGGATCTCAAGCAGGCGCTGGAAGCCTCTCGGAGCATTTCTTTCACGGTGGAGTCGAGACCAGGGTCCAGCATGACACGCAGCTTCTGAAACGCAAGATCATACCTGCGAATCCAGACGCTGCATTGGCTCCCGCAAGAGCGATCAAGACCTTACCTCCTCGACATTACGAGCGACGCGAACCTTTGCATTTCCATCGCAAGCAAGCGCCTTGAATCCGCCATTGCCGCCAAGAAACAAGAACTAGGGTTTATACCCCATCAAATTCCTCGTTTTAAAATCCCTCTCTCAATTCTCTCGCGTGCTTGGGAACATCGTCAAGGAACGAATTCGATCTCTCCTCTCTGCAATCCCTTGAACACATTCAATCCCCCCGCGGCGCCAGCGCTGAAGCTCCCATCGATCACGAGGCTATGGCCGCTGATATACTTCGAATCATCGCTGGCCAGGAAGAGCGCGGCCTTGGCCACGTCCTCGGGCGCCAGCATCGTCCTCAAATCCTCGCAATTCTCAGCGCCAGGGCAGGATTTCCCATCCCGGATCTCCAGATGCCTGAGATGCCGCCCCACAGAGCACAGCAAATCCGTCAAGACCCCATTGGGCGTGATGCAATTCACGCGGATGCCATAGTGGGCGAGCTCCAGCGCGCACGTCTTGACGAGCCCTAGAATGGCGTGCTTGGTGATGGTGTAGGGGTGGAGTGCGAGGCCGGCCACCATAGCCGAGACGCTGGCGGTGCACAGAATCGACCCCTGGACGTGCTGCTCAATCATGACGCGCGACGCGTGCTTGATGCCCAGCGCCGCCCCTCTCACGTTCACAGCGTAGAGGAAATCCAGCTCGGCCGCCTCCATGGAGGAGATCGACGGTGATGGATGCCGCCCATTGAGCACGCCGGCGTTGTTGTGCATCACATCCAGCCGTCCAAACTCGGACACCGCGGTGCGTACCGCGCGGACTATGTCGGCCTCGCTGCCCACGTCGCAGTGCACGTAGCGGCATACCGCCGGGCCGCCGACCTCAGCCTCGAGCCGGGCGCCCGACTCGTCGTCAATGTCGGCGATGACCAGCCTTGCGCCGTTGGATGCGAAGAGCCGCGCCGTGGCGGCGCCGATGCCGTTGGCTCCGCCGGTGATCACCGCGACCTTGTCCCGGAGGAGCTCTTGCCTGGAAGAAAGAAATAAAATCGCTCCAGCATGAATTCCTGGCCTGATTCACCTGGTGTGCTGTTGTTGGTCGTGATTGATTTTCGTGGAGAAGAAGAAGCGCCCTCCTCTCTTGGATTGCTGCCTAATTCACAGGGATTGGATTCAGATAGATGGTTGCGTACTTTTGTTCCAATCCAAGTACCTCAAGAGCCTCCTCCCAGACAATATCATACTCGCGTCTTCACTCCAATTCGTATCGCTCCTCTCCAGAGAAGAGAGCTGTGGTCACTCGCGCTTATTGCTCGATCGCTGCGAGATATCTGTCGACTAAAAACCCGAATCACTCCAAAGTCTGTTGCTGCTGCTAGCGCTGCCGCGGCTGTAAGAGCGGCCATTATCAAAGCTCTCGCAACATGCTCCCCATTAATACGAGAAGTAGAAGAAGAAAGACTAGTAAAAGAAAAGGAGATGGAAAGACACAAAAGGGCTCTCTGTTCCTCGACGATAGAGACTCGGAGCTCTCTCTCAGGCTTAACAAAATGCCTGACACACAGCCCGACAAGGACCGAGAGAAAAGCCCACAAACTCGAGAGCTTTGCTTGGATCGAGAAGGAAAACTTCGCACAAATCATGCCCGACAAAGCCTCTCTTCCAAGCTCGCTCACGCTTTCGGCGTCCTTGTGTGTGTCTGATGCGCACAAGTCTTCGTTTTCCTGCCGCACTGTTTTGCCAGACGTGTGTAAGTTGACAGTGCATTAGAACTAAAACAATCGGATTCATGGACATCAAATGCTCGGCTTTGCTACAATCAAATCGAAAGCCATGGACGATAACTCTTGTACAACACAACCAAATCAAAAGCTTCTAGAGAGTTAAAAGGTGGTACATCTTTCGTCAAAAGAAGCTCGACCCTTTCACCACCATGTAGAAACCCTGGTTCATCACAAAGTCCGTGATCTTCTGGTAGAACTTCTCCGTGAAATGAACTCCATCCCAGTTCATGTGCTTCGACAGGGATTTGCACACCGTGGAGGTGCTGCAGCCGCATCCGGGCTTGCTCGCGTCGCAGTTGTAAGTCCCCGACCCCGACCCACAGCACGCCTGCAGCTTGCTGGCCGGATCAAAGCCGTAATCCTCCGGGCTCTTGTACATGGCCAGCGCCGCCGCGAACACATCCCCATACACGATGTTCTCACCGGCATCGATCCCCTCGAGCATCGCCATCAGCGCCTTGTTGAATTCCATGCTCACCTTGCTGATCTCCTCGAGGCAGCCGAATCCATCGTACTTGGGACTGGATCCCACACTTTGCTGCAGGTAGAGCGGCAGGCACCCCTGCGGCGGGAGATTCATCACCAGGAAGCTCTTGATCCCCTCCTTGGCGAGACGGTTGATCCCGTCCTCGATGGAGCCGATCACGTCGGGGATCTTGGCGACGATGGCGCTCGGAGAGGAGCCGCCGATGATCATGTAGTTGATGTCGTTGCCGCCGATGAGTATGATCGCGACGCCGGATTCCACCGTGCTAATCGAGGGGAAGTGCGAGGTGGCGTGCGAGGAGGAGCAGTCCTTCTTGAAGTTGACGAAGCTGTCGATCTGGCGATCCAGGCTGATGCCGCTGGGGAGCGTTGGGCTCGCGAAGTCCTCGTTCGCGGTGGCGCCGGCGATGGCGAAGTTGACGCCCTTGGTATAGTCTAGATTCTTGTTGCTCCCGCCGTCGTAGGGTGGCAAGAAGTGCGTGCCAAAGTTGTCCATGGCGAAATCTAGCCATAGCCTCCCGTCCGAGAACCTCCCCGTGGCCTTTTTGAAGTACGTCATGCCATACGGGAGCTTCACCACCCCGCCCGACATGCTCTGCAAGTTTCCCGTGTCGGACAGCGAATCTCCAAACGCCATGAAGTATTTGGTGGCGTAAGTGGTCTGAACGCAAAGTATCAGCGACAAAAAAACCAAGATCTTCCACTCCATTGCCACTGCCCCAAGGATTACTATCAAGTTTATTTTTAGTGTTTTTCAAAAGTAACACGATCTCTTTGAACGGCTGTGATTTGCCAGAAATATTCTATTTTCTCGTCTAATTTATAACTTTGTGATTTAAAGGTAAACACAATGCTTTGAACTATGTTTTAAAGTTGAGGTCTTGGCCAAGAAAGGGGAGCCCCGCTCCTCACAGGAACCTCTTGAGATAGGAGCTTGCGCTCATGTAATCGATGTGAGGGTAAAGGTGGGACGCGCTCACGTCGTCACTGATGTCGAAGTTGGAGCACTCGCCCTTGTAGAAGACGTGATAGAAGATGGAGAGCGCCTCGTTTTTCGGTGACGGTGGTCCTGGAAAGAGCGCTCGCGATTAAACAAAAGAGAGAACGACAACAACACGTCAAACCCACCTTGAAGATCTCTGAGAAAGTCCTCCTCGGGAATGTGACACTTTACCAGCGTCACACCGCTCATCTCCTCCCACATTTCGACGACTTCCTTCTGCGACAGGACGTTGGCTGGAGGGCGAATGTAGATCGTCTTGTTTACCGCCCTGGGATCGTCCACAGTGCTCAACGCGTATCGCCCAACATCCGCTTCCACGACCCAGACCACTGCCGAAAGAAAAAGAAAAGAGAGAGCTCAGTCTAAAAGCACTGCAAGCCATGAATGCATTTGGCAGACCTTTGGCTGTCCCGTCTCCATAGATGAAAACTTTCTCCTTGGGAGGCATGAACTGAGCGAACTGCGCGAGTGAAGACAAGAAGTAACCAGCGAAACAGTTTGCCGACACGAAAGTATGGGGGATCCCGGCTGCCTCCACTGCACGCCTCACCTCTCGCTTCGACTCAAAGACGTGGTTTCCCGGCTTGAGAGCGTGATGCATCCGGTCGGGATCCATTCCAAACTCCGAAGGTAAAAATCTCTGCGGCACGCACCAAACTTCAGATGGATACCAATAAATTGGCACGGACCTTTATGTTCCCCGCCTGCTTGATGGCCTCCACCAGCTTGAGTTGAGAGAGCAGCCGATTCTCTGCCATCGCCGAGACCACCACGTCTACTTGCTTCAGAGCGGCCAACAAACTCTCGTTGTCATCAAGAGATCCCTGCTAGCCAGAGAGAAACGAACAGTCAGAAAAGAAAAATTGCAAGCCAATTGTTTACCTCCAAGAGCTTGGCCCCTTGTGCCTTGAATCCTAATACTATTTCCACCCGCCTTATGTCGTGAACAACGTCCGGCCGCACGAGGAGGTACGTTGGATGATTTAAATCCAGCGAAGCTTGAGCCATGAGCCTGCCGATATATCCTGTACATCCAACAACTAGAACTCGACTCTTAATTGGCTCCATACCGACGCTTCTCAGCTAAAATCTATCTATCTATATGGTCTTTTGATCACAGGAAATGGACGAGCTATAAAAAAAAGGGCGCAAAGAGTCAGGCCAACCCAGCACGACCAAAAAGGCTTACAATGCAAAGAAAAAAAAAAGTAGAAACATGACTATTATGCACGCAAGTTTCTAGTAGAATCTTCTCTTTGTTCAAAGTTTCTACTTAGTCCTTCGAAGCTTCTACTTTAGTTCTTCGAAGAACTTCTTTGATTTTCTCGTTGCTCAGAGCTTTCTTGGAACTTCTTTGATCTTCTATGGCGGATTGTCATTTCGAGCGAGTAGCAATGGTGGATTTGGAGCGGAGAATTGGAAGAGTTTGCTCGACGATCGAAACATATCGGCCAGCAGCACATTATACATACGGAGTGGCTTTCCTCCTGAGCACCCGTTTCGTCACTCGAGCTCCCCCATCTCGGTGTGTCCCCGGAAAGCTCCCAGCAACTCCAGCTGTCGGGCATCGCTCGGCATGGCCGAGACGAGCACCTCGGCCTTACCTAGCCCGTCCGAGAAGATCCACCACGCAGCAAAAGTGCTGCTTGAGAGGAACCAACTTCCAGTCTCTCGTCATAGCAAGGCCGGATCGAAGCTTTCCTGCGCCAGGAGAATCCAAACCAAGCCTTCTTCTCCTGGAGTTTGAGTGAGAGCCATGGTGTGGAAGAGCTCCAGCGTCGAGTCCGTCCGGCCATTGTAAGCATACGTCTCAAGCATCGTGTTCTAGGCCACAGCCACTGCAGTCACTGTGTCAAGGCCATAGTCCAGGCCATCATATCCCTCTGCGGCATCTCCTCAAAGACCGACTGGCCCAGATAGTCAGTCTGGGTATAAGCGGCCAGTAGCGACGTCCACGATACTAGATTGGAGCCGGGTATGGGCGGAAAGACCCGCTTGGCCTCCTCGACATGCCCGCTCCGGGCATACGTCGCCGAGAGCAACGCAACCATGTCCCTGCTTGGCATGCCCTCGAAGAAAAGCCTGGCTTCCTCCACACACCCGCCCGGGCCTACGTTGATGTTCATGATGTTCCACGAGCAAGGTGATACTGTCAAACACGATTTGTGCCTGCTGGACGTTTCCCTGCTTGCTGTAGTGCTGGAGCAATTGGAATGCCATTCTTAAGAACCTGAGAGCGCGAAGTATGTCGAGCTGGGAAGAGCAAGTTTCCATCCAGAGCTCGGACCATCTGAAACAAAGAGTGAATCCAGTAAATCCAGAAACCAAAACCACCTCGTTTTCTTTGCTTCTGCTGCTACATTGTAGACAACATGGAAGATACAGGATCAGTTAGGAAAACCAAACTTCCCCGGGGATAAAAGAGCCGCGCCATCGTCGTACGTACACTTACAAAATGATAACCGAGAGCCTACCAATGAACAAGACAGCGATGGTAAGCACTAAATAATTTACTCTGTTGCAGGGGCAGCTCGGGCCGTGAGCAAAGGTTGGAGCGCTTTCACCACGATGCCCATGTTTGGCCTAAAGTCCGCCTCGTATTGCACGCACAGAGCGGCAACAGCGGCCATCTATGCAAGAAGAACGCAGTTGGAAGAACAGAAAAAAGAAAAGAAAAGAACTTACCTTGGCAGCTGCTTTTACAGGATACTCTCCTTTCAGCTTTGGATCCACACATTGGTCGACTTTGTCTTCGCTAAGTCTGGGTGTGGCCTGTGATCGGATCAAACAACACGTTGAAGTACCAGATACCGCCACTGAGCTTGACAGCCTACTTACCCACGTTAAAAGGCTCTGCTGTTCACGAGGCTTTGAGTGATCCACTGGCTTTCTCCCAGTGAGGAGCTCCAACAAAACCACACCAAAGCTATAGACATCGCTCTTTTGTGTGAGCTGACCTGTCATAGCATATCTAAGCCCAAAAGCGTTAGACTGAGACTTGGAAGTTATAACGGCTTACTCTGGAGCGTGGTAGCCGAAAGCTCCAAGTACACGAGTCGAGTGAAGCCTTGCGGCCGTGTCCGGTGCTTTATTGGAGAGATTGAAGTCGGCTATCTTTGCTGTGCAGTCGTCGAACAGGAGAACGTTACTGGACTTGATGTTACGGTGAATTAGTAGTGGAGAGACTTTTTCATGCAAATATTTGAGCCCCTTCGCAGCCCCTACTACGATCTTCACACGCTGGGTCCAATCCAACACCGGACCAGGCAAAGCACCTTTAACACCTTTTCTCCCTGGTGGGACATGACTCGTAAGATTCGAACATCTTGAAAAGGCTCAAAACGTACCATGGAGTATGTCATGCAAAGAGCCCATCGTTGCAAACTCATACGCCAAAACACGGAGTGGTCCGTCAACACAGTATCCAATGAGCTCAACAACGTTCTCATTCTTTAATCTCGATACCATGGAAATCTGAAGCACCACACGAATGAATAAAAAAGTAGAACGCTTGAAAAGCATACCTCAGCAAGAAACTCCTGATCAGGCTGTGAATTCTGGTCGAGCTTCTTTATCGCAGCTTGACCACTTCGCAACTCCGCAAGGTAAACTCGGCCATAGGATTCCTCACCGATGAGTGACTTGGGACCAAAATTCTCCGTGGCTTCTTTTAGCTCGTCAATGCCAAGCATTGGAACAGCAATCGGTTGGACTCTGGCAGCTTGTCCAGCTCTATTTGCTCCTTCATTTGCTTTAGCAGCACCAGGATTGCCTGAAAACCAAGCAAAGAACAATTGTTTTTCACACAGGAAAGGATGAAGAACTTACCATTTGTCACAGTAGTAAACGGAGTATAACGCTCCCGACTGGCTGTGTGCCGTCTCCCAAGACAATCGGCTCGTGCTCGCTCTGATGCGGCACAAGAAGAGAAAGCGCATCCCATTGCTTCGCTACTTTGCCCCAGATCAAAATATTTTACCCTACACCTGGAAGAATCGTGTCGATGTTAAGACGCCAGCTTTGACCGTGGTCAACGTGCGGCGGGTTTGAAGTAAAGTAAGCTTTTTTATTTAGCATTTGGTATTATGCATTGGAATCTTCATATTGATGATAGCAGTGGTGTTGATGAGGTGTTTGAGGTGAGGTTTGAACTATATGAACTACAAGCTCTGAATAAGAATTAACAAGATGTAAGAGGCATGGTACAATTACTATGATATGTGGGTGTGTCAAACCACTTGAGGTTGGATATGATAATGTTTTATACAAAGCTAGATTGACTCAAAATTTTAACTTTTTCTTGTGTGTGGAAAAGTGTTTGGTATGGTTAGCCAATTTAGAAAATGCCAAAGAACTCTAAATGTTTTGCATGATATAAGTCTTTGATGGTAGAATTAACTTAAGAAACCTTGTGTTGTGAACAAGAAACCATTAGTGTCTATTATAAATGAGTTTAAAGCTGTTTTTCATCTATACTTTTTTACAAACTCCTTCCTCGTTTTTTTTTATGTCATCTTGAGTTCATGTTTAAGGGCTCACTCAAATTCCAAACATAATTGAATGCTTGGAACTTGAATTCAAACCCTCCAATCCCTAAACACTCCCTAAAAATGCTAAAATGTTTGAAATACTAGAATGCATCTAAAAATTTAACAGGAGCATGACTCTCTACTGTTGTGCTCCACCACCATACCCAACTCCATTGCCACGCTATCCATAGCCACACTTGGGATCCGCTGCTCATCACACTTAACTTAATGATTTAACCAAGTGCTGTAAATGTAAATGATATGTATTTATGTATATTCATATACAAAACACTTTTACCTAACTTAAAATTAAATGTAAATCTAAATTACATAAAATATGGGTATAAATAGAAGGTCTATTTATGTCTTTTGTTCTTAGAGTTGCTTATATCTTACACTTACTTGTTCTTGTAAGACATTTTTAGGTGGTGACCATGTTTTTTCATTTTGATCAATTCTAGCATGCAATTGCTAAATGTAATTCATAAATTTTCCATTACTAATTTGTTAGTTTACCTCTTTTATCCTAGCTATAGTTAAGTTCTCATGCCAAGGTTTTTTTATTATTATATTATCTTTTATTTAGTTTTATTTAGCTTCAACTACTCATTGCAAAAGTAAGGAAGTGTTAGCCTTCTCTTCATAGAGTTTTAGACTCTCTCTCTCCCAATCTCTACTCCTAGAATAGACCAAATTTAATACTCTCTATAAGCATAAACAACTAAACACACTAAGCCTCTAAAACTTTAACATCCTTTAGTATAACAAAACTATAAGCAACTAAAGAGAAAAATTCAAAAGATGATTTATAAGGGTTTAAATATAAAAAATATTCCCTTTTCTTCAATTGATTAAAGATTTTAAGTTATTTGGAGTTAAATGTCCTCAAGGTGACTTCTCAGGAAATTTAAATTTAAAAACTTACAAAAGCTTATATTTGGTATGAAAAAAGTCTCGCATTTTAGCTTTTATTCACAAGGGTGTAAAGTTGCAAGAAAGTGAATTATAATTTTTACTTTACATTTGCAAAGTGTTCACAACAACTTCCATTCACGAGAGCGTGAATTTACAAGAAAGTGAGCTATAATTTTTACCTTCTATATGTAAATGAAGGCATGGATTTATAGCAAAGTATGGTAAATTGTAAACACCCACCCATAACTTCTAACCCTCAGTTTTAACTAATTTAGGGTTTGGGACCCAAGGCAAGAATTTCATTTTCTTGACCACATGACATATATTCTTCTTATTTAGACATGTTTTGGGCTTTGAGCACACAATATATATTAGTATTTATACTTACACTTGAGAGCACAAGAGAGCAAATTCATCATAGCTGAGGTTCTTCCTTGGAATAGCCAAGATCAAAATATAATTAAAGAACTCCTATTTGGGTAAGAATAATTATAGCTCTTTTTTAATTAAATATATTATTTGAATCACCTATTTATTTGTAGAAATTGGATAGATCACCAAGGCAACAGCCAACCACAATACTTTTGATTGCTCATCCACAATACACTCCTCAATTGAGATATAAGGTAGGTGAGTGATCAAACTAGTTATTTCCATACAATGTTTAGCTTTTCTTTTTGCAAACAAAGCGTCCTAAACAATGATCCTTCTATCATCGAAATCAAACAAAAGATTCTACTGCCAATTGCATGCTTTGATAAATAGTGTGTGAATAAACCATGCTTACATATAAGCTCTAGAAAATATACCACAAAGACACTTTAATATAATACCAGATTGATTATTGGCCACGTTCTTTAAAAAAGTTACTTTAAAACTATGAAGAATCTTCTCGCTCTTTATATTTATAATTTTACTTTTTGAATGCCATACCATGTACCACGTGCCAACACTTGTGCTCCCCACCCACCCCACACCCCCAACCCAACACTTATGCCCCCCACCCCACGTACTCAAACAGGGGATTTGTCGCCCAGGCGCCACACATTGCATCGCCAGGCATTTGGATTGTAATGGCAAAACAATGCGGGGATTTCACACTATATTACGCAAACCATGCACGAACAGTGGAAGCTATTGTGCTGGCGAGAGACATTTCTCTAGTGCGATTACGGAGAAAGGCAAAACCCTTGTGTCGAGATCTCTCGGCCTTCTCTCCTGACGCAATGAACAATCATCAATTCCCTGTTCTATCGTGGAGCATTATCTCGCCGAACTTACCGTCTAGAAAAGAGGGTGCCTGTTTCACGCAAGCATAATCAGTAGAGACTGCTGTTTGAGAGAAATTACGTCATTTTCTCGTTACCTTGGATAGAATACAGATTCATCAATCATCCGGCTCTAAACTACGGTTTTCATCTGTTGAGCTCAGCGGGTAGCGGCCGGTTGAATCCTCCTGCAAGCAAGGAGCGGCAATAGATTCACAGAAAATCGAGAAACCATAAAAAGAAAAACAATGCCCACCTCTTCTGTTCATGTACTGCCGCGGCTGGCGCTTGGAAGCCAGCTTCACCGCACTCTGGTTTGCATCAGGCACGCATTTTCCCTGCAAGGAAGAAAAAAAAAAGAAAAGTTTCAGACCTCGACCAGATAGAATGAATGAACCAACCTTGGTGGAGTCGAAGTTGAGAGGAATGCCAAAGCTCTTCATCATGTCTTCTTCGTCCGCTAGAGGCTCCAAAGCCACGGGCTGTGGTGGCTGCTCCTGCGGCTTCTCTGTGGCGCTGGGCTTCACCTGTGCCTCTTTCTTTCGTTTTCCATCGTGCTTTTCGGGTGTCACGGACTTGGACCGTGCCCTCTTCCTGTAATCCCTGTGATTCCTGTCAACGGGCTCCCTATCCCGGCGATCCCTGTCCCAGTCCCGATTATCTCTGTCGCGCTCGCGATAATCCTTGTCACGCTCGCGATCGCGATCGCGCTCGCGTTCGCGGCCTCGGTCTCGATCTCTTTCGCGCTCCCTGGCGTTTCTGTAGCTGTGACCGCCGCTCTTGTTATCCTTCTCTTTACTATGGTGATACTCACCGTCGCGGGGGTGCCGCTTCCTCTCTTCCCGCTCCCCCATCTCCTCCAAGCCCTAAACCCTAACCTGGTAATGAGAGATCTGACCGTTAAATTCTAACGCACTGGATTAAGCTGTAAAACCAATGTTTATTTATAATCGCCTCTCTCGTGGTAAACAATTTCTTTTCTTTCCCACTCGAGCTGCTAAGAATGAATGTACAAATCTGCATGCCACAAGAAATGTTGGAAGCGCTGAGAAATCTCCAAGAAAAAAAAAAGAAGAATCCCTCCAAGAGTAGGAAAAAATAAAGCTCTCACCTACAAACTCGTGCTCTGCTGCAAAAACTCTTCTCGCGCTCTCTCCGGTGGTCACAACAAGAGAAGATCTTTCGTGTCCTCCGAGTTGAGCCTGGATGCTAGAACGTTCGACCTTTGGAGCCGGAACTTTGGCTCCCGGTCTTGACTTCCCTGCCCGACTGAAGGACTAGAAACAGCAACTTGGTACCTCTTGCACGAGCTCGAGAGTGATCCTTTGTAGGAGAAGACCAAGTTCACAGCTTTGCCGCGGTTGTCCAGGCCAAACGCCGGGCCTCCACCTTCCATGAACTCGTCCGGCAAAACGTTCATAAACTTGAGATTGATTTCCATGCTTCCTTTCGGTGGTATCATCCCTGAAGCGGGCGTAACCTGGAAGAACAGAAAAGTTTTCATAAACACACTCGGAGAAGTGTGTTACCTGTAACCAAGGTGGGAGCCCGAATCCAGCTCTAACCGTTACTCTAGCCGCTGCGCTTACAGTGGCTTCTGCTGGATCGCCTTCGCAGCGCAGCTCAAAAACTACGCACTGCCTGCTGCTCTCGTTGATTGCTTTGAGAATAGAAGGCACGCCGTCCTCGAGGATGATCTTGTTAGTGCTGACAACCGTCTCCGGTATAGAGTTGAGCTGATCCATCCACTTCTGGACGTGAGGATTGTTCAACATTAGCTCGCAAAATGCTCTCCTCCTTGCTGCTTCGTTGATCACAGCAATATCAACGTTAAGTAGACACCTCACAGGTTTGTGGTCACTGTCTAGTGCATCCATACACGCGTCGTAGCTGCGGCCACATTCAACAATGAGTATAAAAACCATATGGAAAGATGAGACGGAGAGACACTAGCTTACGATATTACTGATGCTGACACTGGGTGCGAAAGATTAAATTTCTTCTTGGCTTCTGTCCCATCGTAGCTATCTCTAAAAATTACACGATCACACCAAGCTGGTATCCGTTTCTTCTCACTTGAATCATAGCCTGGAGCGGAACAAAGACATCAACCTAAAGTCACCAATAGAACGAGGCTTACCGAGAGGGTTACTGTATCCCTTGTCAAACTTGTAAGTTGGCTGGAATCGTAGGGGGCCCTCTCGCATTCCCTGGAAAACTCTTCCACCGGTCATCTCTATACGTAGTTGATCCTTTGGAAGTAAAACTTCCCATTGTCTGGACGATATCAAGTCTATTGCGTCTTCATACGCAAGATCATCTATCCTGTAGTTGAAGTCTCCAACCCAAACAATCATGTCCGCATCCGCTAGATCGGGCATCATTGCTTCTATGACCGTTTCCGACTCCTGGAAGCCACACAGCTTTCAGTTTCCATCTTTAGACCAAAAACAAATCACGAATTCTTACCACTACCTCCTTTCCCACTTCCTGTGCGTCAGGAGACGCAGTTTTACGCACGGTTGCCCCACGGAATGCTGTAGAGAGCGCATTTGGATTGACACAATTGCTCCACAATGTTAGCTAGATCCCAAGATGAGGACCTATTGGATTCAGTCAAACAGAACTCCAATAAGGTTTAGGTAAGACATGCAAGCAGCTCGGTAAAATTATAACGACTTAAGCAAGTACCTGATCCACCGGAAGAACGACCAAATTTCATCTGATGGTAAATGTGCTCAAAATCCGCGTTTCGTCGACCAACGGCATCCATGTGTGCAGCCAAGTGACTGCTTAAAAAACAAAAAGTTCTTCTGTAAAGGAGGATTTTAACTCCTACTCCTCCCTAAACAAGACAAGCGTTTGAGAAAAATGCCACAAAAGTTGAAACACTCACTTTGTTACCAAGAGCACGGCCAAACCCACAGGGAACAGCTGCAGCATCGATCTCTCCAACAAAAGGAATAAGTTCGTTTCGGACCCTGCCCAAGAAAAATGAAAAGAAAAAAGTTCAGAACAGAACACAAGATAGCACTTGGCGGACTTAGTCATTTACCAGACACCAATAAGAATCCCAGCAAGTTGACGCGAACCAACACGAACAAAGTCCTGGTTCTCACCCAGAGCTGCACCGAGATTATCCAGCCACCATTGTCCATTCGCACTGCTCTTCTCTTGCAATCCTACCTGTAAAGAAACCATGTCGACGCAAATAAACAAGTTTTCCCATACCGTTTCTTTTGCTGCTGCCATGGCAATAGCTCCGGCACTCATCTCGGTCTCCTGCAGTCCTACAAACACAACGCCAGCGTGTGTCGCAGATGCTAGCCACATCTGCATGGATTTCAAGCTCGCCTTCTCCTCTGCTACATTCCAAGTTCCTGCTAGAATTTTAAAAGTTCTTTCTTGCGTGTATGTTTCTGCCTTGGACTGCATCTCGATCTGAAGTATCCCATCAATTGGACAAGGCGATCCGATATTCCAACCGCGAATGCCACCGTGAAGAGCCATTGTGAACACGAAACTCCCACACTTTTCCATATGGACGATAGCGGCACTGTGAGCTATCCACACCCCGAGGACCTTGCCTGTATCTGCAAGCACTTGAATTCGACCGTCCGCATAGCCCACCCAGATTCTAGTGCCCACCGCACACAAGCTGCGAACCGGAACCGGTATGAAGATGGTTGCCTGTAACCTATTGCCCAGTCCATCCCATTGAATGATCATTCCACTTGGATATCCTCCCCATACTGTTCCATCAACTGCGGCCACCAATGCGTCCACCTTCTTACTATCGTCGCCACCTTGACCACCGCTGGCAGCCCGTCGAACAGCATCAGCAGCTCCAATAACGCGCTGGAAAAAGCTTAACGTACCAGCTTTTTCTTTCTTTGATGCTTTCGACATCGAGGACCTGACATCATCGTCCCACATACTGTCCCGAACAGGAGAAATATCTGGGCTGGAGAATTCGGACTGAACACTCGGCCCAAAAACTTTTAACACGTCCCTTGTTCTCGCATCCCTGCCAGAGAATCTACTCATTAGTCAAAAACCAATAAAAAGTTTCCACAACTTTTTACCATATCGCAAGAGCGAGCGGTCCGCCGCTCCAAACTCTCCCATTCGCGTGCTCCGACAGCAGAAAGTAAACATCCGTATTGGCAAGGCTGGTCGCACCAGCAGCAGTTCCGCGGGCTCTGAGGTCCACATAGGAGCGTGCCATCAGTGACGCCGCAGACATAGTTTCTTCTTCTGCCCGGCAAAGAGCATGAGACGTTGTCTCCCATGGCCAAGCTCTGATAGCACCACCGTCAGAGCCAGTCCATAACTCCCCTGACAAGCAAACACAAACTTAGCTCAAGCACAGCTCATGCACACAAAAATAAGCTCCCTTACCATACGTGGTGATGACCATGGACAACACCGGAGAGCGGTGAGCAATCCAGCACAAGCTCGGCTCCGTTCTTCGCCTGGACCTCACAAGTTCCTCGGTGCTCCAAGCTCTGACTTTGCCATCCCTGTGTCCACTCCACACAAGCTTGTTGGCAGCGTCAGCGACGAGGCATAGAGTCATGCCTTCCACACCCATATACGTGAAAGCCGCGGCATCGATATCGTCGGGAGGATTTCCATCGCCACCACTTCCGTGAGACATGGCATTCGCGACGTCCCAGACTTTGAGAGCGCCATCGCAAGCCAGCCACACGGAAGAGCCCGTGCAAGTGAGAGCTCTGGCTGGCTGGTTGGTTCTCATGGGCGATGGTCTTAGATCGAAGGGGACGGGCCTGTCCGGATCCACGGGGCCCCGCAGAGGAGGCTTGTAAACACCTTTGCCACCACCGGCGATGAATTCGCTCGAGCGCTTCATGACTGTGGCTGGCGGCAATGCCTGTGGACTTAGCTTGTTGAGACTCCCGCGCAAGGGGATCACTCCCTCGGAAGCTGATGGCCCATGCAAAGCTCCGGCGTGGGCCTTTGGTGGCGACGACGATGGAACGGCGGGCTTGAGCTCTGGAGTGCTTTGGGAATGTCGGAAGTTCTTGGTGGAAGGAGCTTTACTACTGCTGCTGTTGGCAACGGTCTTGTTTGCTGGCGACGATGAGACGGAAGGAGGCGAGTAGCGATCGTTGGTGTTCCTGGCGACGAACGGGCCATCCGAGGGGCTGTCGAATGGATTGGATGAATTGGAGGAGCTGGATGAGGCTGGGAAGGGAGGAGGGACTCCCGGAATCGTTGTTGGAGGCGTCACTGGAAAATCGCCAGTAAGAAGGTCCGGCTGGGGAGAAGGCGTTTGCTGCTGCTGCGTGAACTTGCGATGCTGCTGGGATGGTTTGTAGGGCGTGGAGAAGGAATCCGATGAGCGGAAGTCCGTGCCGCCATTGCTTGCTGCCGCTCCTCCTCCCGCCCACCCGAAAGGATCCGACATCGACGAACTGGTCGCTGGATCATTGTCATCGCCGAAATCAATCAATGAGGGTAGAGCGCGCTGCCGCTGCTGCTGTTGCTGCTGCTGCTGCTCGCGCCGGCTGGGCGACGCCATAGGCACTGCCGCTCATGAAGAAAAATGCAAGCGCTGGCACTGACCTAGACGATCCCCCGGCGATCGATCCTGGAAACCCTGATCCAACCTAAATCCACACCGATCGATATGCTCCAGATCCTCTCCCAGCGTTAGCTACTTTCTCTGCGATTCTTGCGCTCCGCGCGAGCGATTGGAGCGTTGGAATCTGGGCCTCCGTCGTCTCTCCCACGAAGAACAGCCACGATCCAGGGGTCGTGCCGGAATCCCTCCCCCCTCTCGTGTGAACGTGTGTTTTAAGCCCAAGAGGATATCCCCTGGCACAAATCCCGCCCATATCGTGGCCGTCCATCGCCGCCCTCCGCCGGTTGCCACGTGTCCGCCCGCCTCTAGATCTAGAGCTGCCTGTTTTTCTTCCAGCTCCAGCGACTATATATGTTGATCGAGTCTCTTATAATTTGAAACACGATTTCGGCGCGAGAATAGTCCCGCGGAGCTCGCTGACAAAAGAATCCACCACGCAACGCGATTGAACCTCCCTCTGAAAGGAAAGTTTACACGCAATGTCCGGATCGTACCGCCGACCAAGTGATCGACCGATTGATCGCGAATTTCTTTTGATCGTTGTCACGGAGCTGTTCTCTCTTGTCCAAGAAAAAAAGAGCCCTAGCTATGAAATCTTGGCCTTTGTGTGTGGTGATCCAGATCTCACGGGGTTCCAAACACTTGTCGCGCGGCCACTCCAGCCACATTTTCTTTGACAATGGGAAGATTGGAATCCCACATATCTATCGAGATACCTATGATTGCGGGGGACGAATGATGTGTTGGCCCCGCCCAATCCATCACTGTCGTTAGTTCGTCCCTACCAATGGACGAGAACAGGGTTTAGGGTTTATCCCAAGCCCTATCCGGGAGCCCTTCTCCTTCTAGGGCCATGGCCGCGCTTCTGGCCGACGGCATTGCCGCGGCGCGCGTCCTCTCGAGCTGCCTGGATCGCGGCGCCAGGGATCAGAATGTCGCATCGGCGCGATTTGTTTGCGGGAGCGTCAAGAGTCCGCATTTGCTTCACCGGTAGGCGCTGCTTGTGGTCGCACTGGCTGATTTTCTGTGGCAGATCGAAGCAGCAACGAGGATTGAAGCGAGCTGCTAGCATTCATATCGCTGCTTCTACTACAGGTACTCTTTTTAGTTTTTAGATGACACCCGCATGAAAGGATGTGTTCTAGATTTGATCGCGCCCGAGGAGAGCAAGACGGTGCATAGCTTGCCGCAAGGGGAATCGTGGTCCGTGCACAAATTTGGTGGGACGTGCGTGGGAACTTGCGAGAGGATACAAAATGTGGCTGACATCGTCGTCTCCGATCCATCGCAACGCAAAGTCGTCGTTGTCTCGGCGATGTCCAAGGTCACGGACGTGCTCTATCATCTTGTGGAGGCTGCGGGCTCTCGGAAAGAATCCTACATTGAGTCGCTCAATCTTCTCCTACAAAAGCACAAGGAAACTGCGAGAGCGCTGCTAGTTGAAGGAGCGGACCTGGAGAAGTTTCTAGCCAAGCTTGAAGACGACATTCGGAACCTCCAAGCCATGCTTCGTGCTATATACATTGGTCCGGTTTGTGATCCCTGTCCGTGAATTTTTCCTTCTGACGTGTGTTGTGTGCTTTGGCAGCCGGACATGCTACGGAGTCTTTCACAGATTTTGTTGTCGGACATGGTGAACTATGGTCTGCTCAAATGCTCTGTGCTGCTGTGAATAAGGTACACTTGATTGTGGAGATCACTTCATCTGTTTATCTTTTAACAGAGGGGTCTCTCTGCTGCATGGATGGATGCAAGAGAAGTGCTTGTTGTTACTCCAACCAGTACAAACCAAGTTGATCCCGATTTTGCATCGTCCGAGACGAGGCTATTCGATTGGTATGCACGCAATCCAGCTGACACCATTATAGTGACAGGCTTCATAGCTAACACACCCGACAACGTCCCAACCACGTTGAAACGAGATGGGAGCGATTTTTCTGCCGCCATAATGGGGTCTTTATTCCGTGCGGCCAACGTGACGATTTGGACTGATGTAGATGGGGTTTACAGTGCTGATCCACGAAAAGGTATGGCTAAGAATTTGACGAAAAGAGGAAATGGTGTCTTAAAGGCTGAAGATGTCTCCAGTAAGCGAAGCCGTTGTGCTGAGCACCCTGTCTTACCAAGAAGCTTGGGAGATGGTAAGAGCAATCTCCTTTTCGTTGAAGCTCTGACAACACGGTGTTGCAGTCCTACTTTGGAGCAAACGTGTTACACCCACGAACAACTTTACCTGTGATGAAGTATAACATTCCGATTACAATACGGAATGTCTTCAATCTCTCTGCTTCTGGGACGAAGATATGTCGCACTTATGAAAGCACCGATGACGAATTTCGGGCAGCAAATTCAGTGGTCAAAGGTTTTGCAACAGTCGACAACTTGGCACTGGTGAATGTGGAAGGGTAAGAAGCTTTATTAATACCTGCTGGCTACTAGACATGTGCTTTTGCTTTCAGCACTGGAATGGCTGGTGTGCCCGGAACCGCGAGTACCATATTTGAAGCGGTCAAGGAGGTTGGCGCAAACGTTGTTATGATCTCTCAGGTTAGCATTTGACTTGTTGGACCTTGTGGTGATACTTCGTATGACAGGGCAGTAGCGAACATTCCGTCTGCTTTGCGGTTCCAGAAAAAGAAGTGAAGGCAGTGTCTAAAGCACTCGAGAAAAAGTTCAAAAGGGCCTTGGACGCCGGAAGACTGTCTAAGGTATCTCCTCGTGCTTGACTCTTTCTTTTCTAATTTAATTATGTTACGTGCTTTCAGATAGAGATCGTGCCGAACTGTAGCATTTTGGCGGCAGTTGGACAGAAAATGGCTAGCACTCCTGGAGTCAGTGCGACATTATTTGACGCCCTTGCGAAAGTAAGAATCTTGAGTTCTTGCAGTCTTGTTTCAACCTGTCGATGCAGGCAAATATTAACGTTCGGGCCATCGCTCAAGGTTGTTCGGAATATAATATTACAGTGGTGGTGAATCAAGACAACTCTGCGAAAGCTCTTAAGGCGGCACACTCTCGCTTTTATCTTTCGAGGACTCCCTTGGCCGTGGGCATTGTCGGCCCGGGCCTTATTGGAGGAACACTTCTTGACCAATTGAAAGATCAGGTATGAGTTTGAACCTTCGAACTGCTTTGAAAATATTTTATGTTCAGGCAGCACCCCTGAAGGAGGATTTTAATATCGATTTGCGGGTGCTAGGTGTTATTGGATCGAAGAAAATGGCGCTTAGTCATTCGTAAGTGCATGGAAAACTTCTGCTGTGTATTATACTGAGCTTCCAAATTCTTCTAGGGGCTTGAACCTTTCAAATTGGAGGTCTACTTTGAAAGAGGAAGGTGAAGAAGCAGATCTCGAAAAGTTTACGGCACATTTATGTTGCAGTCATCCGATCCCCAATATCGTCGTTGTAGACTGCACAGCAAGTTCTGATATACCAGATTGGTACTATCCATGGATGCGAAAAGGCATGCATATAGTTACGCCAAACAAGAAGGCTAACTCAGGCTCACTCGACAAGGTAATCGTCAGTATTTTTTCTGCTCTGCTCTAATTGCTCAAGCGTTCATTTTACAGTACTTGCGTTTGAAGGAGCTTCAGAGAAAATCGTACACGCACTATTTTTACGAAGGGACTGTCGGGGCAGGACTGCCAATCCTAAGCACACTGCAGGGGCTACTTGAAACTGGCGATAAAATCCACACAGTCGAAGGAATTTTCAGGTGCGGATTTCTTATGCGTGACGGCGTTACCTTGTTAACGATTCTAAAACGCAGTGGCACATTGAGCTATATATTCAACAACTTCCATGGTCAAAAGACATTCAGTGAAATTGTCAAGGAGGCAAAGGCTGCGGGCTACACGGAGCCTGATCCCCGTGACGATCTCTCTGGGATGGATGTTGCAAGAAAGGTAAGTTGTCCCTTTGATTGACAGAGATCATAAAAAATTTTTTTGTCTGTTCAGGTTATTATTCTAGCTCGGGAATGTGGCTTGAAGCTGGAGTTGGACGATATATGCCTGGAAAACCTCGTTCCAGAGCCTCTGCGAGTAAGTTAACTCGGTGCCTTTCCTTCAACACACATGATCGGCATCTTTTTTCCAGGGATGTGAAAATGTGGATGAGTTTATGGACAAGCTTCCCGAGTACGATCAGGCGATTGCAGCCAGGAGAGAGCAAGCTGAAGAATCAGACGAGGTTTTCCATTCTCTGCTTTGTTTCCAGACTAAAAGCGGTCCTTTTTTCTTCTATCACACCAGGTGCTGTGTTACGTGGGTGTAGTCGACGTACTCGCGAGCCAAGGCCGAGTTGAGCTGCGGAGATATCCAAAGTCACACGCATTCGCGCAGCTCTCCGGGAGCGACAACATAATCGCCTTCACGACTGCGAGATACAAAAAGCAGCCATTGATCGTGAGAGGACCCGGAGCTGGGGCCGAAGTCACAGCTGCGGGCGTTTTTAGCGACATTCTCAGGCTCGCATCCTACTTGGGAGCACCTTCCTAGACAATCTCGAGCACCAAAAGCTAGAGAAAGAAGAACGAGGTATGACATTTTGAGAAGAAAGATCTATGTTTTATTGATCTCTGGCTTTCTACGTTTCCTTTCAGCTAGAAGAACCTGTGAAGTTCATTCCATAAGTCGTTCCAGCCATCAATAAAACAGTGGTCATTTGCGAGACGACGCGAGCTCTCATCCAGTACTGGCTGTGCTTGACGTTGCCCTTTTTGAAGCTCCACAGGCCACTCGCGAGAATTGCCGCTGTAGCGAAGCACCCTGTTCTTCGTGAAATTAGAAATGTCCGCCCAGAGGATGGCGCAAATGCGAGAAGAGATGGAGCGTACCTATGGGTACCAAAATGCTGCGCGGCCTTTTGTTCGCAAACAAATCTTGCGTCGCGTCCGAGTCGGTCCAATCGCTCTCGTTCTTGTTTACAACCTCCCCCATCCCGAAAAACCCTAAAACTCGACGAAGTAGCGAATATTCTTTACCGCTGCCACGTGTTTGTGAGAGATGTCCACGTGTCACAATGAATCTCCGCCACATGTCACCGATATCAAGAGTTTAGGGTTCTATGCGAAAAACTCGAGAGAGAGGCCTGTGCACAGCTAGGGATCGCATTTTTGGGGCGGATTCGAGCTCTCAGGGAGGTAAATACGATAGAAGTTGCTCCAGCGGCGCCAGGAAGGAGCTAGATCAGGCGGTAGCAAGGCTCGAGTCGGAGAGATCTGCGGCTAGCCGCGACAGCTACGAGCAGCTCTTGAGGCAATGCGGCAGCTCCAAATCCCTGCTCCATGGGAGGCGTGTCCACTCCCACATTGCCACTGTGGGGAAATCCCTTCTCGGCCCTTGTCTCCAGAACGCGCTGGTCCAAATGTATGGCAAATGCGGCAGCATGAAGGAGGCGCTCGCGGTTTTTTCCACCATAGCCAGGAAGAACACGTACTCGTACAACATTCTCATCTCCGCGGCTGCCAGGAACGGCCTCTACAGGGAAGCTCTCGACGCATTCGAGCGCATGAAAAGAGAAGGGATTCCTCGCGACAAGTTCACGTACGCGGATGTGATCACCGCCTGCTGCTCCCTCAAGGATCTGGCTAGAGGCCGAGCTGTTCACGCTGGCCTCCTCGTCTCCGGCATCCAGCCGGATGATTTCCTCCGCGTGGCTTTGCTCAACATGTACGCCAAGCTCGGGAGCTTGGGCGAGGCCACCCGGATCTTCCACTCCATGCCAACGGACAACGTCGTCGCCTGGAACGTGATGATCGCGGCATTCTCACAGAGCGATCAGCCATCCTTGGCGCTCGAGTTCTACTGGAAGATGCTGGCCGGGGGCACAAGGCCGGACTTTTGCACGCTCATCAGCACCCTGAGCGCCGTGTCGTGCTTGAGGCGTCTCTCGCATGGCCGCGCGATCCACGACTCGATCCAGGCGCACGGCTATTGCTCGGACGTGATCCTGGACACCGCGCTCGTCGACATGTATGGAAAATGTGGCAGCCTCGACGACGCGAGGATGGTTTTCGACAAGATGCCCGCGAGAGACATCGTCACCTGGAATGCGATGATCGCAGCTTACTCCCAGCACGGCCAAGGGGACAAAGCTTTCGAGCTGTACGCGGAGATGGAGCCGCAGGGATTCAAGCCGGAGCTCGTCACACTCGTCAACCTCCTCACCGCGAGCTGCTGCTTGGGCGATTTGAGCCGGGGGAAAGCAATCCATTCCCGGATAATCGATGACAAGCTGGAGCTCACGCTCGTTGCCGAGAACGCCATCGTCAACATGTACGCCAAGTGTGGAAGCCTCGCGCAGGCGAAGCTCGCGTTCGATGGGATGATCCACCCGAGGGACGTGATCAGCTGGAACGCGATCATAGCTGGGAATGCCGAGAACGGTGGCACCGAGACCTCGCTCCAGCTCGCCAAGGACATGGTTCACGACGGCGTGGCGCCCGACGCGACGACTTTCACCTGCGTGCTGCTGTGCTGCAGCCATGGAGGGCAGCTGGACCAAGGTAGGAGCTACTTCCTCTCCATGGTTTCGGATTTCCAGCTCTCACCATCGTCTGCGCATTACCAGAGCCTGATCGATCTGCTGGGACGGGCCGGGCGGCTCGAGGAAGCGGAGGAGCTTATGAGCGTGATGCCATACCAGCCAGGAGTTGCGGGAGTGCGAGCTTACCTGGGGGCCTGCCGGACGCACTTTGACGAGGAGAGAGGATCGTCTGCTGGAGAGCTCGCCTGGGAGATGTACCCCGACGATCCCTCCAGCTACGTCCTCACGTCAAACATCGTTCGCCACACCGCGGTATGATCCTCTCAAAGATCTTTCTTTTCTTTATTGATGGAAGCCTTTGCCTCAATCCTGGCAGAAGTAAAACTCTGGATATCATCTCGACAGCTCTTCCTGGTGGCGATGAAAGTGGTCATCGACTATGGCATCAAGTAGCGGTTCCACAAGCCCTCCGGAATCGCTATCTAGCAAAGCGCTCATTGCCACAGACTTGTGGGGAGCCGTGTCATACATCTCCTTGGCATGCGTTGCCCAGCCATGGCTAACCAGAGCTCCTATCCAAACAACGTACGCCGCATTGCCGTGGAGAGGCATCAGCCGAAACGCATCGCTCGCTTCGTCCACAAGTCCATTGCGAGCGTAGCCACGCAGCAGCACTATCCACAAGATCGAGTTTCGCTCACGGGTGCTGTCAAAGACCATCTTTGCCTGTTCCATGGCGCCCGCCTTCGCATAAGTATCAACCATAGCCGCCAACTTTGCAGTAGCGTGTGTCCGCGGTATGTTTTCCAGGACGCTAGTGTCCCACTCGGGCATCTTGGCGAAAACGTTTCGGGCATCTTCGTCCTGCCCGGCTCTCGCCAGAGCCGCGAGGATCGTGTTCCAGGACACCACATCCCTCTTCCCTTCCATCCTCTCGAAGCAATCCATGGCTTCCCGGACGCGGCCACACTTGGAGTAGCAACTCAGGAGCGCGTTCCACGCGACAGTGTTGACTTCTCGCGATGGGATCCGATCGAACGCCGCCTTTGCATCCTCGGGCTTGCACTGCTCGGCATAGCTTCCAATCATAGCTAATCCCTCTTCCTTGGTGTTCTTGAGCGAAATATTTATGCCAGAGCCATAGAGAATTTTACTTACCAGATTCATTAGTTTATTCATCAACTTGCCTCGCCGCCCTGAGGTACGATCACGCTCAAACGACCTGGATTAATAGCAACCGTCAAGTATGCAATGAACGGCCTGGATTGATCGTAAGCGACTGACGGTGTAGATCAATTTCAATTCATCTTTCTCCTGCGCGGAGCCAAATTTCCTGTCTTTCTTCTACCGCCATGGAAGTTTGTGATCGAATTTGGGAAGCACAAGGGCCAGAAGCTCGGAGAAATTCCTCTTGGCTATCTTCGCTGGGTATCGACTAAAATGGCGAACGAGAAGATCGGGAAGATCGCAATGGAAGTTCTCCGGCAGCGGCAGATCTCGACCCCATCGCGGGTGCCAGTAGAGCAACAATCGCCAGCGCCAGGTGATCTCTTGATCTCGATCCCAGGTGATCAAGATCACGAAATCCAGCTGCGCCGCGGGCGTCATGTCCAAGAACGCACAGGGGTCGTCGAATTCGCGAGCGTGGATCTGTGCGTCTCTGCACTGCGAGGCTTCAGCGGCGGGATCGTCGAAGCCCGGGCTCTGGAGGAGCGCGTCGTCTCCAGCGCCAGAGTGTTCGCAGCAAATCGCCGCTACTTGTCCAACCTCCTGCTGCTCGCCTATGGCAAATGCGGCGGGGGCGTGAGCGACGCAGTCCGGATCTTCACGGCGATGAGCAGCAAGGATCACTACTCCTGGAACACCATGCTCAAGGTCTTTCTCGACAACCATCTCTGGCTGGAAGCGGAGAGGCTCTTCAACGAGATGGCACCTGGTGTGGCCAACTGCATCGCTTGCACCGAGATGATCTCTCTGTATTCTTCGCAGGGGAGAGTGGCGGACGCTTGCGCAGCCTTCGATCGCATTCTTTCGCCGGACACAACCGCATGGAACGCCTTGATGGCGTGCTTCATGAGGAACGAGGTCTCCACTGATGCCCTCACTGCGTGTTTCGAGCGAATTCCCCACAAGGATCAAGTATCATGGAACCTTCTCCTTGCAGGGCTGGGGAGAGCTGGGCATCTCGCATTCCAGAAGATGCCCGTGTGGGATTTGGTTGCCCTCAACACGTTGGTCGAGAAGAGGGGAGCTGCCGGCGAGAGGGCGAGAGAAGAATCGTGTGATCTGCGTGCCAGCGAGAAGGACATCGTCTCCTGGGCTCTCCTCCTGCGCGAGTATGCCCACAATGGGCAGCTCGAGGAGCTCGGCACCTGCTTTTTCAAGATGCCGTGCCACAACGAGGTGGTGGCAACGCTGGTGGCATCCGCCTTTGGCAAGCAGGGGTACGTGGAAGCGACAAAGGCCGTGTTTGATCGAGTGCATGGCATTGGATCGTGGACCGCGCTCGTCACGGCAAATTCCCGCGCTGGAGAGCTTGCCGAGGCGGAAAAGCTTTTCTACCTCATGCCAATGTGGGGCATTGAATCGTCTACTGCGATTATGTCCGTGTATGCAAGAAACGACCTGGTGGACAAGTGCGACTGGGTGTTTTCCGATCTCATGCAACACCGTGACGCCACCACCTGGACTGTGCTCATTGCCGCATATGCTCACTCAGGATACTCACTCTGCGCGCGTTCCGTTTTGGAGAGGATGCCGATGACGGAGCTCACGAGCTGGAATGCAATGCTCAACTCGGAAAGAATCCCTTCCGAGGATCATCTAATGGATCTGTTCAACGAAATGCCGGAGCGCGACATAAACTCCTGGACTCTCATGGTGTCCGCATTTGCCAAGCGCAGGGACATGTCTACCGCGCTGAAGCTTCTGGATCTGTGCCCGGCGTGGGCAGCCAGCGTCTGGAACGCGGTGATTTCTGGATATGGACGCCATGCTTGCGTTGAAGAGGCAGTGGGGGCGTTTTTCAAGATGCTACTTGACGATGTGGAGCCCGATTCCGTCACCTTCGTCTGTCTGTTGGGAGCGATGAGCCTTGCCGGAGATGTGGAGAAGGTGAGGGCATGGTTCCTGGTTCTGCGGGACTTTGATATTGGAGAGGAGAGGTGCGCTTGCTTGAGCAGGCAAGGTGAGCGAAGCTGAAGAACTCCAGGCAACCATGCCCTTCACTGCCGATACGGGCACCATGTTTGCTCTACTAAATGCGAGCAACCTCGAGGGAGACCATAAGGGTGCTTCGAAGGCAGCTCGGGAAGTGATGTGCCTGAAATCAAGTAACACTGAAGTTGTCATGGCCAACATCTTGCTCAGTCACGCCAACAAAGGGGCGTGACGCTCAGTTTTCGTGCTGGATGATTAGGGGAGGCACTAAAAATTCTGATAAGTTGAGTATATGATGCAAATTTTGCGTCGTTGAGAGTGTCGGGGGTCAAAATTTTGCGAGAGTCCAGTGTCAAAAATGATGCTGCTGTGAAACTTGGGGTGCCATTCTTGGCTGTCTATTCCCTGCTGAGAATTGAGATGCTGGTACCAATTTGGTGAACTAGCGTCAATGCCTTCAAAAGCTGTTGCAAAAATTGTGCAGCTTCGACCTGGCTGTGTCTTTGTGAAGAATGGAGCTAAGCTGGAGTTAGGAGCTGGGTTTCAAGCTACAAAATGCTATCTCGGTTGTCAGGAAAGTCGTGGAAAAATTCGTTAAGTGGGGCTGAGAACCTGCTGTGTTGTCGCCAACTTCGTAGAATATTATCCCGCATTACTAAAATGTTGCATACAACTTCTTGGAATAAGAAAAATAAAGAGACTGGTCGTATTTCCACCGGATGACGAGTTGCAAGACATAAGTTCCGTCCTTGCGATTTGCAAGCACTTGTCGAGCTTCTGCTGATGGCACCACTGGGATTCTTCTCAGGAAGTACAGGGAGATAGCTAGAAAGCACTGCCTCTGACCAAGAACGCGAGAACCATGATCTACCTCTTGACCCACTGGAATCCCCTGCGAGCCTTAGCTCGTCCCGGCTTCTTTCTCTCCACGATTCTTGGATCCCTGGTAAGATAGCCACCTGCGATTGCCGGAAAGATCAACACATTCGCAACTAAAAGCAAAAGACTTTTACCTCGTCGTAGGGGAAGCCGGAGAGACGGATCAAAAAGCTGGATTGCTCGGCTGATGCCATGCCTCACAGCTCCTGCCTGCCCTGAATTCCAAGAAGAGAAGCAAATCAGTTCTTGCGAAGAATGTGACACGAAGAAACCAAGAGAAAATCCAGACCTGAGAGACCACCACCTCTCACGAGTGCTTTCACGTCAAACTTTCCCAGCGTGTTCGTCACGCAGAATGGCTCCAGTATGTGGACGCGATGATCCAGCTGCCTGAAGTAGAGATCGTGGCTCATCTTGTTCACCATGATGTTACCACTCCCCTCCGAGAGCCACACACTGGCCTGGCTCGTCTTCCTCCCGCCTCGAGCATACGATCGCCCTTGATCGTCCACCACTCTCACCCTCGAGTCGGCCAACTTCTTGAGTCTCTGCATCTCAGCCACTCGCCGCTTCTCCTTGAGGCGCATCTTGATCTCGTCCGGTGACAGCTCCTCCAGGATCGGTCGCTGCTCCTCGGGGAAATCCTCCGACTTGAACCAGCTGCTTAGCTCCGCGTCGGTCAGAGACAGCGCCCCAAAGAGCTCTCCAAATGTGGGCTCTTTCTTCCCTGCACGATTGCATCCACTATCGATAAGAAATTCGATTAAAACAAACAAAAGAGAAATTCGACTCCCCAGAAGAAAGAAGAACGAACCCTTTCTAGGCTAGGAGACTCACCTCGCTTGGATTCCTGGGCCCTCCGGACGGTGTCCGTCTTGACATCCTGGATGATATCATCCAGCATCTCAATCTGCGCGTCGCGCTCCTCTTTCCCAGCATTGGCATCACTAGGTCGATCGCAGAAGTGCCGACATCCAGAGGGAAGCCGCCAGCGTCCATGCCTCCTCAGTGCCAGTCGCAGCATTAAACCCTAGAGTTGCCTCAGCAATGTAAGCATCTATTAGTCGAGGTAAAAGAGGATCGTGCCCCGTCCACAACCTCGCTTTTTGTAAATTCCTGTAGAGCAAGTAGAATCGGTTAAAGTTTTCTTTTTTCCTGACGTGGAGATCCAAACTTCCTGATTTTGTGAAACTCTTGCGGAAGAACCCTTAAAAAGTTGACAAACGATGGGGTTGGAGCTTGCAAAATTATCCACCTTTAGAATGATTCGCCATCGAAGGCGAGCAAAACGTCGACCTTCTGTCAGAGGGTACATCTTGCTCACAAGAACACTGGTTTTTTCGAATCATCTTCAAGCTGCTTGTTTTCGGTTGTTTAGGCTTTTCATCTTTGTCTTGCAGAGACATTATTCCCGTGCCACTCATCAAGCATTTTTTGAGCGACGTATGGTGTGCTAAACAATTTCAGCTTCTTTACTTCAGCGTTGGAAAAGCCGAAGCACTGTTTCTTGGATTAACAGCAGCTGTAAGATGAAATCCACCATGGACTCGACTCGCCGAATATTATTGTCACCTAGAACGAGTTATATCTATATAAAGATTTATACTTTTATTGACCATATTAATTGATAAGAATGGCAGATATGAATGTTCCAAATGATTTTCTTGCGCCATACTCCTGCTGGCCGTCGGATGCGCTCCTCCCATCGTGGCCGCCCACATCGTCACAATAAAATTAGTGTGGGTTCCGATCAGGGAGGACAAAAATAAAATAGTCTTATTAACAATTGATATCAAACAAAAATTCGTTTAACCAACGCAAAGATTTGAGAATACAACATACGAGGCAGGATTATCATCGTGCTCTTGTTCCAGTGAAACCCTTATCATCTCCCCTTGAACTCTACAAGCGCCAGCCACACTTCTCCAGCTCACAGCATCGGGCTCAAATGGCATGGCGTGGAAGAGCTCCTCGGCACGCTCCAGCTGCCCGGCCCGAGCCAGTACATCGATCACGATCATGTAGAGCTCGGGAGTGAGAAAGATTCCATCGTAGTCACTAGCTATGGTCGCAAAACAGTGACATGCTACTTCCACCATGCCTGCGTGACTACACGCACAGAGAACACTGACAAAGGTCGAATCTATGGGAGAAATCCCGTCGAGGATCATCAGCGCAAACAGCCACAGCGTGTCGAGAGCTCCACCGCTTGCGGCATGAGCAGCGATCAGGGCATTCCACGAGACGGCATCACGATGGAGATCGTGGACGAAGAAGAGATCTCTTGCCACCTCCAGCTTCCCACATTTCGCATACATATCAAGAACGGCGGTTCTCATCGACATATCGGTGTCGAGTTTCTGTTCCACGATCTCTTCGTGGATGATTCTTCCCACGGATAGCGATGGAATGCTCGCGCAGGAGCTGAGAGCTGCGAGAATCGCTATGTGGTCGATCCTAAGACCCTCGAGATCCATCGCGAGAAACAGCCCGAGAGCTCGCTCGTGATGCCCGTTCCGGGCATAAGCGTGGATCATTGCAGTCCAGCCCACTGGATCATTGGATTCAAATGAGCAAAAGAACTCCCGCGCTTTCTTAAGATTTCCGTTGTCGGAGTAGCCTCCCAGCATAACAGTGCACGAAACATCGTCTTGCTCGGGCATTCTATCGAATATCTTCCTCGCCATAGCCACATTTCCGTTCCTGGCGTAGGCTTGGAGCATCCCAGTCCAGGACACGATATCTCTCCGCGGGATCTCATCGAAAAGAGCTTTCGATTCCTCGATCCGGCCCTGGCGTCCCAGTTCCTGGAACAAATCTATCCATGCCAGTGCATCCCTTTGGGGGATTCTGCGGAAGAGCTCCTTCGCTTGCTCGAGCTTACCCTCTTTGGTCAACCCAGCCAGCACTGTGTTCCACGACACGAAATCTCGCCCCGCCATCTCGCCAAGCAGCAAATCCATTGCGATCGAGGCGTGGCCGTGCTGCGCATACGCCGAGATAACAGTATTGAGAGAAATCACATCAGGCTTTTCGATCCTCGCGAAGATCTTTGCCGCGCTCTCGACATGCCCTCGCTGGGCATACGCAGCGAGCATGATATTCCAAGAAACGTTGTCGCGGTCCGGGATCTGGTCGAAGCAGTGCCTGGCTTGGACGAGATCGTTGCTTTGGACAAATGCCCGGATCATCGTGTTCCACGAAACCACATTTCGATGTGGCATTCGATCAAAGGCCTCCTCTGCTCTGCGACAGTGCCCTCTCTGGGCATTTGCCGTGACCATAATATTCCAGGAGTAAATATTTCGCTGGGAGATGCGATCGAAGGCGAGTCGAGCTTGATCCAGGCACCCGCACTGCGCATACATGGCGACGAGGAGATTCCCAATGAGAGTATCGCGATCGGCGCCATCTCTCTTAAGCTGCGAGTGGAGGCGCTTGCCCTCGAGCAGTGCCCTGCTAGCAGCATACTGGCGAAGAAGAGAGGCGGCATTCATTAATCGCCATTAGGGTTTAGGGTTTATTCGTTCTTGCCATGGCGATCTAGCGAGATCACAATGGCGCTGTTTAGATCGCTAGGTAGAGTCTCTCGGGCAGCGGCTGCGCGGTTCTCCAAAAACAGCGTTAGATCGTGTAGCTCGCAGGCTCCTCCCCTGATTTTAGGAAGTAGGAGATTTTGCGATGCTCTGGGGCGGCCGAGCGGCAGCCGGCATTCGTGCCGGCATTTTTGTAGCGCGGTGCCGCCGATTTTTCTGGAGGACTTGGATGTTGAGAGGAGAGATCCCCAGGGTGGATTGGACGCTGCCCTCAACAGTGTCGTCAAGATTTTCACGGTGTCGAGCAGCCCGAACTACGTCTTGCCTTGGCAGAAGAAGCCACTCCGCGAACTCACTGGCTCCGGTATGATTTTCTTCTTCTCTTTCGATTTTTCCTGGAGTGAACTCTTTTGCTTTTCCAGGATTTGCGATCTCTGACAGGAGAATTCTTACGAATGCACACGTCGTTGCGGATCATAGCTATGTCATGGTCCGCAAGCATGGATCGGCTGTCAAGTTTCGTGCCAAAGTTCAAGCTGTTGGACACGAGTGTGATCTAGCGCTGCTCCGGGTTGACGATGATGATTTTTGGGAAGGGATTGAGCCGCTTGAGCTGGGTGATATCCCATTCTTGCAAGACTCAGTCGCTACCGTGGGCTATCCTCAAGGTGAAAGAAAAGTTTTTCTCTACCCGTGTTGTAGTTTAAGCTGACTCCTCCTTGTTTTCAGGTGGCGATAATATTTGTGTGACTAGAGGCGTGGTTTCAAGAGTCGAGCCCGTGCAGTACATCCACGGTGGATCTCATCTGATAGCTATACAAATTGATGCTGCTGTTAATCCAGGAAACAGTGGCGGTCCGGCTATGTATAATAATACAGTCGTTGGAGTTGTGTTCCAAAATCTTTCCAATGCTGAAAACGTTGGGTAAGGAAGCTGAAATTGTTTTTCTTCTTTGTCTCGAGCTTGTGCTTTTATACAGATATATTATTCCCGTGCCAGTCATCAAGCACTTTCTGAGCGATGTAGAAGAAAGGGGACGATACATAGGCTTTTGCGGCTTAGGACTTGTGTGCCAATCAACTGAAAACAAGCAGCTGAGGGATCACTTGAAGATGGATTCGAAAAAAACCGGTGTGCTTGTGAGCAAGGTGTACCCTCTGACGGAGGTGAGCAACTACATAAAAAAGGACGACGTCTTGCTTGCCTTTGATGGTGTCCTTATCGCAAATGATGGCTCAGGTATGTTTCTGCGGCGTCTTTCCTTTCTAACGGTGAATCATTTTGCAGTTACTTTTCGAAACAGGGAGAGAATCTCTTTTGTTCACTTAGTGACCATGAAAAGAGAAGGCGAGTCGGCCGCTTTACGAGTTTTGAGAGATGGAAAGGAGATCAACTTTAACGTTAAGCTCGCTCCGGTAGTATTTATTGTTAGTATCACTGCCGAGAACTAACGTTGTGTGTGTTCCTTTCAAGGTGAAACCTTTGGTACCAAATCACCAGTTCGAGCGCCTTCCAAGTTATTACATATTTGCCGGTCTGGTCTTTGTGCCACTTACATTACCATACTTGCACGAATATGGTGACGATTGGTACAACGCTTCACCCAGACGGCTTTGTGATCGGACCTTCTCCAAGATGCCGAAAAAACCAGGAGAACAGTTCGTCATCATGTCACAAGTAAGCTACCAAAACTCTTATTGTTGACGATACAAAAAAACTCTGTTCATAGGTACTCATCGATGACATCAATGCGGGGTACGAGCGGCTTGCTGAGCTCCAGGTACATTTCTGGATTCTAGTATGTTATGGAGACCATTTTGTTTATGCAGGTGAAACAAGTCAATGGCGAGAAGATTGTGAATCTTCAGCACCTCAGGCGCCTTGTCGAAGGGTGCAAGGAGCCTTACATTCGGTTTGATTTGGATGATGGACGGGTTATCGTGCTAAAGTATGAATCCGCGAAGGAGGCCTCGTTGCGCATTTTGCAGAACCACCGAATATCGTCACCGGTGTCCACGGACCTCTTGGAAGCAGATAAAGAGGAGGAATCAAGCGACGATGCTGAGCAGGAAGGGACCTTGTGATAAGCGTCCTGTCTTTTCGAGGTGCAATGCACGATTTTTGTTTCTTTTCACAGTTCGATTCTTCCGCACTGCGACCCACTCTGTAAAGGAGGAGGATTCGCAAGAGTTTGTCCAGTGGATTTCTCACAGGCTAAGCAGGAATTTTGCTGATCCCGTCCTGGTACGTCTTTGAACAAGGAATAAAGAAAATAAAAAAATGTAACTTCGCTTTTTCTACAGGAATTTACAAAAGTGTGTTGCACCACCTCTAAAAGATGATTCCGGCTGTGGCTGCTCCCCGGGGTATTGACGGAAGCTCGTCCTTTCGTCCTAGCCTGTGCACAACCTTCTGGTGAAACAGCTCTCCATCCTCTCGGAGCTCCACCGGCATCCTCAGCGTTCTCTGGATCGTGTCCTGGACATCGGTGTAGTACCCGGCACAGCCCCTGTACATCTCGAAGATCATTCCCAGCTGCATGTCGTGCGAGACACATCCGGCGAAGAATGCCCCGATGCTCAGCAGCGAGGCCGGTATGGGATGAGAGTTCGCAAGGTTGGCGATCCCAGCGAGCAAAGCCATGGCCGGACCAGCGATGGCGAGTCCCTTGTTCACGCTCAAGATGATCCGACACATCTTCAAGTAGTTCTCCACGTCCTTGTCCAGGAGGCTGGAGACACGCAGCAAGTCCTCCTCGATCTTCCGGCTCCAGCCATTCGAACTGGACGTCTCGGAGGCGACGCGGATGATCGGGGCGGAGGGGTCGTAGCTTGTCCCGGAAGGTGAGGGGGAGATCTTCTCCGGGAACTTTGGAAGGCCGCCGGGGGTGAGGGGGAGGGGATAGGCCTGGTCCAGGGCGTGGAACTTTGAGATCCTGTCCTGGAAGAAGAGCCTCGAGTCCTCCCGGAGGGACGGGGAGATGGCCAGCGTGGAGTCGATCTCCTGGAAGAGGTTAGCGAACTGGCGTGCCGCGGTGCGCTGCTCCTCGGCAAGCTGCGATGGCTGGAACTTGTTCACGGCGGCCATGACGAGAGCTGCGAAGACGTCGAGGAGCCCCGCCGAGAGCGCCAGGCTGAGGCCGTGAATGGAAGATCCGTTTAGAGCGGAGAGGACGCCCGCGGTCACCGTTGCCAGGCGGAGGCTGCCTTGGAAGAGCTTGTTCCAGTCGTCTCGCTGCTGGGCGATGATGGAGTGCATCTCCTTGCGGTCAGAGATGGAGGCCTGGAGGATTCGGAGCTTGGCGAGGAGCTTCTGGTTCTCGAGCATCGCGGATTCGTCGAGCCAGCCCTTGAAGACGTCGGCTGCTGGCTGGACTCTCTCCACGGCGGGCGAGAGCTTCACTGCATTGATCTTTGCGGAGGAGCAAACTTGGGACGGACCCGTTGACACTGCTGACTGAGGAGGAGTTTTGATCCTTGAGAGTGGCGAAAAGCCATAGCTTTCTCCTCCTCCAACAGCCTTCATCCCCATGGCTTGGGCGCTGATGTTAATCTGCGAGGACATCGCCATAGCTCCAATGATTTACAGCTCTTGTCGAGGTATCTCGCAGAGGTGGAAGACAGCCTGGTGTGAGAGCGAGAGAAAATGGATGAAATGAGATATAATATGTGCCCCTAGAACAAGGGGATAGCAGTTTTTATAGTCCGGAATGGAAGGAGCCGGCAATCGCGGCCGTCCAAAATGGATTCCGGAATGGAAGGCTTGCACTCCCGCGTGGACTGGGAATAGTGTTGACCGGAACAAGCGATGGCGATAGTCAACAAGAAGACCAAGCAAAGTTTAAAGGTTATAGTCAACAAAGGCAAAGACTAAGCACTTAGTAAAGCGTATTATTAGCTGTAGTAAGCTGAAAACTAAACAAAATTAATTGAAAGCATAGAATGTTATTACATTTAATGTCTAATATGTTACTTTTTCTTGGACAAAACTAATGGTTCTATGGGTTTACAAAATTTTCTTGACCACTGTAGACCACTGTAACAATTACAAATTTTTCTTGACCACTGTAACAATTGCTCAACAGTGGGTCTGGAAAATATGCACATATGAATGTACAATAAATTCAAGAATAAGTAGTAGGCTATACAGCATATCCTTTGGCGTGGTTGACTTACAACGAAGGCGAAGACCAGGTAAAAGCAAGCTTCTCTTATTAGTTTACAGTGTATCCTTTCCCGCGTGATTGACTTAGAATTCCTCCACTTCCAAGGCATCCTTGAGAACTTCATACACCTCTCTGGGTCGCGACTTCTTCATCCCCACCGAGAAGTAGACCTTGTCGCCGGGATGATCCGTGGGGACGGAGATGGCAGCCACCTTGACCCAGATGAGAACTTTGGTCTTGATGCCCTCCACGTCCACGAGCTTGCCGTGCTGGAGAGTGGCGGTGACTGTGGCGGCGTACCTCAGAATGGACGAGTCCCGGAAGCAGCACTCGCAGATCCATGGGAGCATCACGGTGAGCTTGCCGGTGGCCTCGTCGAATTCGTAGTGCGTGGCGTTCTTGGGGAAGATCCCTCGCGGGAGATTGTAGCTGTGGAGGAGATCGGGGAGAGGTGTTTGCATCCTTCCTGAGAGTGAGAGAAAATGGAATTTGTTAGTGTGACGAATGTGGATCGAACGGTACCTTTTAGGCGGTTGAAGAGAAGCTTGGCGCTCGTCTCTACGGTGGAAGATAGGGACTGTTGCAAGGGAGGTGTAAGGGAATCGAAAAAAGGACCTAGAATGCGGCAAACCATACATTGAAATCGTCGCCGATGGAGTTCATCTCCTTCTTTGCCCGCCGTGCCAGCAAGAAGCTACTCGCTTTGGAGAGCGCGCCCTCCATCTTCCTCTGCCCAAAGAACCCTAAGAAGCTTTGCCCTAAATGATAAATTCAAACACTATAGTACCAATTTAATCTACATTGCTTAGAAACTTTAGAGTCTCTTTTGGAAGAGCTTGTGTGAAACAAACCATTCCTCACCATTGTTGAAGTTGAACATTTCCGTCCCCAAGAGGAGGTTTGATCTAAAGCCTCCCAATCTCTTGCTTGCCTTGTCCTCTCCATAGGCCTTTGCAAACAAGGCGTGAACTTGGTCGAATTTGGCATCCAGATTTCTCATCCAGGCTTCACTGCAAAGTCCCAAGAGCGTGAAGCTATATAGAATCAATATGATTTCTAGATGGTTACCAAGATCTTCCTTGATGGGTTCCATTTACTCGCCAGTGATCGAGGATCACAAAATCGTCCTGGAAATATAATGGCAATGCGTCTGCCAGCATCCTGTTGCCCGCTGTCTAGAGATTTTTACAAGCAGCAGAGATTTACGTAGTAAACTAGCAAAGAAACAAAAGGCTTTTGCGAGAATTACCGTGCGGTATGCGAATAGCTTGTGGCAAGGATGTTCCACGAAGAAGAGACCTCCTTCATTCATAAGATTGGAGACTATCTTCATAAACTTTTGATAGTTTGTCATGTGCTGCGCAAAATTTCAACAAGTTAGAACATCAATGATGGAAGATTTAATATTATACCTCGAAAACGCCGATGCAGAAGATCCTGTCGAAATTCTGCGTGATTTTGGTGCTTGTTATGTCGCAATCAATCGCCTCAACGTTTACCAAGCCTCTTTTTCTACGATACAAAGAAAAACGAAGAGATCAACTGTGGCAACAGAAAAGAAAGAGGAGGAGACTGTTTGTTGAACCTGCATTCCTCTCGGATGTGCTCAGTTTGGACTCTTGAATCGGCTATGGAAGTAATCTGGCATGAAGGAAACTTTTGCGCGATATACATAACCAGTCCGCCATAGCCGCCTCCAAGATCCAAGATACGCTGCCCGTCCTCGATTCGTGCTCTGTCGCAGCACAGCTTAAACATGGCTTCCTCGGCTTGCTCGTCCGTGAACGAAGGATCCTCGTACAACAAGCAGCTGAGCATTCAGTTTTGAGCATTCTAATTGTCATGAGATCTATGATCAGATCTTGGGTTCTTCTTACCTGTACTTGAGATGCTTTCCAAGCAGCAGTTTGAAGAAATCAACATCATAGAGCTCGTCCCGGAAAGAGCCCCCTGCTTCCATGACGGGCATTTGCTTGGCATCTACAAAACAAGATGTGGCAAATCGATTGATTCGACTAGAATGAGAGGGAGAACTTACTCTGGACGAAATTAACAAGGCCCTGGAGCTGCTCTTCTGCAGAGAGTCCGTACAAGTAGCGCAGCTGCGATGCCACATCCCGGCGGATTAGCCTTCGCACTAGAAAATCTGGCAGCTTTTGTAGGACTGGGTGCAACACCCCGACAGGCTCGAGCACCAGCGTTTCCATGATTCTCAATTCTCTCCGTTTGCTCTCCGCTTCAGTGAGTGGGGCAATGCTGACGCTACTCGCGCAGCGTAGAAAATATAAACTATTTTTTGAAAACAAAAGCATTGGTAATGATTAACCTAATAAGCTAATCCAATTGATGGCTCGTACGTACTTACAATTTTTCTTGCCTCCTGATTCTCTTATGATGCCCATTATTTGCCAAAAAGGAAGCTTTTTCCTTTTTTTTTTATTTTTCCTATCTTGAACCAATATATATACAGTCCACTTGTGCTGCATGGGACATGGATGCAAACAAAAAGAATAAGAAAAAGCTTTGATATATTTTATGAAGACCCACTAAGCATTAAATTAATTCCTGTACTTTAGACAAACACTAATAGAGATATAATATAAATGGTGTTTTGAAGGCAATCAAATAAACATGGCTATAACAATTATTATAATAAATCAAGATATATATAAAAAAAAAGTTCAGCTTGTTAAGTATTGTACCAAATTTCATAAATTTGCAATCCAATTTGCCATAACACACAATACAATCCCTTCCACTGAGTAAAAAGCCCCTTAAACAAATTATATATTATAAGATTGGGAAAATGAATTAACATTATATCATCCATTTTATACTTTACAAGTGGATAATAATAAAAATTATAGTGCCATTGTTGTCCTACTTGTACACCCAAGTTTTCAACAACTCCATTTGAACCAATGGAAGAATACTCATCAAATAATGATCTTAGAATTTTATCAATAACTCATAGCATCTCAAATGTAACCTCAAATGGTAATATCAGAGCGTTTTTATATAAAAAATTTATATGGTGAAGCACCAATATAACTCTATATCTCAATAACATATATGTACTAAAAGGATAACAAACTAATATAGAATAAAATTAATATAAAGTAATATGAAACAAAGGGGAAAAACCTTAAAGCTATATTTAATATGATTGCACTATAACTAATTTATATAAAGGAAGGTCAAATGTTTAACTCAACATAATCTATAATGATTGAAGCTCAAACTCAAGATCACATATATGGACAACTAAGTCTTCACTATTCCACATATATACATGTATACTATTGTTATTGCTACACATTGTTATTTACAATTCTATCATGTAGTAGAGTTGGTCTTCATTCTTTATAAGCCAAATAATAAAAAATAAACTCAAACCTACATCAATTAACATAGAGAAAATAATATTGTTATAAAAATGAGATTGAGAAGTAAATACTAACTGAATTTGTGCCAAATGAACCCCTTGATGGTACTTCCAAAAGAAAGATAAAATGATTACTAATTTATTCAAGCAAGGATCTTCCACTACTCATCTGATTCTTTATTTCTTAAAAATACTTATTTATTAAAACCTTCTACTACAACAACACCAATGCCATAGCCATAATTATGTTTTCACCTTTGTCCTTCAACATGGGCAAGAATAGCATCACTCTTTATCAGAATATGAGTATTTTCCATGGGGAGTAGAGTTAAAGTATGTATAGTTATAAATGGGAAAGATAATGTTTCATAGCATTATATTAGTCAAATAATGCCATCAAAGGTGACTAAAGTAAGTGTATATACAACTCTTACAAGATTTTGACAAAGCATTAGCCACAATATGCCTAAATTGATTTGCTTTAAAGATTTTGCTCCACATGAAGCAAGAAGCTTTAAAAGTGAACACCAAATTACATAAATAACTTAAACAACCTTTCACAAAGATTATGCAATTGTTAAAAAGGCATTATCATAATCATTAGGATATTTGAATGGGTGCTTGAAGATATCCAATAGAAGACTCTAATTCACATAAATTGTTACACTTATACTACTATACCATTGCAATGCTGTTAATTGGAAATATGTGTAAACTTTGAATTTAGACTTCTTAAGAAATTATTCAGTTAATGTTTAACTCCAAATATCCTAAAACTCTTAATCAATTCAAAAAAAAAAGTGCACTTTTATTTATGGACCCTTGCCTTCTATATTTTAACCCTAATGAATTATAGGTAGCATTCATTATGAAGTGATCAAACCAATTATATATAATATGGAAAAAATTCAGATGGATGCAAGGATTAGCAACAAAGATAAAGGAGATGCACCATATGCCATGAAATCTATTACCAATTGAGTCTGATTATTTAATTGCAACTGTATAACATTGAATAATTGCACCAATTGTTACTTCAAAATCAAAGAAGGAGGATATAATTAGTATGCTACTCTACTATGAAAATGAATAAAAAGAAGAAAAGTAAAAGAGAAGAAACAAATGTTCAAATCCTATTTCAATTGGTATAAAAGTGATGTCTATGTGTATTCATTTAGATGGGTTTTATAGGCTTTATCAGATTATAATAAGAGGTGCCCCTTAACTCTAACAATATGAACATATAGAATATTGAAATATGCATATTCAATTAGCTTTAAAACCCTAGCTTATATAGAAGAGTGATAATAGAAGAGTATTATCATATTAATAATAGTATATTATCCCAGTTTGAATTAATGTTAACATTTAATTGAAAAACCTAGAAATAATTATGAAATAAAAAATTAAAAATAAAAATATGTTATAAATGTTGAATGAAAAGTTAATATAAATACCAACTAATATTTTATATTCATTTATTTAATATTTTATCGGTCAATAATGAATTCAGATATAATAACTAAAAGTGGTAGGTAAATAAAACATTTGGTTAGATGAATATATCTAATCACAAATAGATACGTATTTAGTTTATAAAATCTATATATCACGTAATAATTTAAATAAATTTTATTATTATATTTTGTTTCTACTTGATCAAAGATATAAAATATCCTCAAAAATACAAAAACTTTGCACAATAAATACTACAGCAAACTGAGTAATTTTATAGAAGTCACAAATCAGAAAAAAAAATTAGAATTAATAAGAACAAAATATTAGAGGTTTATTTTGTAATGGACAAAAATATAATCTGATTTTGATTATTAAACTATCTTGTGTTGTTATATACTATCATATATTATTTTAATATAACTGCATTTTTGTAAATATAAATATGAGTAAAGCTACCAAATGTTTTTGCAAGAGCAAACACCACCTACGAACCTGTGAATCCTGTTGGCATCCTTCACAACAATCTCTCGTCCAACAACCTTGGACAAAAACTGGGTTGCGTCATGGCAGTCATAACACATTCTCAAGTTCTTGGTCACCTCAACTTTGGTCCCGGGCTGCGTAGAAATGAAAGCGTAACCAAGCGCAAGCTTCTCACTGTGGCGGCACAGAAGCTCCTCTTTCGCTCTCTCCTCATCGCCGTCATCTCCCAGCATCGTCACCACATTAGTATTTGGAACATAGCCAGCCTCTCTCATGAGTACTTCCAGCCTCGCAAGCTCCTTGTGAACGTTCTCGATTTGGGGATGCGAGGTATCCCCAACCACGAATCTATGCAGCTTGCCTCCGACCCTCACCCGGCTTACCCCTGGAATCCTCTTCACGTTCCTCGTCAACATCATCTCCTTGACAAGTTTTACATCGTCTTCGTTTCCATCCCCACTGCTAAGAGTGTTGGCCAACAAGACGTGAAGAGAACCGCTTCTTGAGTCCAATTCCAGTGCTTTCTCTACCATACGCTTTGCTCTATCGCAGTCATTGAAGCTCCTGCAAGCTCCCAGAAATGCGTGCCAAGCTACCTCGTCCGGAACGAAAGGCATGTCGAGGATCAAAGCTTCGGCTTTGTCCAAGTGTCTTGCTCGCCCAAAGAGATCTATCATGCAAGTGTAGTGCCTCTCTGTAGCTTCGATCCCGTAGTCTGCCACCATCAAAAGAAAGCAGTCCCTCGCGTCCATCACCTTCGCGACATGGCTAAAACCATCCAGGAGGCAAACGAACGAGACCTCGTTTACTTCAATTCCTTCCATGGATATAAACCGAAGAAGCTCCATTGACTCCCAGACCTGACCGTTTCGCGAGTATCCCGCAAGCACTGAGTTGAGCATCTCGACTTGCCAGCACGGAGCCAACACTAAAACCTCGCAAGCTTTGCTAATTTGCCCATGTCTCGCATATGCCGCAGCGAGCAAGGTCCACGATATCGAGTTCCTCTCCATCATCCCGTCGAAAGCTTTTTTGGAATCTAGCGGCGTAGCGTGGCTGGCGTAGCATAAAAGCATGGCGTTCCATGAAACTGTGTTTGTTTTTGCCATCTTTCTTAGAACAAGCTCGGCCATCTCGACTTCCCCGCTCGCCACATAGGCGGAAAGAAAAACCGTCCAGAGAACGACATCCCGCTGCTCAGCATAAAAGAATCTTTCTTTGATTATATTCATGCTATCTCTTCCGGTGATCTCGACTATATGCGTAGTACACGCCGTTGCATCCCATTGTGGCATCAAATAGAAGACCCTTTCCGCTTCAACAAAATCCCCACCGTTGGTATTTGCAGTGACGAGCAAAGTCCACATTGCTACACACCTCTTGGGGGAAATATCAAATGCTTCTTTGCACTCAATTGCGCAGCCATGCCTGGCCAACGCTCCTAACAAAACAATGTACGCCACAGTGTCGTGTAGAGGCATCAACCAAAACGCTTTCCTCGCTTCGTCCACGAATCCATTGTGAGCGTATCCACGCAGCAGCACCGTCCACAAGATCAAATTCCACTCGAGGCTACTGTCAAAAACCACCTTTGCTTGTTCCATCTCGCCGGCCTTCCCATAAGCATCAACGATTGCCGCTAAGTTGGCGGTGTTTATCTGCGGCATTTTGTCCAAGACGCTGGCCGCAGCATTTGAATCCCCTGCTCTGGAGAAGGCATTGAGCAAGGAATTAAACGAGACAATCGATCTGCCACCTTGCAAGTCATCGAACTTTCTCTTGGCATCTGCGTCGTCGTGCGAAGGGCATGAGTTCCAAGAGACGGTGTCCCACTCGGGCATCTTGACGAAAATGTTTCGGGCTTCTTCGTCATGCCCGGCTCTTGCCAGAGCCGCGAGGATCGTGTTCCAGGACACCATATCCCTCTTCCCTTCCATCCTCTCGAAGCAATCCATGGCTTCCTGGACGCGGCCACACTTGGAGTAGCAACTCACGAGCGCGTTCCACGCGACAGTGTCGACTTCTCGCGAGGAGATCCGATCGAACGCCGCCTTTGCATCCTCGGGCTTGCACTGCTCGGCAAAGACCCCGATCATGGCCGTGCAAGAGATCTTGTTGGCCACCACCCCCTCGTCCTCCATCTCGCGGAAGAGCTCCTGGGCATCGCTCCACTTTCGATTGTCGAGAAAGACCTTGAGCATGGTGTTCCACGAGTAGTCGTCCCGGGAAGCCATGCTCGCGAACACTCTGTGAGCTTCGGCGACGCCCTGGCACCTCCCAAACATGAGGATGATGAGATTGGAGAGGTATCTCTTGTTGGCCGAGAACACGGTGCCACTGGCGAGCACCCGGCGATGGAGAGCCTCGGCCTCACTCAGCCCACCACGAAAGCTTCTCAGCGTCGAGATACAATCCTCCGCTCGCGTGAACGCGGGCTCCTCGCGGACGACGTTGCGTGAACCTCCTTCGAGCTCGCGATCGCTAGGAGGAATGTTGGTGATTTCTTCTAGAACTTGCCGGGCCATCGTGCCGATCTTCTCGTCCTTCATCTTGTCACACATCCAGCGCAGGTAACTTTCTGGTACTTCCAAGAGGGACTTACCCTTGTGCTTCCCAAACGGCAGGATCGTGTGCATTCCTTCGCAGAGATCAAGGAAGGAATGAAACTACCACCATAGCCATCAAGAACCCTAAATTCTCGTTCCATTCAAACATTTCTTTCTACAGGGGGATTCCTCCTTCTCTACTCCACTTGGATCGTTCTTGGCTGTGGCTTGGCGACCTTTGGAACCGTGACAGTGAGAACCCCATTCTCCACTTGGGCCTTGATCCCGTCCACATTGGCATTCTCCGGCAGCCGGAATTTCCTCATGAAGCTGCCATAGCTGCGCTCCACGCGGTGCCACTTGTCGGTCTTCTGGGCCTCGTGCATCTTCCTCTCGCCACTGATCTGGAGGGTGCGCCCGTGCTCCACCGTGATCTTCACCTCCTCCTTGCTCAGCCCTGGGAGATCGGCCTTGAAGACGTGGGCGTCGGGCGTCTCGAGCCAATCCACGCGGGTGTTGGCGGCGGCGCTCGCGTCCCTGGCGACCTGCTTGGAGGGCTCGTTGCCCCCGCCGGACAAGATGGACGAGAGCTCCGGGAAGGGATCGAAGACGCCATTGTCGTTGCCATAGAAGAAGAGAGCCATTGCCTCACTCACTCTGCTTAAAACCTAGGAAAGATTGGATGGGAATCGCTAGAGATGAGTTCCTGAAAGAGCCCTGCCTCATTTTATACCATCCAGCGCTGGCAATTCTGGTAGATTCCAGGAGATTCTAAAGAGGTCTAGAAGATTCGAAAGCATATGCCACCAACGGACCTCAAGATATTTAAATTGGCCCTCTCATAGAAATTCTGTTTAATGATGCCTCTTGGATTTGTTCTTGAATAGAAACATTCCTCTTTCTTATCTATATTCTCAAGAAAGATTGGAACAAGTGTTTCTTCCTGTAAGGAGTAACTTTTCACGAACTTTTCCTTTGTTCTTACTGTATTCTTTGGAGTGAGATTTATACTTTGCACGAGTCCATGTCATGTTTCCACCCAAACGAAGATCCATCCAGATGCCATGGATATCCATTCAGGTGGAGTAGAAAGAAGCAAAATATTATATAATGTACAAACATACACAAGCACCTGGTAAATATCATCTACCTAGAGCAGCAATCCAGGAAGAGTCATCTCCTCGAAAACTTTCAATCGCCGCCCCGTCCAGCCTTGATCACACTCTTCGAGGCTTTGCAGCTCGCGATCTCTTGCGGTGGTCTCCTCCAGATCTCGCAGGAGAGCATCGTCTGCGCTGTCAAAGCTGCTAGCCAGGGACCGCCTCGCCGCGGCCGCGCTGTCGTCCTGAAGAAGAACATCTTTCCAGGTGACCGATTGATCCAAAGCTTTCTTTGGCTTTTCCAAGCTGCTCGCGGGTGACTGCCGGGCGTAAGCTTTGTTTGTCCAATCGGAAGTGAGCGGCAGCCGCGACTCTTGCTCGCTGCTCGAGGGCGGGTTCCAAATTGTTTCATGTTGCTCGTTCTCGGTCTCATAACTCCTCTTTCTCGAGATCTTAGCTTCGGAGGTTTCGTTATCGTCTCCATCGTCGCTAAACCCAGAGGTTGCAGCCAGGATTTCCGGGAGGTGGTGTTTCAGCGAAGTTCTAGCCGGAGACGATAAGGGGTTCCACGAGCTCTCGTCTACATTGAGTTCCACGGAGGAAGTTGTGGCCTTGGCACTCTTCCTTTGTACGGACTTCATCTCTCTCAGCTCGACCAGCACCTCCTGGGCTCGCTCGTACGTCTTGCGTTGCGAGGGAGATGCATTCCAGGCCGGGGGAGCCACGCTCTCGAGTGTAACCCTTGCGTCGTGAAGCTTCCCTTGCTTCTGGAAGCAAATCCCGAGGTTGCAGACTTTGTTGCTGTCTGGCTCTATCGAGAGAGCTTTCCTGGACAAGTGGTTGTGTTCCATAGTGAGCATCGAGGCAATGGGAAAGAATCGAAATACCTGTAGACAGCCTCGGCAGCAATATAGTTCGATTGCTGCATATAAGCCCATCCCAAGTTTCCCTGCAATTGAGATCTCAATAAGCTCTCAGACCTTCGATCTTACAATAGAAAAGCGATCTTCTCACCAGCAAGCGAGACGCCTCTTGCTCGATCGATACTTGAAACTTGCGTCCCTGTGATCGAGCTGTTTTGGTTCGCTTCCCGTTAAAAGCGAGACCTTCATGGATAAGGTGGAGCTTCCGTTTTAACAGTGCTATTTGGTCGTCGAGCCGTCCACACCTCTGCGTCAAGGCAACACCGACACTTTAGTCAAAGCAAATAATTAAATATCTCTAAACTCGTCGAGAAGCCTGGCTTTGCAGTCTTTCCTACCTTGTAGAGATCCAAGAGCACATTATCCAAGGCTTCTTGTGCCTGATCCGTGCAACGATCACGCAGAGACTTGATCGCCTCAATCGCCTCCTCGGGCCTGTTCTGCTGTTTCATTACAATGGCCATGTCCTTGAGGGCGCTGTCCACACGATCTCCCGCATTGATAGCCGCCCAGAACAAAGCTATAGCTCGATCTGGATCCTTGTCGACAAGCTGCGATCAAAGCAAGAGGAAGCTCAAGCTTTTGGGAGAGAGAGAGAGAGAGAGAGAGAAGAGAAGAGAGAGAAGAGAAGAGAAAGAAAGAAAGCCACAACACTTACTTGGACGTGTTTGGCTTTGACATAAGGAGTGTCTCCCACGGGAATTTTGTGTAGAACATGAAAGCTCTCCTGGAAAGACGCCGAATCCAAGTTGTAGCGATCAATCCACATCCTTTGATCTTGCCTCCCTCTCAACAGCTCAAGCCAGGCGAGAATACGACCACGATGCGACTAAATCCTCCAATGCATCATCACACTCGATTTGCCGCTCGCATTTCTCGATTTGCCGCCGCTTACCTCGCCCTTAAACCCTAATCTCCCACTCGAATATAAGGTCGAGGATCGATGGATGTGTGTGTTGTGTGTGAGAGGAGAGAGAAAGCTTTGCTTCTCCCCTCCTCTACCGGTTTTGCCTCCATTTATATGTAATAATGTGGCCAATATCATTGGGAGCTCCGTACACCCGAAGAGGAGTTGCATTTAGACTGAAGGAGGACTAGATACATCCAAAACGATGCACCCGGTCTTGAAGCGTCGATTCGCATGAACGCGGCGACACGCGAAAATCTAAGAAGCCAAAGCCCGGTCGCGCTCCGTCGTACATGTATATTCCAAATGGAGCACCACTGGCGGATATTACAAGGATATCCCTTTATTTATTAAACCTGACTAGGTGCAATGCACAAGAAGAGGCATATTCGGTTTGGACTGCGGAGGCTTGGCCACGTAAAATTGTGTTTCTTTTTCGATATGCCTCACTCTTCCAGGCGTGGTTGGCAATGTATGAAGTGTTTCAAGTCCGCGTGGAAGTCTTCCAGGAACGCGTCAAGTGATTTGCCCTCCATGGCGTTTAGCGCAGTAAATCGTTTCGTTAGATGCTCCAGAGGTGACGACTCGTACTGGGAATATCAAAAAGTTTGGTCTAACCGAGTATAATCGTAAAATTCGATATACCAACCTTGGCTTGCTGTGTTTTCTCGCACAGGAAGATTGCAAGCGTTGCGTCTGGCACCTATGAGAAATCACACTTGTAAGTTTCATGTCAAGGAAGAATGGAAAAGTTTGGAGTAGCTCTTACGTACCTCGAGTGCCTGGTTACGCAGGCATAGCCGTGCGCAGGCCGAGGCTGTTTTCATGAGACTCTCCAGCGTCGCCAAAGAGACTTCGTCGCTCTCCGAAGCTCTTCTCAGCAAGAGGTAGTATCCGCTTATCAGTTGCTGTGCTTCATCAGTCATTGTCACGCTCTCGATGCTCGATGAGAGGCGGATGCGATGCCTGGCGGAGCCTCGGATTGCGGCACCTTCGCTGAAGTCCAGGATAAACTTCCGGATAGAATCTTCGCCGAGACTTTGCTCCTCGAACAGTGGAACAACGATGTCGAATTTGTTGAGGAGTTGGCGATGAAGAAGCTCTTTGCTTCCCTGTTTGAAGACTCCTCTCTCCCGACGGGGATTCCAAGTCGCGTGAACGCCCCAGACAGTTGACGTGCAAGGCACAACGAGCTCTGGACAGTTCTTCATGGTGAGCACCTCTTTGTCCATGGCGTCGCACAGTAGCTTTAACGCCTCTTTCGTAAGGAAGTCCTTGCAAACGTCGACGATGCAGACACCACCACTGCTCAAAGCTAAGCTCCCTGCGTGCAAGCTCCCGTGGTCAGCAGATCGACCGACTGTTGCTAGCAGCTGCTTCTTGTCACCGGAGTGATACACTGACCGTGTTGAGGATGCTGCCGCTGCTTTCAGCAAGGCCGTGATCGTTGACAGCGAACTCATGGCCGTGAAGAGTAGATGAATTCGCTTCCTGTTTGACTTCGTCTCTTGTAGCGTAGAAACCAGGCTGAGAATCACTGCCACCCTCTGGTACTTGGTTGAAAACCTGAGGTATCCACACTCCTGGTCTCCATAGAACTGTTCTGTCAAGAGCTCCAGAGAAGCTGTGCTTTCTTTCTCTGACCAAGGACTCAGGTCTCTGGGAACGAGCGTCAAGATGTTGTTGGCCTCGATCTGAATTTCTCCAAACAAGTTGCTGCTCTTGGGCAATGAAGTCGGAAGAAAGCTCGTTGTGTAGACATGTCCCAGGACAGACGCCGTGTCTCCGACATCGATCCTTTGAGTCAAATCGTCAAATAGATGAATTCGAGCAAGCGGCTGGTTTATCACGTTGCCTGTGGAAAGGCTGGGCGAAGGACCCAGAAGCACCTCCTAGAAAAAACGTTCCAAGAGGTTCGCAACACATAAACTTTATGAAAGAAAGAATTTGGATACAAACCTGGTGACGAATGTATATAGCAGCCGACTCATCCTCATAGAATCCGGCAAAACAACAACGTGGGAGATGGATTTCTTCCTTGAGCTTGTGATAATCATCGTGGACGGAAGCGCAGCCCCTGCATTTAAATCTCCTCATGAATGGAGAGTATCCAGAAAAGTTACGTCAAGGAAAACGCTATGAAAAGCGAAGAGAGAAACACGCTGAGAAGGATATCTTACCGACCGTATGGACAGCATAGGCGACTCCAAAGACGTGAACGAGCTTGCCATTGTCATCCATGCTACAATCCTTGCTCCTGAGGCGCTCCATTGGCGATACTTGAACCGGAGCGGAAGAAACCCTGATCCACAGCCGAGAACCGGACAGCTTGAAATCACGCTCTTCCCGATCGGAATCCACCCCCCGGAGCTCCTTCAGCCGCTCAAGCAGCGCTATCGACAGCTGTTGGGGCTGAATCAAGATTGCCATGCCGAGCTCCAAATCCCAATTCAACGCCTCGGAAGCATCGATCGGCACCACAATGCAGTCATCGCCTTTCTTTACCTTTGCAATGGCGTCACCGAGAGATCCATCGCGCAGCAACCACAGCAAAGCTCTGTCCGCGATCGTGGACATAGCTAGGGCTAAGAAAAAGCCCGCCAAAATTCAATAACAAAAACTAAGAAAAATTTCGGCACCGCCGCCCGTGGGGCTCGAACCCACGACCACAAGGTTAAGAGCCTTGCGCTCTACCGACTGAGCTAGGGCGGCAACCGCAAAGACGTTTGGATGCCCATCTAAAGAAATCATTACCCTCAGCTTACATAATTTCTAGATACTTAAGTAAAAGATGGAATGTGTTTGCTCAAGCTCCGAGCAGCGATCGATGGATTGGAGAACAGGCAGCGAACAGTCTTTGATCTCACGTCGCATTGCGCATCGCTCCTCCAGATCTGTCGCAACGCCAAGGCGGCGGCATCGGAAGGACAGCGCCTTCACGCAGTCCTTGCTCGCTATGGGGTCGATCGATCCACCTTCCTGGGCAATCTCATCGTCCAGATGTATGGCAACTCTAGGAACCTGGCGGAGGCGTGCGCGGCATTCGCCCAAATCGGGCAGCGCAACGAGTTCTCGTGGAACTCGCTGCTGCTGGCATTTGTGCAGAGTGGGCATCTGGACGATGCCATGAAATCGTTCGATCAGATGCCGCAGTGGGATGAAGTTTCATACAACACGATGGTTTCTGCGTACTGCCAGATCGGACACTTGCATCTCGCAAAGGAGATGTTCGATTCCATGTCCTGCCCAGGAGTTGTGACATGGACTACCATGCTCTCAGCCTATGCCCACAACGGGCATCTTGGCGAAGCGAGAGAGCTCTTCCTCGCCATGCCCGAGAAGAACACCGTGACTTGGAACACCATGATCCAGGCCAATCTCCGCGAGGGTTTCGTCGAAGATGCCTGGCGCCTCTTCTCGGTGATGCCCTCCCGGGACGTTGTCTCTTGGAACATCGTCGTCACTGGGCTCACCCAGATCGGCGAGCACGCCGACGCCCACCTCGTCCTCGCCAAGATCCCCGCTCGGAGCATCTTCACCTGGAACGCGATGCTGTGCGCCAGCGTACACGATGGGCACCTCTCCACCGCGAGGATAATCTTCCGCGAGATGCCCGAGAGGAACACGATCTCCTGGAACGCGATCATCACTGGGCTCGCGCACAATGGCCAGCCGCAAGAGGCCCAGGCTGCGTTTGAGGAGATGGAGAAGAGGGACGTGATCTCCTGGACGTCGCTCGTCGCCGCCTACGCACAGATCGAGCGCCTGGATCGCGCGCGCGCGCTGTTTGATCGGATGCCTGAGCAGGACGTTGTGGCCGGGAATGCGCTGCTCATGGGATACGGGCGAGCCCGGCTGGTAGGCGAGGCTTGGGAGATCTTTATCGCCACCCCTGCTCGAGTGAGCCTCACTTGGAACCTCATGCTCCAGGCTATGGCGGACAGCCGCTGCCACTGCGAGGACGCGCGAGAGCTCTTCGAGAAGATGGCCCGGCACAACATCGTTTCGTGGACAACAATGCTTAGCTGCTACGCAGAGGGTGGTCAGGATCAATCGGCCAAAGAGATCTTCGACGCGATGCCTCAGAGGAATCTGGTTTCATGGAGCGCCATGCTGCGTGGATTCACCCAGAATGGTCATCTTGAGAATGCCGTGAGAATCTTCTACAAGTCTCCAGCGAGGGATCTAGTCGCGTGGACGCTTCTTGTGAGCGCTTTTGCCGAGCGAAACGAAGTAGAAAATGCGAAAATTTGGTTTAAAGATATGCCACAAAAGGATCTAATCGCCTGGACCGCGATGCTCACAGCATTTGCCGTGAATAGCGATTTGGATCGCGCCTGGGATGTGTTCCACAGGCTTCCAGCGAGGAACACGGTCGCCTGGAACGCCATGATCGCGGCTTGCGGCCAGAACAACCAGGGATCACGGAGCTTGACACTGCTGGGCTTGATGGACGTGGAAGGGATCCATCCCAGCGCGACGACTTTCATCAGCGTGGCGGACGCTTGCACGAGCCTGACGGCGCTTAAGGAAGGCCGGCTCGTCCACCAGGAGATCACGCTCGCCAGCGGCGATCTCAGCTCCTCCGAGGCTCTCGGAATCGGCAACGCTCTGGTGAGCATGTATGGCAAGTGTGGCAAGCTCGACGAGGCGCGAGAGGTGTTCGTGGGGATGATCCAGAGGAGCGATATCACCTGGAACGCGATCATCGCCGCGCACACCCAGAACCACTGCAATCTCGGTGACGTCGCGGAGCTCCTGGAGTTGATGCTTCTCGACGGCGTGGCGGTGGACGAGATCACGTCCGTGAGCGTGCTCACCGTGTGTAGCCAGGCGGGGCTTCTCCTCCACGCCAGGGAGTTCTTCCACTCGATGAGCCGCGAGTTCTCCAGCGCTCCAGGGGCGGATCACTACGCTTGCATGATCGATCTCCTCGCGCGGGTTGGCGAGCTGGAGCAGTGCATGGAGCTGATCTGCGCCATGCCTTTCCAGGCGGATGGGATCTCGTGGATGAGCCTCCTGGGTGCTTGCAAGGGATTGGGCGATCTCGAGCGAGCATTCGTGGCGGCGGAGATGGCCGTGCGCTTGAATCCCGAGAACTCGGCGGCTTACATTCTCTTCTCCAACATTCTAGAGAAGGACAAAGGATGATCCGCGATCGTGAGCGAGCGCGATCATGGATCGAAGCGATTGCATCCGGCTGCTCGAGTCGTGCAAGAGCCTATCGCTCGCGGAGACCGCCCATCGGCGCGTCCGCGAGGTTTATCCCGCGATCCAGGACGATGCCTTCCTCTCCAACAAGATCGTCCAGATGTATGGCCGCTGCGGGAGCGTGGATCGCGCCAGGATCGCGTTCGAGAGGAGCCGGAACAAGGATCCGAGCTCCTGGGTGTTCATGCTTTGCGCGTACTCGCAAAACGGGCACCTGGACGATGCGAAAGAGATCTTCGACCGGATGCCAGATAGGAATCAAGTGGCCTGGACCGCGATGCTTACGGGGTACGCGCGGATCGGGGATTTGATCGAGGCCAAGCGCGTCTACGATCGAATGCCGGAGTGGGACGTGGTTTCTTCCACCGCGATGCTCAGAGCGTATGCCCAGAATGGGCATATTGACAATAGTGAGAAGCTCTTCAGCGAGATGCCGGAGAAAAATCTTGTTTCGTGGAGTGTAATGCTGGATATGTTCTCACACAACAATGATCTTGCGAAGGCGAGATTTTGTTTTGACAATATGCCTGAGTGGGATGTTGTTTCCTCGACTACAATGCTTGCAGCATATGCCCAACACGGGCAATATTATAACGCTGAAGGGATCTTTCACTACATGGAGCACTGGACTCTAGCTACTTGTTCCACGATGCTCGCAATTTTTGCACAGAGTTTCCAGGTAGAAGAAGCCAGAAACTTGTTCTCGAGTTTGCCGCAAAGAGATTTCGCTTCGTGGATTGCTATGTTGAATTGCTATGCTCAAGTTGGTGATGTAAACCAAGCAAAGGCTGTGTTTAATCAGATGCCCGAGTGGAATCTCGCCACCTTCACGGCGATGCTGAACGCGTTTGGAGCCAATGACAAAGTTGACGATGCGAAAGTCTTGTTTGATTCCACACCCGAGCTCGACATGGTACTTTGCACTGCCATGATCGAAGCTTATGCCCAGGCCGGGCATACCGATTTTGCAAAACACATATTTGAACAGATGACTCAGCATGACATTGTGTCATGGAACTCGATGCTATCAGCTTACGTTAACAAAGGTGACAGTCTCAATGGTGCTAGGGACGTGTACACTCGGATGCCGCGCTGGAGCGTAGTCACCTGGAACTTAATGCTTGTGGTATATACCCAGGAAGGGCATCTGGAACTGGCAAGGCTTTTGTTTGAGCAGATTCCAGTCCGAAACCTAGCATCTTCAACGATTATGCTCGAAGCGTACTCAAGAAACGGCTACATTGAAGAGGCTAGTCAAATCTTTGCACAAATGCCTGTGCAAGATCTTGTTTCTTCCACAGTCTCCATCAATCTTTCTGCCCAGTGCAAGAATTTGTATTTGGCGAGAGAGATCTTTGAGAAAATGCCGGAGCGCAACGTTGTCTCATGGACCGCACTCTTGAACGCTTACGTTTCAAACTCCCAATTGAACTACGCGTTGTCTTTGTTTCATACTCTCCCTTCGCATACTGTTGTAACTTGGAACACCATTGTGGCAGCGTATGCCATGAACGGGCATTCCAGTACTGCGCTCTTTCTCTTCTACTCGATGAGGATGGCAAGCGAGGGTTTGCCGGATGGAATCTCGCTCTTGTCCGTTCTAGTCGCTTGCAATCACACGGGAGACTCGGAGCTCGCAAGGTCTTTGTTCGTGTCAATGTCGCTGGACTCTGGGATTGGAGCTAGCAAAGAGCACTATGGCTGTATGGTTGATGTCCTGGGAAGAGCCGGTTACCTGGACGAGGCCGAAGATCTTGTGAACAACATGCCGTTCGAGCCCGATGTTCTAGAGTGGATGAGCTTGCTTGGAGCTTGTCGAGGCTATGGCGACGCTGCTAGAGGGACCAGGATTCTGGCCCGGATTGTGGCGCTGGATCCGAGAAACGTCGCGGCGTTCGTGTATCTCGCTAGAAAAATACAAAGTTGATCCTGTATGAATAAGAATCCGTGCCTCGTTATTGTATAGAGGAAAGAAAAACGAGCGTATCTTAGTGAGCTGCTTGTGCAGTTTGGACGCTGTTTCGCATCAAGCTGATGACAGCAGCTGGATCGGGAGCTCCAAAAACTGAGCTCCCAGCGACAATACAGTTGGCTCCGGCATCGGCAGCTTGCTGGATCGTCGAAGGGCCGAGACCACCATCAACCTGTGCGCGGAAGATTTCAAGTAGGGAAAAAGAAAAACTGGTTTCTTGTACCTCGATGTCTAGTGAAGGATATCGAGATCGGAGAGCTTTCACCTGTGTAGAAAGAAGAGATTTACAAACGGGTTTCAGCACGGAAGATTGATTGTCACCTTGCTCATTGTCTCCGGGATGAACTTTTGACCTCCAAAGCCCGGCTCCACCGTCATGATCAGCACCAGATCAACATCCCCGCTATCCACCTGGAAGAATTGTTACACAAACTTTTCAAGTAGCTAAAAAACTTACCAGAGGAAAAACTTCCTCCACGGGAGTTCCCGGCTTGAGGCAAACTCCAACTCTCATGCCGCTTTCCTTGACCTTCTTAGACACTCGGTCCCAGTTGTCTAAGAAGAAAACTCAAGCTTAAGTCACAAAAAGATAGCAGCAAGAGATGAAACCTCGAGAAGCTTCAATGTGGAAAGTAAAGCCTGACGCTCCGGCCTTGGCCAGAGGCTCCACATAGTCGAGTGGATTCGTGACCATGAGATGGCAATCCAAGTACGCACTGTACAAAAAAAAATTAAAAAATCCAGAGTCTCACTCGGCCTCTACCTCGTGTGCCTTCTCAGCGATTGGATCACCGGAGCTCCAATCGTCAAATTTGGAACAAAATGCCTGTGGGATCACACAAGATCAGAGCTCTCCTAGGCCACATTTCTTACCCATCCTGCAAAACAACGCAATTCTCTCACTCGATCTCAAATGCTGGGATCACATACCATAATGTCCATGTGTAGCCAATCCGCGCCGCAATCCAGCATGCGCTGCGCCTCAGCTGCGAGATTGGCGAAGTCGGAGGAGAGCATCGAAGGCGCGATCTTGGCGCTCATCTTGCAAATTGATCACGCAATTCGCACCCTACAAGCCCTTAAAATTTTATCATAGATTTCATACAGAAAGGATTAGCTCGCATGTTTGACACAAGGCGTTGACATGGCCGAGTTGGTCTAAGGCGCCAGATTAAGGTTCTGGTCCGCAAGGGCGTGGGTTCGAATCCCACTGTCAACAACTCCATTTTATCCTTGTTTAAGCTAGTTTTCTTAATATTATACTTAAACCAGTGTTTTTTTCTAATCATATTATTAATTTCTACAAAAATAAACCAAACTTGATTAATTATTATTTGTTTCAAAACATCTTATCCAAAATCTAAGGCCGGGCACTAAGGCTAGGGAAAAATGAGTAGCTACACTCTAAATCATCAAAGCTTCCTTGGTTTTGCTCGTGGCATGGAGCAATCCACGAAGAATCAATCATGTCATACGCAAAAGGGTACAGTGTTCCAAAGGTGGCCTTCTTGTAGAAGCACGAGAACACCACCATATCCCCAACTACCTCAAGCTTCCAATCGTGGTCCTCTTCCTCATGCATTGGCGAGCATGCCAAATCCCTCCACAGCACCCGCGACACAAGCACCCATCCCGCTAGCTCGTAGTTTAACTCCCATATGGAAAATCCCAGCGATCGGTAAGTTGTAACGTCTTGCCAAAACACCAGCTGCGAGGCTAGATAATACTTCCCCTTGTACGTGAATACGAGTCGGCTTAGGGGCGTCCAACCTTCCCAATCACCTCCTCGATCGATCTCCGGATTAACGTTCGCGATGGCCGCCCTGTCGTAGTGTGACCAGAGCCTGCTGCTAGGATCATACGCGAGAATGAGATGAGCCACATGGTAAGTATAGATCGCATTGCCTCGAAGCGGTGATCCCTGCGATGTGTCGAAGGAGAAAGGCAGCCCACTCTCCCATATCCCTGCCTTGGAGTCGTACTGCACAGGATAGACGAGGTACATTTTCTCGTCCGAGAAGAATTTCATACCGATCTCGTCAGCTGGGCCAGCATCACTATCCTTGGTGTAGAGCACCACAATCTGATACGACCCCTGATCTTGATCGTGTAGCATGGAGATCGTCAAGGAAGGAGGGGGCAATACGTCGCATTCCTCGATGGGTGGAGGAGGGAGCGTTCTCCAGGAATTGGTGATAGGGTTCCCCACGGCCAGCGCCAACGAGGATTCGTGCTCCATAAGCCTGCCACAGACCAGCCCATTTGAAGAACAAAGGCCCACGAAGTGTGAGCCCTGCGGTCCCAGGGTCAAACAACAGCTTTCTGGGCCGCCGTCTTTTGGACGCCACAGCTCGACATGGTTCTGCAGCGTCATCCGGTAATCGTAGTAGTTATCGAAATCGCCACTGGCAAGGGAGAGGAAGAAAACTTGAAAGGAAAGTTATACGCATATACGTACATGTCATCTGGCACCTCTGTTCTGACCCGGAGTGCACACCATAGTTGCCGTAGCGACGGGCTGGACGCATACACTGTGATGAAGCGCCGCGAGAGCACCGCGCGGTACCATGACTTGCAGACGGCTCGCAGCCTGAAGAGATCTCGCAAGTTGTGCAAGAAGCTCAGGATGTAGAGCACCAAATCCTCTTCTTGCAAGCGCTCAAAAGCACCACAACAGCAACTCTGATCCATTTTGACCGCAGAGAGGAAAAATGGAATGGGATTGTTTATTTTAAAGTATGACAGATCTATTTGTGGCATTCTTGGTTGATAAGTTGAAGTTACAGGCGGTAACACTGTTCTTGATCCTCCACGGATATTGTGCAAGCTAATTCGAAAATGGGTCTGATTTGGGAGCAAGGAGGTGTGTTGAGTACATTCTCTGGATGGTACCGCGAGCTGGTGGTGCTTTAAGGGTGTTGTGATGGCTCCCCTTCAGGTTGCCGAGCTAGGCTAGCCATTAGATAGGCAGCTTGCCAAACGCGAGTTGCTGAGTAGTGCTGGAAACAAGAGAACTTACAAGAATGGTGCTATAGTCTATTTTTCATACTACACACAAGTATATTCATAGTCCTATGCTTTTCAGTTGGGCATGACAGTAACTATAACACAATCAACATGAAGAGTTTGCAGTATTTCTGTGCATTCTTCCTTCATGATACGAGCAGTGTTGATGTTATACAATCTTAAGAATATTCTAAGAATATTTCTTTGCATAGTGACCACCTCACGTAAAAACTCAAGGATGAATTTGAGGCATTTGCAAAATTTAAATAAATAATTGAAAAATAATTAAAACTACTTTTCATATAAAATATTTATAAAAATTAATAAATTTACTATTTTCAGAATAAAACTAATTATTAAATTTTAAATTTTTGCCAAAAAATAGTTTCTTTTATTAAAATTTTAAAAATTGATCACTTTTGATCACTTATTTTAATGTAACAGTGCACAATCTTTGGCAACTATGGTTCTAAATTGCAATTCACAAACAACCAACTTATCTTGTAGATTCAAAACTTTTTCCCACATGCTTGTAATGATCAGCAAGGATAATTGTGCATCTAAAAATGGATTTAGTTGCAAAAGTAAAAAATGTGCTTAAACCATTTTTAATTTTTTAACAATCTACGTTTTATTTCAGTTTTAATAAAAGAATACTCTCGCATATCCTAGGAATATAATAGGATATGCCTAGAATCTATTAATTTACCTCAAGCTTGATTCCAGAGGAATTTGGAGCCAAACACTCCTTTTAGCTACAGCAATTGGGGAAAACGGAGCTGGATTATGGACAGCTGGGCAGCAGCCGCTCAAGCGATGGTAACGAGAAGATCTTGGACGGGATGGGCCCACAGCTCTAGGCGATTGTAAGCGTCTTGAGCTTACTCATACAGAAAATGGAATGTGATTGTTTATTATATAGTTTGACAGATTTATTTGTGGGATTTTCGGTGTTTATACAGCAGCTCTAGTAGTATTACACATAACAGCAGCCGTTCTCCACCGATGGGCTATTTTTTATGGAGCGCACACTGAAACATTGACCACGATAGGCGAAACCAGCTCCTCTGCAGTTATGGAAGCTACTTCGATAGTGAGTCTGACTTTGCAAGCAGGGAGGTGTGTTGAGGACATTTTCGGGATGGCAACTTGCATACAGAGCTTCCCCGTGAGCTGATGGCGTCTTGGGAATGGCGTCAAGACTTACATTTGAGTCCCTGTGAGGTTGATGAGCTGATGTTGCCTCTCCAGTGCTGTTGAAGCTAGCCAACTGCTGCCCAAGAGCAGGCAACTTAGGAAATTCGAGGTGAGTAGTGGGAGAAACAAGTAGAGAAGTTGCAACAAGAAGAAGAATAAGATATGCTGCCATTATTTATTTTTTATAGTAGACATTGGAGTCATATTTATAATGAACTATAAAGAGTTTGCAGTACATTCACAAGCTTTATTTCTTCACATTCTTTTTGCATGACATGAGAGGTGTTGACCAGTTGTTCTTATTGCTCCATAGGTTCTTTTGGCGAATTCGTATCATTCAGAAATCCTTCAAGTAAATGTATTAAATCTTGGCAATAAGAGACAAGTTAAGCTTGGCTTGAAAACTTTTCTAAAAGTGGAGACATTGGCAGTTGATATGGATTGCCACCATCGCCTTGAGTGGCCTTGCAAGCGCCCTCAAACGCTTTACTACAAATAGTCGCCCATTCCATCTTTGTCCACCAACAGCTTCGTCACTCCCCTGAACATCCCACCTGAAGAAAACTTCTTGATTGAGAAAAAAAGAAAGAAAGAATGGAAGGGCGAGTTTCTTTCGCTTGATCATGGCTTCCAAATCCAATAAACTATGGCTGGCGCTAGAATGTTTTCCATGTTTAAAAGAGTAAACTTGGTATGGGCATCACGTCAGCAACAATGGACAGCCCCTGCAAACTTAGTAGATCTTGTCCCACTCACCATCATAAAACGGAAGAACTCGAAAGTCCGACGCTGCCACCATATCTCCCATTCGGGCAGCTCCAGTGCTAGGAGCCATCTGTATCACTGTATAATCTGACTAACTCACCGGACAGTCGTGGGATTTCATTTCAACGTGAAGCTGTGGTCTCATGTTCCAGTGCTTTTTTATCCTTCACATCTCCTGCAGAGACCACCTCCTAGACTCTGAAGATGGTTTCTCCAGATCATTATAAACTCGGCAGGAAGATAGCAGCTTGAGAATTAGATCACCTTACCAAGCCTCTGGCGGAGGGCGATGTGGCAGTTCCTCGTCCCAGTCATGCTGGGCTGAAAACTTTGAGCTTCGTTCATTGACATCGAGCTCTAAGCGCATATCAAAACTTATTGGATCAGCTGGTTTACCTAAAATATACTTACAATTATGGGATATTTTAATATAAATGTATTTATAATTTATAAACTTCCCTAAACATTTCCAGTATCTGTGTGTTTATAAATTATGAACATGTTTATAATTACAATAATTCAGCCTAAACTATTTGTGATCACAATTTTAGGGGAGGTAGGGGAGGTGGCTGGCCTGGTAAAAAACATTTAAAGTTTTAAATTTGCAAGCCTGCATAATATATGAAAAAATATAATTATGCTTAAATTGTTGTGACATATATGTGTGACTCACAAAATAATATTTTAAGCACAATTTTTATCTTATACATGGCATATATTGATGCCCACCACATATGTATGGTAAAGTCTAAATTAATACCACATGCAATTTTACATAAATGGTTAGCATTTTGTGTTTTTTCCTAACAATGCTCATTCTTTAATTGTTTTTCCTTGCATTGTGTAAAATTTAACTCCACGTTGGTTTTTTTTATATAGGTTTAGACCTAAGGCTTGTCGGCATGATCTTTTTCAATGCATGAGCTAGATTTTTTAACACATTTTGGATATTGTAAGTTAAGCTCACCATCACATTTCTTTGGTGAGAGTAATAAAAAACACTTTACACAATAAACCATTACAATGTCAAAAATTTCAACACATAATTAAAAATGTGAGATTAAGAACACAAGAAATCCACTTAAGAACAGTAGTATGAGACAATATTAAAACCACTTCAAGCCATGCAATACAAAGGCTAATGCCAAATTTTTGAAGCTATATGACTAACTCTCAAGGTGCATTCAAGTCTTATTGCTAAAGAAAAAAGAAAAGAAATGGATGGAAGTTTCATAAAATTAATAGCACTGGAGCAAGGTATGAATTTGCATTGCCAAGTAGCTCAAAGCAACAAAAGTGGAAATGGGGATTCAAAGTTTGCAACAGTCTTGGGGCTTGGTAATTGGGATGAAGAGGTTATATAGAGATTTGTTGCTATGGATTGGAGAGCAACTAAGTCATAATAATGTATCTAGTTGACTTTTATTGCAAAGTTGGAACTATGGTGTCGGCTCAACAAGTTTTTGACTCAATGCCATCGAAAAATCTTATGGCCTAGACAACACTTGTAGCTAGATATGATCACCAAAGAGATGTTGCCTTCATATTACAACTTTCACAGTATGCAAGATCCCAACCATCATCTTGATAACTTTATATTCCTCTTGATTTTCAACTTTTGTAGCCATATGGGGTTTGTGAAACAAGGAAAGAAGTGTTTCTATGCATGGAGATGAAATATAGAATTTGTTCTGGGCATGAGAACTACTATGGAATGATTGATCTCTTGGGACAAATAAACCAATTGGATGAGGCAATAATGGTGTTAGAATCTATGCTTCTAGAGTTGAGTTGTGTAACTTGGTTACCACTCTCAGTGCGTGTAAGAAGTGGAAAAATATATAGGTTGAGAAGATTGTGTATGACACCTTGGTGAAGATTGATAAGAGGAATAAAGTTGTATATATGTTTATAGCTAATTTATATAGAAATTAACATTGGCATACTTATTGAAGGAACAAAAGTTGGCAGCCATGACAAAAAATGCATTAATTAAACACTTCATTGTAATGTGTGATGCTGTGATGAGATGAGAAGTTCCCATTCAGTACCTCAATTTTGGTGATGGTGCTTCTCATCCCACTACTCCATAGATCGCTCATGAATTTTATCTTTAATGATATTATAAAAGGAAAAAAATAGTTCTTGAATATTTATCTCACATAATATAAATTAGCACTGTGTACTTGCTTGTGTAAAAACTGCATTACGTAATTGCTCATGTAAAACATTCACTAGATTTGTAGTGATATCATACTATCTAGGATGACATGACATCAATCTTACAGTCTAAAGTGTCATACCCCATGCATATATAGTATACCCCATGTCATAATTATGTTTTGATTGCTTATATAGCAATAAAAAAATGATTGTGTGCATAATATTTTTGCATGCAACTCAAAACATAAAAATAAATCTATACATATATAAATATATAATACTCCTATGCGCAAGTTGCCATACCTAAATCACATTTTTTAAAAGTATGAAATAGTAGATTGGACTATGAATACTCAGCATAGTTACTATAAAGAAGTTATTTGATTACTCAAATAAATCCAACTATAGAGAGTTCTATACTATAAGGTTATTAGTCAAATGCAAGTTTGGAATGTTCATCAACTTTATTGTAGCATATGATCATTGAAGAAAATATCATTTGTCTTTAAGCTCACAAATGTATAATAAATACTTATCTAGCTTCATATCAACTTCTCTTCTAGCAAAAATTTAAGAATTCTTAATTGATTTATATATTGATTAGCTTGATTACTAAATAAGAATAGCACTACTATTAAGCAAGCCAAATGCTATTATATATAATTTTTTTGTGTTTAGAATATGGTTTTTATTAAGAATTTTAAATTTTTTTGTGCCCACAATATCAAGACAACAATGGCTACATGGATTGGCAAGCCATGGCCAAGGCTTAATCAAGCTCCAGAATAAGTAGCAAGGCATACCTATAACTATAAAGATGGACACAATAGTAGTTACCATAACTAAGTCACTTTATGGTCCAATCGAATAAGTCTTAGCATTTTTTGTTTCTTTATTTGCCTTGTGTTAGCTTCACTATAGCACCCTCACCACACCTTCATCTGAACACACTTAAATTTGAAACCAAACTCTAAATTTATCATACTATACAATGAATGCACTTGAATACCCTATGAGCACCAGCTTCTTTTATTTAGCCCTTGCACCCTAAAATGGTGTCAAATGAAGTTTCAACATACCAATAACTTAATGTAAGAAGGTGAGTACTCCAGCATAGACTAACACAGCCGGTGAGAACCAAATTACTCAGCCATGCTTTTGGCCACTATACATGTCAATTTAATAAAAAAAAAATCCTCTGTAAACCATCTAGAAATAATTGACCCCCTTGAAATAACTTTAAATACTATAATTATATCCATATAGAAAACCACTTCAAACACCAAAATTCAAGTTTGAAAACCATTAATGATTTCAAATTTGGGAAATCTGAAGTATATGCAGCTGGTTTTTATATATGGTTTTTCTAGTAAAAACCATGGTCACCAACTCCCTGTCGTTGTATGTCACACTACAGAAGCCCCAATGACATAGAGTACCTTTGTTGATCTTGAACTGTGGCTGTGTGAAATGGTGGTCAGAACTGGAGAACTAGTGAACCAATTTGCAAAGTGTGTTATCCAGTTTAGTATAAAATCTTGCAAGATCTATCTTGACACAGGTGCACTACACTAGAACGCTCTAAAATGGGACAGTACGTCAGGTGTAAGTTCAAAGATTGGTCTAGGTCCTAGGAGTTTTGTGGGATCACATGATGAAACTAGGGAATCTTGGGAAGTGCTATCAAGTGTTTATCTTGTTAATAGGTAAATTCCCATTGCTTAAATTATATTAATTATTATAGATTAACAGCAGAAAATCTCAACCGTTAGATTAAGGAATATCTTAGAATATGCCTAGTTGAAAATTTGGTTTGCATTAACAATTTGATAATTTTTGTATCCGCGAATTTTTATTTGTTGTTTCGAAAGCAAAAAAGTTAAATACTGATGTAGCTATAATTCTATAGGGTGGTGGTGGTGTCCATAACGATCATCTCGCTCTCCAATCCACTCATATTGAAGTTGTGAGTCGACGAAGACAGAAGCCGCTCGTGATTGCTTGCCGACGTCTTGAGCAAAAGCTTCTCGTTGATCTGCCTGTTCTTCCTCCTCCCGCTGTTACAGCTCGACTCCTGGCCCATGTGGTCCTCAGACGACGACGAGCTCTTGCTGTTCTTGTGCGCAACCTCCTCGGGGACGTGCTTGATCTGCTCCAGCACCGCCACCACGTCCTTCATGCTCGGCCTTTCCACGGGCGACTCCTTCACGCACATTAGCGCGATCCCCAGGCACTGGAGCATCTCGTGGATGAAAGGGTCGGGCATTCCTCGCAGCCGCGAGTCGAGCGCCTCCACCCGGAGCTGGTGCTGCTGCTGCTCCTCCTGCTGCCGCACCATCAGTCCGTGGACCCAATCGACGACGTTCTTGTCTTGCTCCAGTGCTCGGCGCCCGGTTAAGATCTCGAGGAGGACAACGCCGTAGCTGTAGACGTCGCTCTTGGTCGTGATGTTTACCCGGCAGCTATACTCTGCAAGAAGCTTCTATTTAGAGCACGCCATTCACTGCAATAGGATGCAAAAAAGAAGCTCTAGACACTCTACACTCAAAAGCCGGCTAAAGGAAAGACTAGAGGTGTCCCACTGTCCACCACCAACAGTGACAAAAGCTCACTCGTGAGAAAGAGAAGAGACATCTCCGTGGCAAGCAGAGAGTTCTTCATCTCCACGCTCATCTCCTCATCAAATCATCACCAACATCGGCCTGAGACGAATAAGATCACACTTTTCTTCCCTGGCAGCAGGCACCACCAAGCTACGAAGCCATGATGGCAAACTCCGAACAATCTCACGCTCGCACTCAAATGCCCACCTCATTTTAAATCACAAATGAAATCCCCGGTTGGGGCATCTATCCGCACGGCAGCTCTAACAACAAACACAAACAAGAAAAGGTGGCGGACATGAATTGGATAGCAAGCCAATGAAACCAAAATCACCACTCGCAACCCCACGACAAACAGCGCAAGGAAGCACACTCTCATGGAAAAGCCACAAGCAAGCAAACCGGTATGTCCAAGCCGGGCATATGAAGCAAGAGAGAAAGATCGATGGACTTACCAGGAGCAATGTAGCCAGTGGTGCCCGGGATCTTCCCCGGGTACACGAAATCCTCCTCGGCGAGCACCTTGGCCAGCCCAAAATCCGCAATGTAAGGCTCCAGCGAGTCGCCCAGCAGGATGTTGTTGGCCTTGATGTCCCTGTGCAAGATTGGCGGGTTGCAATCGTGGTGAAGGTACGCGATCCCCTGCGCCGCGCCCAGCGCGATCTTGTACCGCAGCTCCCAGTCGAGGGAGCGCTTCTTGTCCGCGTCGTGGAGCAGCTCCTCGAGGTTGCCATTGCTCTTGAAATCGTAGAGCAGCAGCGCCGTCTTGGTGTTCGTGCAGTAGCCAATGAGCCGGACGATGTTCTTGTGCCGGACCTTGGATCCCAGCGTGTGGACCTCCGAGTTGAAGCTCGCGTGGTTGGCGTTGGCTCTCCTGCTGCTGCTGAAATCGATCTCCTTGATCGCGATCTCGTTCCCATCCGGCAGCTTCGCTTTAAACACCGATCCGGAGCTCCCTCTGCCGATTGGCACCGCCTTGCTGAAGCTTTCCACCACGTCCGAGGCGGAGATGCTCGAGTTCCACTTCTGGTATGGCGTCATCTGCCACAGCCACGGGCTACCGCGGGCGGCACTGTCCGAGAAGCCGCGGCACCGGCGGTACAGGAGGACCGAGCCCAGCAGCACCACCAGCGCGGTACCGCCGAAGAGCAGCGCCACCACCACGGGGGGCCGCATGGACCGCCGTACGGGCGACCCGTGGCCGTCCGTACCGCACTGTGGGCCGTCGAGCGTGCCGCGCGACACGCCCGACATGGCGCACAGCCGGCGGTTGCCCGCGAAAGAGACGGCCATGTTGCGGAATGCATCGGTGGATGGGATGATGCCCGTGAAGGAGTTGTAGGAGACGTTGAGGAAGTTGAGGTTGGCGAGCTTGTCAAGGAGTTGGACGCCGCCAAAGAGATTGTTGTGCGCGAGATCGAGGCGGACGAGGTGCGTGAGATCGGCGAATCGCTCCGGGATGGATCCCGTGAGGGAATTGGAGTGGAGGTCGAGCGCGATGGAGAGGCTGACCAGCCCACCCAGCGTCGCCGGGATCTCCCCGGACAGCCTGTTGTTGGCGAGCTCCAGCGAGAGGAGCTGCTTGCACAGGCCGAGATCGTCCGGGATCTTCCCCGTCAATCGATTGTTCGAGAGCTTGAGGTACTCGAGCGCTTGCATGTCGCCGATCTGCGGCGGGATCTCTCCCTCGAGCTGGTTGGAGGAGGCGTCGAGCAGCTGGAGAGCGCGCAGCCGGCCCAGCGACGCGGGCACCGGGCCCGTGAGCTCGTTCTTCACCAGGACCAAGCCCTGCAGCGACATGAGGCTGCCAATCTCCTCGGGGATCTCCCCGCTCAGCCCGTTCCCCTCGAGGTCGAGGAATGTGAGATTCCGGAGGCTCCCCAGGCTCCTGGGGATGCCGCCCACGAGGAGATTCTCCTTGACGCGCAGCCGGACGAGCACGGAGTCGGTGACGCCCACCTCGGGCAGCACCCCGGACAGCCGGTTGTGGATGAGCAGCAGCCGCTCCAGCGATGGCAGCGAGAAGATCTTGGACGGGATGGGCCCCGAGAGGCGATTGTAGGAGAGATCGAGCGTATTGAGGTGGGAGCAATTGACGATGCTGTCCGGGATCGGGCCCTCGAGCTGGTTCTCCCAGCAAAAGAGGAGCGTCAGATTGGCGAGGCGGCCGATGGAGTCGGGCAGGGGGCCCGAGAGCCGGTTGGTGTCGAGCTCCAGCACCTTGAGCTCCGTGCAGTCGCCAAACTCGGGCGGTATGCGGCCCGTGAGGTTGTTGATACTCACCAGGAAGTTCTGGAGCGAGGAAAGATGGCCGACCTCGGGCGGTATACCGCCCGACAGCGAGTTCGTGGAGAGGTCAATCTCGGTCAACAGTTTGCAGCCGCCGACGGAGGGCGGTATGCCGCCGGTCAGCTCGTTCTGCCACAGGAGCAGCCGCCGGAGCTGCGTGAGTTGACCAAGGTTGACCGGGATGGTGCCCGTGAGCTTGTTCTGGAAGAGGTGGAGGTTTTGGAGCGCCGTGCATTCGCATAGCTCGTCGGGTATGGAGCCCGTGAGCGCCGCGCCGTAGAGGAGGAGCGACTCGAGGCTCTTGAGCCTGCCGAAGGTGGGAGGGATCGGGCCCGAGATGTTGGTCACGGCGAATCCAAACATGGTGAGGCTGGAGCAGTTCCCAATCTCGTGCGGGATCGGACCCGAAATCCCGGCATTGCCGCCGCCCCGGATGATCCTCAGCTTCTGAAGGTGGCCGATTTCAGGCGGGATGGTCCCGTTGAGACGGTTGTCGAAGAGCTGGAGCGTGTCGAGGCTGGAGCAGCCTTTGATCGAAGGTGGGATCCGGCCGACGAGCTGGTTGGCCTGGAGGTTGAGGATCTGGAGGCGGGGGAGGTTGCCAATGGTGTCTGGGATCGCGCCACTGACTTCGTTGTTGGAGAGGTCGAGGAACTCGAGCTTGGAGCAGCGGCCGATCTCTGGCGGTATCCTGCCGGTGAGATTGGTGGAGGAGAGATTGAGGGACTGGAGCTCGGTGAGGAGGCCGAGCTCTCGCGGGAGCTGGGCGTGGAGGTAGTGCCCCGCGAGCGAGAGAGAGGTGACGCGGCCCGTGGTTGGCGAGCACGAGACACCGAGCCAGCCACACGGGCCCGAGGAAGAGTTCCAGCCCAGGGTGTTGTTGAATGTGTGGGCGAAAGCGAGCAGGGCTTGGGCATCTTGAGACTCATCTTGCAGCTGCGCCACTGCTTGAAGAACGATCAAGGTGGCGAGGAGCAAAACATGCCTCCTGGCCATGCTGCCCGAACTGATCAAATTTTGCTCCCTCACATTGTAGATGGCTGCGTAATCGCTGGAGCAAATTCACACCCTCCTGCTGCTGCTGCTTGCTGCTACTCCCAAGCCATAAAACCAAAAGAACGAGCTAACAACTCTTCGCTCTTGCTCTCCAAAGACGATGCTAAACCAAGTGGGACAAGGGACATAGAGAGCACAGAGGAGGAGGTGGAGCTGGGAAAGTATGACCTACAGCTTTGGTTGCTTGTGTGCTTCTTCTACCTGGGATTTAAAAAACAAAAGCCCTTTCTCATGTACTTTGCAGTGAGGATTGGATTGCTCCTGGCAGCTGCAGCTGCTGCTGCTGCTGCTACTCCTGCTACTCAATTGTCTCTCACTCACTCAACTCCTGCTCAGCCCCAGTTGTTTTTCTCTTCTTTTTCTGTGTTAATAGTGTTTCTCTCCCTCCTTTTCTTGTTTAACCTTTCTTTTTTGTATGCAATAAGTTGTGGCCATGCTTTTTTGAATCAGAATCAAGGGCAGTACAAGCCCCACTAGGTACCACCATCAACTCACAAAACCCCACCATCCACCAATGTTCCCCTTACAACAATATTAGCACTGCCCCTCTCAAATCCCTGAGATTTCTGGAATTTAAGAAAGGTGGCAGAGAGAAACGGTGGTAAAAGGTGAATGGGATACAGCCATTTCAAGAAGGCAGAAAAACATCAGTTTCAGTTTTGTACTGCCATCCCACGTGATTGTTTCACACAAGCAATCACCTTAGAGTTTCTCCCAGAAGGAAATAACGATACAACTCTCAGCAAAATCATCGTATTTTCCCTCTTGATAGATATGGGTTGACAACCTTTTCTCCCACTCCCAAATTCTTTACAGATCACCCATATCATTCATATTCCAAATGCCTTTGCCTATTATCATCCGTTCATTCGAGTTTTAAAGCGAAAATGGGGGGGCGGCCCCGAGCTATCTTTATCTGGAGATCGTGGAATAAGCACAGTTTTCCAGCCCCACACTACACACTGCAATCACTTCGTAAACAGCAGCAATGCAATCCCCGGCAGGATCACACACATCAATATCTTTTGAGGAAAAAGGAAAGAGGAAAACTTGAGTTTGATTGATTGATCCACTGAATTGAGATTGGGCTTGTTTTGGATCGACATAGTCTAGCTAGCCAGGAATCCATTCTCCTGGTCGGTAAAGAGACAAACTTCGTCTCCGGCCAGCAAACAAACCTAAGAAGCTCTCCTCCCTGTGTAAGTTCTGTTAGGAGGGTCAACGAGTATTTTAAGGATTTTTAAAGAGACTCGGTCGCATCAAGCACGAGCCTGGAGCAGAGAGCGATGAGATCAACTACGGCCACTTCCAACACCGGAATGAGGGTGACAGTTTTTGGGGGCATTTTCATTGCCTGCCACCTTTTCGAGTTTTGTATTGGCTTTGTTGGTTAAATGATGCATTTGTTCCCTTGATTAGCAATTTGCGTGGTGTTGCGCGCTGGGATCTAAATCATGGGTTGGTATACTATACACATGTATGTATTAGCTTCACTTGGCCAATGCGGTGACCTTTGCAGGTGTAATATATATTGTTTGTCTTGCTGTTTTGGTGATCAATCATGCTCAATCACAAAAGGACAGCCTCGTATGATGATGGAAGTATACAATCTATATTCCCACTAGCATTAGGCTTCGAGTGCATTGGATTTGCTTGAGCACCAGAGAACACAAACAAGGACAGGGGATGGAAATCTAGTGCGTAATGCGTGATGTCATGCTTAATTCACTTCTTACTCATCTATCTATCTATACGCTGTTTTGATAGTCTCTCAATGGCCAACTTGAAGCATGAGACTGATGGATGTAAAATGCAAGGGTTTGTGTCATCTGTGACATGAGCATCTCGCACCAAGACGACATTTTTTTTAGTTTTTCGAGATAAAAGTTTAGTTTTTTGGCTGCCCACACCTGAGCATAACGCATGCTCTACGCACCAGAAGTCAAGCACTGGAAATCGGGCAAATTGGAAGCACGCAAGTAACGCAAACCAGTGCTGGAAAACCATATGCACTGTCATAGCTCCAAAAAATTGCCCACTTTTCTTTGTGTGTAGTGCTTGTGTTGTGCCCAAAGAAAGAGGTATCCGGATAGATGATTGAAGTGGCGGCCTGACATCCCAATCATAGCTCTCTCTCTCTCTTTTTTCCTTTTGGGTGTTCTTCCTTTCTCGTGGGGTTTGTTCTCGGCCAAGTGCCACAATGGGGCATCTCACATTTGCCCATCTCTCTTTAATCTGCCAAGGCAAAAGTACACCATGTGAAGTTGGCAGAAGCATCACAAGATAAGAAGGTTCTAGCATCCAAAAAAAGAAAAGAAAAAAGAGCAAGGGCGAAGAATTTGGAGATGCCGGGTATCGATCACGGTGCCTCTCGCATGCTAAGCGAGCGCTCTACCATCTGAGCTACATCCCCGTGATCACGTTCTCGAATTCTTTGCGCGGGGAAAGAAGAAACCCTAAATCCTAGAGCCCTAATGCTGGCGTCCTCCATCGGTGGCGCCTTGGCGATTCGCGGCGGCCGGGGAGATGCTCGTCTTTGGTGGATTGGCGCACGCGCCTTTGCAGCTCAGGTTGATTGTAGCAGTGATCCGTTCCCTTGTTTTTACTCATATGCTTGTTTTCTAGAGCTTTGACGGCGTCCAATCTCTGCGGGAAGCATTTGCTATCCAGGATTCCCAGTATCCAGGGTCTGCAGCGTTGCAGGCTAGGGAAGAGAGAGAGGAGTCTCTCGACGATCGTTGCGGAGGTAATTGTAGGCGGTGAAGTAGATGGTAGCTTCAAGAAGAGCAGCAAGAAAAAAGTGAATGACAAGGAGAAAAACGCGAATGGAGAAAGTCTCTCGAAAGAGGAGGAGGAGGAAGAGGCCTCGACCGCCGGACGAAGAAAACGGAATGCTGCTAAACTGGCAGGAACACCGGTTAATGCAGAGCTAGAGCTAGGCAGTGGCTTAGCAAAAGGAAGGAAGCGCGTCACGAAAAAAATCCAGGAAGCAATTGCTTTGGGTGGCGAGGAGAAAAGCGTCGCAAAAACCAACCTTTCGAAAGGGGAGGTGGAAGAGGCCTTGACATCCAGGAACCCCGGACGAAGAAAAAGGAATGCTGCTAAACCGGAAGCTGGCACGGGTACACCGGTTAATGGAGAACTAGGCAGCGGTGTAGCAAAATCAAGGAAGCGTGTCACGGAAAAAATCCAGGAAACGACTGTGCAGGACAACGCTGCAAGAAAAGATGGCGAATCCAATCTATTAGAAGCAGAAGGCTCAACGATCAGGAAGCCTACCTCCAGGATAATGAGAAGTTTGTCTCGGGCAGCTGACGATGGTACCAGTTTTAGCAAAGAAGATTCCGGGGACACTCATGGAGATGAAAAGCCTGTTGCTAGAAGAAGGAAGCCATCTAGTGAAAGCTCCGAGACAACTAGAAAGCGAGGGACGAAAAGGCACGAACTTGAAGGTGTCCAAATGGCCGAGGTGACGACGGAGGATGCCATTCTAATTTCCAGCAATGATAGTACGACGGATGATGCGATCCATATGGAGGGTTCTCGTTCGAGCTCGAGCTGCGATTCTTCCACTGCTCTACCTTTGGAGGAGGCAGCTGTGGACGCGTCTTTGACACGAAACAGCGGCCAGGAATCCAAAGGTACGGTGAAACAGGAACAAGTTTTAGTTGATGGGACCAATGGAACAGCTTTACAAGTTCCTTCCAGGTGCAGTGTTGAAGGTTCCGAGTGTCCGACCTTCGATCTTTCCCAGGCTATGGATTCAATGGCCACCGAAAGCTCCAAGCCAGAAAATCTCAGCAACGTGAAAGTAGAAACTTTTCCAGACGTGTGCTCTCAGTGGGACCAGGCGAATTCAGCTCGGCCTCTCTACTTGGAAATAGAGAAGAGGAGAGTAGAAGAGCAAGAAAGGCGTGCAAGCTCTCCGTCACCTAGAAAGAAAAAGTTCAATCTCGTGTCCGAGGTCAGGTTTACGCTGGATACTTGCTCGAAGTTTGGAGACGTCAACGGAGCTCTGTCTGCTTACAGCTCAAACAGAGAAGCTGTGAAGTTCGACCTCTACAACTACAACGTGTTGCTGTATTTGTGTTCCTCCGCAGCATTGGGAGTTTTGGCACCGGGCAAGCAAAGCAGGCAAAGGCCTGATTTTTCAGATAATCAAGCTGAGAATGGACTGGAAGCTTATGCGGAAGATGAAGTGGAAGAAGATGGTGTTGTTCTGCGCGGCAACATGGCTGGCCTGAGCGGAAGAAATGTAATGGGATTTACGAAGGAGATGATGGACGGGTTCCTGAGGAAAGGACTGGAAATCTTCGAGCAGATGCAAGCAGAGAACGTGGCACCAAATGAAGCAACTTTCACAGCTCTTGCAAGGCTTTCAGTAGCAAAACGTGACGGTGACTTGGCCTTTGAAATCGTGAAGGCGATGATAGCTGCAAAGATCCCACCCAAGCTCCGGTGTTATGGTCCTGCTTTGTACGTCTACTTCAAGCGGAACGACGCGGAAAAGGCTTTCGAAGTTTACAACCACATGCTCGTTCATGGTGTTCAACCCGAGGAGGCGGAACTGGAAGTTCTTTTGCATCTCAGCTCGAAAGCCTGTCTTGGGGATCGAGTGTATTTACTCCTCCATCACCTTCGAGAGACTGTCAGGGATGTCTCGCAGTCAACTGTCAGTGTCATCGAGAGATGGTTCAAGAGCGATTTCGCTGGTAGAGTCACAGGAAATTCTCTGCCGGGAGACTTTGACGTCAGATGCTCATCTCTTGCGAAAGGAGGGGGCTGGCATGGCTTGGGATGGCTGGGACAGGGAATATGGAACGTTGGATATACGTCGCTAACCGCAGAAGGCGTGTGCTGCCGCTGCAACGAACAAATGGTTACCATCGATATTACTCCTGAAGATACCGACGTTTTTGCGAAGTGCATTGCCTCCTTGGCGTTCAAAAGGGAGAGCAATAACAGTTTTGGTATTTTCAAGGTATGTGTGTTGCAAATATGAACTTTTTCACGACTTGTCATTTTGCAGGATTGGCTGGACAGGAATGGACCTTTCGAAACAGTCGTCGACGGAGCAAACGTGGGGTTCTACAACCAGAGATTCAACGGAGAGCTGAATTTTGCACAGGTGCTGCTAAGGTTGCGATTGGTCTTTCTTCAGTAAACTTACCATTTCTTGCAGCTGGAGACCGTAGTGGCAGATGTACAACGACGATCTGGCAAGTGGCCTCTTATCGTGCTGCACGTTGGAAGGACGATGAAAGGCTCGGGCAGATCGAGCTACGCTCAACAGTTACTGCGGCACTGGTCTAATGCAAAGGCCTTGTACATAGCACCGGCGGGATCAAACGACGACTGGTAAGGTTCTTATCGATAGCTTTCTGCTGGTTACTGTTTTGGTTCTTAGGTACTGGCTGTATGCTGCTGTCAAGTGCAAGTCGCTGCTGGTTAGCAACGATGAAATGAGAGATCATATCTTCCAGCTGCTGGGAAGAGAATTTTTTCCCACTTGGAAAGAGCGGCACCAGGTAAGAAGTTTAGATTCGAGGTCCAATCTAAAGCTTGGAAAACTTTGCAGGTTCGGTTTCACGTTACAAAGCATGGCCCAGTGTTTCACATGCCACCGCCATACTCAATTATCATCCAGGTAAGCGGGATATTTCTCTTTGGCCTACCAAGGAATTTCTTTTCGTGCAGGAAACCGAGAGGGGCTCGTGGCACATACCTGTAAGTGGTGGGGACGATATTTCATCTCCTCGGAAATGGCTTTGTGTTACAAGAGGCTCCAGATAGGCACAGGTTGAGTGTTCGATTCACTCACGTCCACTTTCGTTGTAGAAAATATCAACGTTAAGAGTCTCTCACATCAGGCTACCTTTCCAAAAAAGTCGGAAGACAAACCGGTCTTATAACACACTTTTCTCGTGGTAAGAGACAGTGAATTTGAATCTGGAGCATTGCTGGTTCTGAATCTCTCCTAGGTGTGGCCAACCGTGAGGATTTGGAGCGTGTGCTATGCTGCAACTTGGATTTATCGCCTGTTCCTGGTAAAGATCTGAAACTCCAACTATAGGAACTATGGGGGGAGGCGCAGGTAGCTCTGAATCCGAGCCCCTTGTAACTCGAGAAGTCGAGCCGGAAGGGGACGACCAGTCTCCAGTTGAGGAAGTAGCTCTTACAGTGGATACGCGGGATGACCCAACACTTCCGGTGGGAACGTTTCGGATGTGGTTCCTGGGACTTCTGTCGTGTATTCTGCTATCGTTCCTCAATCAGTTCTTCTCCTACCGAACAGAACCATTCATCATCGGCTTGATATCCGTGCAAATAGTCGCATTGCCGTTCGGGAGGTTCATGGCCAACGTTCTTCCCGAGAGAAGCTTTCGAGTTCCATTTACCAGTTCCAGCTTCAGTTTAAATCCGGGCCCTTTCAACGTCAAGGAGCACGTCTTGATCACCATATTCGCGAACGCGGGAAGTGGTTTCGGGAACGGAGGTGCCTATGCAATGGGAATTGTCAACATAACCAGAGCTTTCTACAAACGAAGCATGGGCTTTACTGCGGGACTTCTTCTCGTGATGACAACACAGGTTGGATACTTCGCTTTATACTTTTGAGACTGCTTTAAATCGAAAACTGTGTTTGCCAGGTTTTGGGATATGGTTGGGCTGGACTCATGAAGAAGCACCTAGTGGAGCCCGCTCATATGTGGTGGCCTGGAAACTTGGTTCAAGTTTCTCTCTTCAGGTAGAATCATCCCACTTAATCCTGGCAAACATTCTTTTTTTCTCTTCCAGGACTTTGCACGAAGAAGATCAGCAGCAAAAAAAGGGCTTTTCTCGGAGCCAGTTCTTTGCCATCGTCATGACGTTGAGCTTTTGCTACTACGTACTCCCAGGGTACATGTTTATGATGCTAACTTCCATGTCTTGGGTTTGCTGGATTTTTCCAAAGTCCGTGCTGGCTCAGCAACTCGGCTCGGGTTTAAAAGGTCTCGGCCTCGGCTCTTTCAGTCTAGACTGGGCGACTATCTCAGCGTACCTCGGCAGCCCGCTGGTTACACCGTGGTTCGCGATTTGCAACGTTATCTTTGGCTATCTCGTCGTCATGTACATTGTGACGCCGGCCTGCTACTGGAGCAACATATACAACGCAAAGATCTATCCTTTGTTCTCGAGCTATCTCTTTACAAAAGATGGCCAGGTTTACGACGTGACCAGCGTCGTGGACAAGAACTTTGATCTCGACTTGGAAGCTTATGCTCGCAAAGGCCCGGTTCACATGAGCACCTTCTTTGCCTTTTCATATGGGCTCGGGTTTGCCGCTGTAGCCTCTACACTGACTCATGTGGCTTGTTTCCATGGAAAGTAAGTCTCTTCTCTATGGCGTTTCGATGCTAAAGCTTTTGTTTTTCAGATACATTTGGGAGCGTAGCCGAGCTGCGCTAAATGAGAAGCCAGACATCCACACCCGACTCATGAGGAAGTACCCAGACGTTCCTCAGTGGTGGTTTCATACTCTTATGGTTATCAGCATCGCCGCCTCAATCGCCACTTGCGCATACTACAAGGCAGAGCTTCAACTTCCATGGTGGGGTGTCTTGCTCGCTTGCGTTGTGGCTTCTTCGTTCACCCTGCCAATCGGAGTCATTACTGCAACTACAAACATCGTGAGTTAACTCTCGCTTCGTGTTTCTTCTTTCAACTTCTCTTGAATTGTCAACTTACAGACCCCGGGACTCAATATCATCACAGAGTACCTCATGGGATATCTCCTTCCTGGCCAGCCCATGGCAAACGTTTGCTTCAAGACGTATGGCTACATAAGTATGACACAGGCCATCTCATTCTTGCAAGACTTCAAACTCGGCCATTACATGAAAGTTCCACACCGCTCCATGTTCCACGTCCAAGTAAGTCACATAGCCACGAGATAAAGGATGATCTGAAAACAAGTTTTGTTCACTTGCAGTTCATTGGAACAATCGTCGCTGCGATCGTCAACATGTGTTGCGCGTGGTGGCTTCTCGGCTCCATCGAGAACATCTGTGACAAGTCTCTACTGCCTCCAAACAGCCCCTGGACCTGTCCCAGCGATAGAGTTTTCTTCGACGCATCCGTCATCTGGGGGCTCATTGGGCCAAAGAGGATGTTTGGCTCCCACGGCGAGTACAAGGAGCTCCAGTGGTTTTTCCTGGGTGGAGCTCTCGGCCCCGTGCTGGTCTGGCTGGCTTCCAGGACCTTCCCAAACGTGAAGTGGATTCCTCTCATCAATCTCCCGGTGATTCTCGGTGCCACGGCTTACATGCCCCCAGCAACGTCCGTCAACTACATCTCCTGGAGCATCGTCGGCATCATCTTCAGCTACTTCATCTTCCGGTACCACAAGGGATGGTGGCAGCGGTACAACTACGTCTTCTCGGCGGCCATGGACGCTGGTGTGGCTTTCATGGGGGTGCTGCTCTACCTGTGCCTGGGGATCGAGAACCGAAGCTTGAGCTGGTGGGGAAACAACGTCGACAATTGTCCCCTGGCCGACTGTCCAACTGCGAAAGGCATTGTCATCGCAGGATGCCCGGTCTACTGAACAATTCTCACGCCATCCGCTGCTCAATCAAGAGGGATCTTCGTCTTCCACGATGATGATCTCCACCGTGCGCATCTGGCGCTTCTTCTTCCTCTTCTTCCCTTCACTGTGATGATTCTTTTTCTGTAAAGCATTGTCGACTTCTTTTCCTCTCACTTTCGGTCTCTTATTGGTGTCAACTGATCTTAAAGCCTCAGGACCATCGAGAATATGAGTACCGGAGCGTCGTGTCAGGATCAAAAAGTGAGCAACCGACTTGTAGCCAAGTTCAATTGCCTGGAGAAACAAACAAATAAAACACGGTGGCCAGTCAACAACACACGAGCACGTACCCGCCTGGCCATCAAACCAGTTGGAGCCCAGCCTTTTCTCCGTCGACATCGGCTACAGTTACATATGTCTCTACAAACGGGGCACTTCCAGTTTTCATCCCCGAGCACCTCGTTCACGTTCTCTCCGTATCTGGCTCACAAATAGAAAAGAACTAAAGAAGATGAGAAAAAGAGAAAAAGACGAACCTCTTGTAGAGACAGTCACCGCAAAACTGGTACCTTGTCTTGCAAACCTCGCAGTAACTGCGAGGCCCCTTGGTTTTTTGCCTAAGAACAATCAATGAGAAGCTAAACACAGGGGAAAAAAAAAGTTTTTCTCGTCTTTCTTGCCTGCATTGGTGACAGGTATTCGTGTTCTCATCGTCATAGATCCGGCCAATGTGCTTCCACTCCTCCTTGGCATACCCCAGCAGCTTCTCGTGATCTTGGGTGTAAATCTCGGGCCTGCGACTGAGCCGGCCGATCAATCCCGCGAGAAAGAAGCGAGCTTACCTGTAGCCGCGCCTCCGAGCTCTCTTCTTCCTATCCGCGAGCTCCGGAAGCTCCATATCGCGGGCGGCAATCCCGGCACTGTCCCAAAAGCCCTAATTGCTAAGCTAATCGCGTTAGGGCTTTTGGGAGGAAGGAGGAGCGTGAACGATCGCGCCGAAAGCACAGGTACGTCTCGATCGCTCCACTCCGATCGCGCTCGGCGCTCGCGTCCCAGGTACAAGAATAGCAGCTTTCCTTGTGATTTCTTTGTGATGGAGAAGAACTTGGAAGATGAGGAGAATGCCTCGATGGAATGGGTGGATGAATGGATGGATGGATCAATTCTCTCCTAGGAAGCGTTTAATTCGGCTGTCAGTGGCCAGCTCCAGCAAAGTCGATCGGGCCTGGAATTAAGAAAGAAAAGGAGAAAAAGAAGAGCTTTGTCGCGTGCTACGCGTCCAAAGAGTGCCACGTGGACGGCCAGGTGGCGAGCTCAGCCATACGGGTGTGAATATGTGGCCGATAGAAAGGGAATGCGATTCTTCCTTGCAACAGTGGCTGGCCGTCAAATCGTTGTAGGTGCCGGCTATTTGACTCGGAAAAGATCGCGGGGGTCGGTTGTCTAGAAGGCTTTGTTTCGTAGACGCCAGGGCAAAGGAGAGAAAGAGGAAAAGAGAGAATTTTGGCTATGGAGCAGCAGCGGCAGCTTCTCTGCGACGATGTTTTCTGCGGTGCGATGCGGTGGATGGACGGGGAAACTCTGGCAATTGCCGGGTGTGTGAGCTCCAGCTTTCACAGGGAATCCAGGAACGAGCAGCTCTGGGAGGATTTGTGTGCCGGGAAGTGGCCGTCGGTATCGTGTGCTCGGCCACTCATCCAGCAGCTCGGAGGTTTCCACAGGCTCTACTCGGAGTGCTCCAGGCTCGTCTCGCCGGATGGTTCACCGCCGCCGACCAAAGCTGCGGTTTTTAGTCCGCAGGCCTCGGATTTTGCTTCGCTCGTCGACGTCCAGTTCCAGGGGAAGACTTTGTTTTCCAGGTTCGTGGATGGGATTCCAGGCACCGGCACCGAACTGACGACCGAGTGGTTCTCGAGCTGCCCGTTTAGAGTGGACTTGATACAGGAGTCGTCGTGTCTTCCCCAGCAGGATCGTGGTGGTCGAATGGAAGAAGACACGCTGTCGAGCTCTTCATCCTCTTCCACGGAGATGGGAAAGCTCTGGAAGGAGATTTCCGAGGGGATGAAACTGAGCTGGATCCTTATCGACAAGGGGAGCAAGCAGGCAGCGAACTTGTCGAGCTGGAGGCCGGTCTTGGGTCAGAGGCACTGGCCGACCGACATGGATTTCATCCTTCGATACGGCTCGATCCTCTCGCAGTGTCTACCGAAGCCAGTCGAGTGCAGCATAATTCTCAAGTGTAGGTTGCTGCGATCGTCAGGCTCGTCGATCGAGATCAAGCTGACGGAGCTGAGCATGCAACTCAAGGACGTTGGCAGCGGCGAGCATCTGAATGGAAGGGACGGATTACCGGTGCTGTGCCAGGCTGTGAGCTTTGCCAAGTGTAGAGACGAGGAGCGCGTGTTGAGAACTCACAGGGAGCTGCTCAAGCGGCAGAACGAGCTCAAGGTCCACGAGCTCAAGCACGAATGGTGTTTGGATGTTTACGTGCTGGTGCTCGTACTCGCGGCTCTGGCGCTTCTCCTGTGGACGGTTTAAGATGTAAATTTTTTGTTCATCGTTTTTTCTTTGTGCGATATCAAAACAGGATTTTTCCGCATGAATGAATGAATGATTCGATTGTATAGAAGGTTCCAAACTTGCGTGTGTCGGTAATGGACCGGATAGGTTGCCCATGAGAAATCTATTCCGCAAGTCGGCTTTTAACGCGCGTATCCTCCAACTGGCCGACTTGTGAACCGGGTACCAGTTCGAGAAGCGCCCAAGTTGTGCGTCGCACTGCTTTAACTCAACATACACTCCATGGCACTCCATTGCAGCGCCAATGATTAACTAGCACCCAGGAAACAGAGCTAATCTTAGTCTGGCTGAGCACTGCTTACTTTACGATCTGGATATGGTGTGTATGTTCTCTAGAAGCCTAGGCAATAGAGAAGTTCCTACGAATAAAATAAATCTGACCTGTTTAGTTTGTCAAATCTTTAAGGCAATGGCTCTTTAATTGCTTTTTTTAAAACTCTTAATTTCTTTTTCATTTTCATATACATTCAAATGAAATACATTTAATAAATATTTCATCTAACTAATTGTCACATTCTGAACTTCTATTCTTCACTAGCAACCAATTATCATATGTTGCATTCCAATCCACAATAGTTTAATTTTTGGCATTAACTCATACAAACATTACACATAAAAAATCTTTAAATGAAGATTAGCATGAATTTACGATTTTACATTGTTTTAAAGTGAAAATTCATGCATGAAGCTGTTATAACCTTGCCATAATGTCATTAAGCAAAAAACATTTAGTATATTAGAGAAAATGAATGTCCCATCATTGTTTATTTGTATATTTCCTTTTTACTTTAGTTTTATTAAAGAAAAATTCTATTGAATTCATTAATCATGTTGTAGCTATTTTGAACATCATTATTGATATTACTTTAGAGCAGCCCTTATATGTATTCATCTTCCTCAATTTGTAATCTTGAGGATATACTAATTAGAGAAGTTTATATTGAGGGATAATCTAAAGTTGAGTTGAGTTTAACTCAACACAAATCAATGTAAGTTAATACAGTTTAACCATAAGTCTTACAAAGGAAATCTATATTGAAAGAATTAAGGTTGTGACGAACTTTAAAATATTGAAACATATAATTTAAATTAACTCGACATCCTGTCATGATTTGGACAACAAGTGGTACACTGGTTCGGATACACTTGAAAGGCTACCAGTGGAGCCATCAGCTGGAGCCATCAGCTGAAGAAACGTGCCAGATTCTGGGAGATGTCTAGAAAATCCAGCATACAGTTGAAGAGAAAACACTTCAACCGAACAAGAAAAGCATGCTTCCAACAATGCTTCAGGCCACAAGTCTGGTTCCATCAACGAACAAGAAGTATCTACTACAGATACATGGACCATGAGAAGCTGATCAAAAGGATCCCGCAGCCAACGGTTTGGGCAAGCAGTTGAGAGTATTTACCGGCTTTAGTTCCATCAGCAAGCATCCTCTGGGGAAGCACGGTGTACAACTACATGTATACTGTATTTCCCTTGACAACAATTTGCTATCGAAGGCAACGCTGCTACAGTCCTTTTCACTGGATTCTTTCGAAAATTTTGGAACAGACTCTCTGAAGGTTTGTTCTGTGTTTCTTTCTATTTGACTTACATTATTTTCGCAGCAGCAACCAGAGTTTGGAATTCAACTCACTCCAGATGGAGACAGCCTTCTGTTGCTGGGAACTTTTGCTGTTCGTAGACCCGAGCTTCCCAGTCAGTCAAATATAGTGTGGGTGGTTTCTCTTGCTGAACGTGATCCGAAGGCTGAACTTTTTGCGACTGCCGCAATGACATGCCTTTTGATGACAGGACGTCTTTCTTTGGTCACTGCTGGAGATGAAGATTGTATCAAAGAATGGCACATGGATCCGTCTTGGAGGTAATCGCTTTTCATGTTTGTATTTCCTTGCATTAATCACGTCTTATTCAGGCATTCTCTGTATGAAGCAGATCTCCCACCTGCAAGATATAACAGCAAGACTTTCCGGACCATTTTAAAGCTAGCCATCGTTCCTCAAGCACCTCACCTTGTTCTTGGATGTGACGCGGATGGTTGGTATTTCTATCTCCGGTCAAGAAACTCACTCTCTTCTCTTACATCTTACAGGAATATCTCCAAAAAGCAGCTACTTTCTACATGCCACATTTCGAGATATACTTTTTCAGACATTCATATCGTAGATCTTTCTTTGGTGGATGATTTCAGAGATCGAGACTACGATTGCGGTGTCTGTCTTCTGACCCAACGATGCGAAACATCAGAACCACTGGAGAATGGCCCTGCTAGAGAATAATGCCTTGTTTGTTGGCAATGATCTTGCAAACAGGTATGAAAATCTACTGGAACTTTTTTGTTCATAACATTCGATTGCAGGATATGCTCAGCAGCCGTCATGGGACGTTATGGGGTTGCTGGCACTGACGAGGGGCAAGTTTTTCTTTGGGAATTTTCCACCGGAAAAAGAGTGGTTGAAATGTTTGAACAAAGTATGAAATTCTTGTTTTTCAAGTCGTCTCTTATGCAAGCATGCAATGTAGAATCGAAAATCGTACAAGTGAAAACTACAACGTCGTCGCGTTTACTGGCAACTGTTGGAGAGGATGGGCGTGTTGTTCTGTATGTGTAGGACGTATGGCAATACAAGTTTGTAACTCGAGCTTCACTTTCCCTGAACTTTCAGTTCGGTATCTGAAAGGAGCGCTTCAGCAGCTCGTCTCCCTGACAGAAGTGCTCCGTGAGACTCGATGATCTCCGCACAGGTACAAACCTGCATCAACTTTTGGTTCTTTCGAGAGGTTGGTCGGCGGAGTCTGATCGGGTTGAGCAAACAAGATCCTGTACGTCTTCAAGTGCTGCCACTTCGCTACTGTTTCCCGCCCAAACCATCCCTCAAGCTCGGACCTCACTATTTTCTCAAGGTCGGCATCTGAACTGGCGGAATATCTTCCGATCAATGTTACGGAGACGAGATCTTTTCCAGCAGGGGCGTACGAAGAGCAGACGGTGCTGGGAAAGCACATATTGTTGATGACGCCTTTGCCAGAGCAAGACAGCTTTGATTGGGGCTCTATCAGGAGAACAGTGCTGCGAGCAGGCCTATTGGTGCTTTCCCAAGCTGTTTAGCTGCTCAGCAAACGAGCTGCTTCCGGACCTTCGACTGCCACTATTGTCCCCTTACTTGGGACTTGACGTATCAATCCGACAAGCAGCTCTTGTACTCGGGAGCTCAACTTGATTGATTCGTCTGGAAGGCCTCGAGCAAGCTGCTGTGATATTTCGCCGATGCCTTTAGCGGGAAGGCAGTTCTGTCCCAGAGCCAGGCACTTGAATCTGGAAGCCCCTGTCCAGGACGTAGTCTTGGAGGGTGTCACTTCTCACTCGACTCCAACTCCATCCGACGCTTCAAGCAGCTGGAATGTGACGCCTTCTTTGTGCAAGCGTCGTGCTCCCGCGAGACTAGCATGGGCTGCTCCAACTAGTACAACGTCAACCTCTGGAGGAGAGATTGAGATGCTCCATTCTCAGTTTTGGTCGACCGTCTGGACTGCTCGCAAGGAACTCGGGGATGGCTTAAGACGAGGGCAAAGTGCTACTTGGTTGTGGTGGTGATTTTGCTGTACGTGGAAGCGGGAATTCTGATAGAGTGGGGATTCCCATCGACAAGGTGGCAATGGCCACAGATAATGTGGTCGCCATACTCTCTATAGCCACTTCGTTTTGTTTTAAGAGGTTCCTTGGATTGCAGGACGAGATCCAACGGGGGTGTTTTGAGTAGTGAGCAGCGCGCGTGCAGGAGCAAGGTGAGTGGAAGTTTTAGTGCCATCCGCATTAGTTATGTTTTTGTGGCAGTTCATGCTCGCCGTTTGCCAGCTCTCGATTTGCGTAGACAAGGAACAGAACATCAGGCATGCTCGTGAAGCTATCCAGACGCTTGCTGATGGCGGCAGCAAGCTGATCCTTCTTCCAGTTAAGTTTTGTAGTTGTCTGTTCAGTCATAAGGAGAATGTGTTACAGGAAATGGGGAATTTTCCAGACTCAAACGCGAGCTTTCCAATCTATGCAGGCGATTCTCCCTCTTCCAAAATACTTTCGGACATGGCAAAGAGTAAGGAGGTTACCATCATCTGTGGCTCCATACCGGAACGACGTGGCAATCATCTCTACAATACTTGCTGCATCTACGGAAAAGATGGCTCTCTAAAAGGTAAACATCGGAAGGTTTGCTTTTCTGACGCGTCGTCTACGGTTATTTCTCATCCCTCTTTCACACCAGGTTCACTTTTTTGACATCGATATATCAGGAAAGATACAGAAGTATACTGTTGTTGATTCGGGTAAGATCCTGCAGGCATTACGACAAGCAAAATAACTCACATTGCTCACTGGACGAATCGGTGTTGGTATTTGCTAGATGGCAATGACTTAGGCAGCACGAGGTAGGAAGGAGGCTAGCCATGTAGCTGCTGAGTATTAAAATTTATGTTGGTGCCAGCCGTACATATGATCTGCTATCCAGGAACTTTCAACATGACTACGGATTGGGAACTCCTCCAGAAAGCCAGGTAACTCTTTGTTTCTTTCTTGTTGGGTGCGGAATTTACTGGCATGTGTTTTTCACGATGAAGGCAAGAGCTCAGTGTGAGGAGCCACTGCCGGGCGCTCCAAGGTCTTGACTCCGGACGGCACGAAACAAGTGAAGCACGGAGACAGGAAAGCTAGGTGGGGATTTCCTTCCGTTAGTTTGAAGGAAGAGGTGGCAAAGGAGTTCGCAAGGCCTCGAGTTTGGAACAGCGGGGGACCGCTGCAGCAGAAAACGGGAAAGATAGACACCAGGCAGAGGCTCAGAGACGACAAACAAGGAACAAAACGCCAAGAATCACAGCAAAACCAGCACCACCAGCACCACCAGAAGGCCGCCCTGGTGCCTGCACTGCGTCAAGAGGAACCTCCACCACCAGCATGGAACGCTGTCCGACACGAAGTGACATCGGCAGGATGTCACCCACAACAAACGAAGAGGAGACTAGCGAATTGATGGAGATGAACAACCGGGGACTCAGGGTGCTGCAGTGCTTGGCTGCAATTATCATCAGTGTTCTTCGTGACGATGTCAAGGTTTGCTCTTGCAAGAAGCTTTGATTTCTTTGACATGTTAAACGTGAGAATGTGTGTGCTCCAGGGATTGCAAGGCTGCTTGGAAGGCAGAAAAGCGGGCTATTCGTGGTGGACGCTCTTCAACTATTTTGTCGTTGCTGCTGGGCTCGTATCGTTTGCGTACCGTCGTCTACATGCTGAAGAGGACGCTGCAACTGACCGACCGCACCAGGCTTCCCCTCATCGTGGATGCTGCGATCAAGGATACTGTCAACTTGAAGCAACTCTTCCAAGTAAGTGCGCTTCCTCTTTTCGGTTTTGGTTTGTTTGTTGCCAGTGCTGGCTGACTTGATGATTCTAACGTAAGATTTTTGTGTAGGTCGCTGCTGTTGCTGTTCTATGCATCCAGTCAGAGCCAAGCTACAGGCCTTTGATTGGAGACGTGGTGAACTCTCTGATCCCGCTGGGACCCAAGATTATTCACTAGATAATATTTTGCTAGTCAATAGTCAAAAAAGAATTTGATTTTTTTGTTGCCATTCTTTGAATATGCTAAAATATTCTTATGTCTTGTAATTCTCAACAGATATATCTTTTTGCAAAGTGTGGTCATTATGGAGAACTAGTATCAGATTTAAAAAAATGTCTCAATAATCTTTTTGTATTGAAAAATATTTAAGATTGTAATTAATTTTTATCTTGATCAATCTGAGCTATTTGTTCTTTATTACTGTGGTTATTGTGTAATGTGTTATCTTCTGCAGTTTATCAATATTATAAAAAATATCAAGAAAATAAAAAATTAGATCCTAGACCTTTAGATTGAGGTATTTGCTTCTCAACATCATGTTTAACTTTAGATAACATAACATCTTTTGTAATAATTTTTTAAAATGGGTATAAAAGTGTTAATAAATTCAAAATTAAAAGTTGTACCTTCTTTAGATAGAGGTACCAGCATTTCAACTGGTTGGACTAATAAGACATCTTTTGTAAATTATTTTAGATATGGGTATATAAATATTAATAAAATTCTTAATACTATACCTTCTTCTAAAAGAGGTTAGACTTGAAATAACATGGTTAATATTTTTTGTAGAATTATTAATATAATTTTTATTATTGTACCTTCTTCCAAATGAGGTACTAGCTTTAGGACAAGTTAGACTTTGATAACATTATATCATTTGATACATATGTCAATGTATCTTTTAAAAGGATTGCAAAGAAGTGGTTGTAGAGAAGTCTATGAACACAAAAACTTATGGTTGTCAACATGGTTAGCTTTATTTCATACGATGTGCAACTTGTAAGTATAACATGATTTTTAGAATCTTTCTTAAATATATTATTTACAAGTATATTTGATATAAAGGAATGCCATTTGAGACACTAATTTGCACTCAATTTGTTGCAAAGGGTATAAAGGATGGAAAAATGTACCTAACAATGTTTTAACAATTCTAAATACATAGAAGATAGATTATCCTTGGGAGTTGTAGCTCCTTAGGAAAAAGACCCCTACACTAAACTAAGAGGAAGTTGTCAATACTAGTAATAATGGTGATGATAATGATGATGGAAAGGAGGATGAGGAAACTTTGGATCAAACCTGTATTCACTAGACAAAAGATCAACCTCTACTTCAACCATCAAATGGCCAAACTCTAGATTAAGTTCCACTAACAAATAATAATGATTGAGTAGTTTAGAGAATATTATGTTGATCATGAGGTAAATATGACTTTTATAGATTAACACATTTTTTTGTAGTGATGACTATTGGTAGTAATTTCATTCTAACTCAACGAGATGCTCATGATAAGAAGTTGAAGGAACTCTCATCATTACCATATTATATGATGGTAGCATCTTATTTATTGTTTTTTTCATTTACTTAACTTTTTTATAAGTTTTTGGTAGAGCACACTGAGGCATTGTAGGTGTCTTTGTTGGCTCCTTTAGTAGATTGCTAATATTTTTCATGGAAGATAACATGAATATAAAATTTTACAATATTAGTTTGACCATTTGTGCCAAAAGATATAAAAGCCCTTGCTCCTAGTTGCAAGCTTCATTTTCTTGAACTTTCCAAACAGTCTTTTAGATATTGATAGGAAAATTGAGATTGAAACTTTCTCACCAATAACCATATACATAATGTGTGAATAACCCCAATTATTTAAACCCAATAACATTTAACCCTAAATATCCTAAAACCCTTAATTAATTGGAAAATGGGGTGAACTCTTGTTTATATGCTTTTCCTCTTCCTCAAATTGGTTACTTACAATTATGATGCATATAATGGAAGTTTGTTTCAAGTTATTCTCTTCTAGGTGGATTATGGATCTTGTTCCAAGGTAAGCTTGAAAACATAAATAGGTATTCTATATTATTATAAAATTTCTAAAAAAATTATTTTCCAAGTTATGATGTGGACCATCATGCCTTTTATAGAAATACATATAATAGGTTTCATAATAGCAAGCATATAGCATGTATTTTGTCTAGATATGATAGTTCCACTAACATCATACCCAACCTTATGGATATAACATATTTCTTATATACCAATTCTAAACTCCATTAAGGATGCAAGTTTTGCTTGAGCTTTATTGCCCATTAGATGGTGTTATGATTAATTGCACAATAAGTAATAGTTCTATGATGGAGGCAACATAGGACTCTAGGAAATCAATATTTGCTATTGAAGAATATCATGTCTTTAAATGTCGACTCAAAGGATTTTGTGAGCTACCTCCAAGAAATTATATTTATTAAAATTTCAATATATGTTTAGTTTAGTTTTATAGATCATAGTCACCTAGAGTTTCTAGAGTTAGAGGCTTGAGGAACTAGAGTTTCTAGAATTTCTAGAATTAGAGGCTTTGGAAGTTTCCTTAAGTATGTAAAAGCTATTGCAAAGTGAGTTTTCTCTAGAATCCCAATGTAGGATAAAGCATAGAAGAAACTAATATATTGATGATGAGGCAGAAGAAAGTTAAATGAATCTTTGCTTGAAATTGAAAAGCTTGTCATATATCAAATATCATAATTATAGATTGGTATTCTTACTTACAACCATTTGTAAGTTCTTGAATTTAGACTTCTTAAGAGATCACCTACCCTAGCACTATTCAAACTCAAGGATGCTTAACCCTAAGTATCCCAAGACCCTTAACTAATTTAAAAAAGGGTGTATTTGTATTCATATGTAGTGCACGTGGTTTTAACCCTTTATCCTATGGTGATTTACCATAAAATAACCATGAAGTGAAACATAAACCCTCTATATGCCATGTGTCACATACTATGTGTCCAAAGGACAGTGGTGTGGAACTTGAGTTTCAAGGCCTTGGGCCACTGAACAAAAGAATGGAGGCAAACTCCTAAGCATAGAGTTAATGAGTGAATGAGTGAAGACACTAGAGCATAGAATGACTCTCGAGCATACAACCTAAGGAGCAAAGGGCCAAGAGCACGGAGCAACTTGGAACAGTCTTAGAGCATTCAGCATTCTAATGTTAGAACTAACACGTAAAATAGAGCCAAATGGAGTTTGGCACTATTTTAGTATATAGGTAGCCTAAAGGATATAGGTACTCCACTAACTAACATAGTGTGAAATTTGGGCTTAGACCTAATCTGGACACAAAACAAAGACAAGCATGCAAGTGGGAGTTAGCCTATGCCTCAGGTTGGTTGGCCATACCCAACCTACCCACTATCCCTATTATACATTTGAAACCCCCTACAATGCAAATACTAACTTCAACATTGAAAATAACAAGCTAAAATGCCTTTCTCTAATAACTCTTAATAATAATTTAAAGAACCAAAAATTTGAAGAAGCTTATAGCTAAGTTTTACCTATCAATGATCAGAAGTTTCGCATGAACCAACTTCAATGTTAAAGAAGAAATCATGGTACAACTCACAATATCTTTCTTAACACATCTATAAGGTAAACATAATGTAAAGCTAATGAAGAGCATTTATGCATTAATCCAAAAGCTAAGCATAATAATGCTATGCTTAACAATTGATCACTAAATGATCCTCTGTGAATCCATCTATAGTAAGATATAACTTAGTTCATAACAAGTATAAAAAAATCATCAATGATCGATATATTCTAACTTAAATCCAAAAAAGATTCAAATATTTCAATATTGATCATTAACTCTTCCTCTTGTAAAGTTAATATAGTCCATAACTAAATCATGTTTCAAGGAAAAGCCCAAACTCAACCCCTACTAAATAATCTTGTCTAGAATATAACTAACTCAATTTACTATGTAGTTCATTTGAACATCAATATAGTTGTTAACTAGTAAATGCACGAATGCCAAATACACAAAGTTACAACCAAATCAAATGAAACTCAATATCAATCCTATAAAGAGACATCTCATCCCACTTGAATCTTAATAATAATAATGTCAACGACAAGGCATCAATTCAATGCCATCAACACTAAAACAAAGCTAATAGAAAGCAAGAGTGAATCACCATTTAAAACTCTCAAGCAATTAAGTTAGCCAAAGTCAAAGATACCTTAATCGGTACTTAAGACCAATCTTTTAACAATACTTAGTTACAGATAACACACAACACTATGAACTAAACGCAACCAATGATATTAAGAAAGATGGAATCGACATGCTAATATGAAAAATCCATGCAAGACCACGACACGATCCTCCATAAATGATTGTTTGTAGATTTTATCAAAAGATTATGGACACTTGCTTTGCTTAGTGATGATTTAGCAGTGATGGGCTTGCTTTACTAGATGGTGTAATTGCAAAACAACTAATAATCACTCTTCAACTTGCCTTCACAAGCCCCAAACACTAAACTCACATTATTGAGTCCTATACTTGTCCAACATGAACGTAATACCTCAGGTACAAGATAAAGGTTCATGGATAAGCATCAACTAAATGACCTTTATCCATGATTTAAATAACCACTCGAATCTAATTTAACCACAATAAACTCACTAATGCATATAGTCAAATAACTTTGAGCATGCTTGGTTAGCTATGCATGATCAACACTTAATCAAAACTAAAGTGAAGACCATAAGATGTTATTATTTTGGTACATAACCTCCTCATAGACAAAATTATAATACAAGTATCAATATCTCAACCTCAAACAACTAAGTTGGACATCACCATCTTTAGCCAAGGCACAAAGCCACCAAGACCAAGTCAAAATCAATAAGAGCTCACTACTCTCTTAGAGTATAATGAAATACAAGGTGTAACCTACCATTAAGCATAATGCTATAGAAAAAAGGTATAAGGGTCACCTTTTTAGAAAAGTGTTATAGCCACTTTTTTATACCAACTGCAAACTTTATCCAACTCAATTAGTCAACTCTTATCCCCAGAAGTCAACATCCCTTTTGGGCCATATCATACAAACTACCAACTAAATCTAAGCCAACCAAAGTCAACTCTAACCTTTTCATTAATTTGTAATGGTTTACGAAAATAGAATGGTTTTCGAGCAAAATAATCAACAAGTTAGCCATTGGAAAAATTTAAGAAAATTTATGGAAATTTTTCCATCCTAGAAAAAGAATAACTCTCAATTTAGAAATACAAACTTTCAAAACTCAACCAACTTTTTTTACTAACAACTTCACAAAAGTTCACCTTAACACAAATTCTCATGACCCAATAATATGTCTAAGCATCGAACATTTTACCCATTTTTCTGACATTTAACATTGACATTCGCAAAATATAAATGAATACCCAAGATTCGATCACAAATACCATATCTTCATATATCCACATTGCACTAACACTTTTCTTGAATCACTTTTAAGATCCAATATAAAGCCAAAACACTAACAAAAAAAATGACATGGAAAATCAAGTTTTAAAGAAAGTTCCTCATCACTCAATATAACAATGTTATTTCCATTAGCACAAGTGCTAGCAAAATTAATACTTTATCTACACATCTTCTCCATCCAACAATCTTCTCCAAGTGCTAATGGATCAACTGACAAGCTATAGCAAATAAATGCTACAACCCTTTTCTAACACCTCAATGGACAAACTCTTAGGGAAATAAAATATCAACTTAAGCTTAGCATAATAGACCACTATCGAGAATTCAATCAAAGTTACTTCAATGCTACTATATGTAAGTAGACTAGCTTCACTATTAACCACTTTGGGGTTGATTATCGTTTGACCAAGAAACTTCGTAAACATATTGCTTATTATTACATAGATATGATATAAGTATCACAATGACTTGATCGTCAATTAAGCAATACCACGAGCAATGCCCATGTCACTATTACAAAGGTTTACGTGAATATTAAGTGTTAACTCAATTTAACAAAATGTAACATGAATACCATATCCCATTAATAGAGATTTACAACACTTAACACCACTAACTTTTGCTCACAACATGGACAAATTCATGCCACTCTCTATTTAACCAAACTCAAAATTAATCCAACACCAAGCTACTTAAGGAGCAATAACAAGGTTCCCTGAAAAAAATTGAGCATTGCAACCCAAGTCTTCCAATAGCAAGCATAAACAAAATGATTTAGCACTTCACTACTATCCATCCCATGACTCGCCACTTATAAAACCATCATAACCATCATGCATCAAAGTAGGGACTTTTGATTGCATGATATGAACACGAGCAATGAGTTTACACCTCGTTGCAAATTATCTCTCCAAGTAGAGAAAATTATTTATGTGTTTAATCCTTCGTCCCTAACAACTCTCTTTTCGGACTCTACTTTGACTAAACCTCAAATTTGCTTTTTCACTACCTTCAGTCTAATCCAAAAAAAGTTTATAAGAGAGCATGATAATGACTATTTGAACCAATAGACTATTCCTTATAGTTTTGATTGACCTACAAGAGTCTACACTCCCAAGAACCACTCTGCTGCAGGACCAATAACAAGGGCGAGTGTGAAGATGTGGACATTCGTCGGTATCTTCTTCTTAGCCATTATCCCATGGATCTCCCGCATCTCCTTGCCTTTCAACCGAGCCTTCACCTCGTTCAAGGCCTTCCAGAACTTGTGATAGGATTCGGAGTCGTAGATCATAATCATGTCTAGGAAGGATTCACTAGTATCATGCTAAACAACTACAGACTAACTTATTTGCCACTCATAGCAAATTTAGGGGAGGTTTATGTTTTACCCACGATATATAGAACAACTCATAGAACCACCAATAAGCAAATATTAATTTGTGAGACACAAAATCCCTAGGCCCCAAAGTGGAGCCGGAAAGGGTGCCACGTGGTAGTGGCTGAAGCGAGAGCCAAACGAGCGTAACACGTTTGGACCAAAAGCTCCGACTTGAAAAGTCAAGAGCGGGAGTGGAACTCCCAAAGAAGTGCTCGAGGAACGAGCACGAAGCAAGCAAAAAGCGAGGCTCCAAAAACGGACCCAAAAGGACCAACACATGACACATGGAAGTGTCCGAAATGGACTCGAGTTGGAGTCCGAAGTGGAGTCCGAGATGGACTCGAGTTGGAGTCCGAAGTGGAGTCCGAGATGGACCCGAGTTGGAGTCCAAAGTGGAGTCCGAGATGAACTCGAGTTGGAGTCCGAAGTGGAGTCCGAGATGGACCCGAGTTAGAGTCCAAAGTGGAGTCCGAGATGGACCCGAGTTGGAGTCCGAAGTGGAGTCCGAGATGGACCCGAGATGGAGTCCGAGGTGGACCCGAGATGGACCCGAAATGGAGTCCGAGATGGAGTCCAAGATGGACCCAAGATGGAGTCCGAGATGGACCCGAGATGGAGTCCGAGATGGAGTCTGAGATGGAGTCCGAGATGGAGTCCGAAGTCGAGACCGAGACCGGGACCGAGACCGAGACCGAGACCGAGATCAGGACCAAGAACGAGACCGAGGCCGAGGCCGAGACCGAGCCTGAGCCCGAGTCTGAGTCCGAATCCGAGTCCGAGTCCGAGTCCGAGTCCGAGTCCGAGTTCGAGCCTGAGAGGGTGAAAGCCCAAAGCGTTTGTCTCCCAGACCCTGGGGGGTTTGGTGAGCTCCAAAAGTATAGTAGGGGGAGGACTGCAGTGGAGCCAGTTTGGCCAGGAAAGGCCAGTTTGGCCCAGGAAGGCTGGACCCAGTGTTGGGTGATGAGCTGCCCACTGGGAAGTCCAAGACTAGAGTGAACACGGACCGACAAGCGGGGTAGCTTGGTGAAGTGTTCAAGAGCCGGCTCTAGTTCCCCCGGGAGATCCACTGGCCGATGCTCCCAGTCCAAGTGTGGGTGGCACTACCTACTTGGATACCTGGTGTGGCTCAACGGAACCCGCTCTAAGCCCATGGCTAGAGCACCCAAGGGCAGAAGGTGAGGAGAGTACCCAGGCGGCTCGCGTAAGGCCACGGTGTTCCGAAATGTTGTACCAAAGGCCTAGACTGTGGAAAGGAAGAGGAGCAGTCCTCTGGGGTAGTGACCAAGGACACAGTCGTGTGGTGAGGAAGTCCCAGAGGACCGGGGGACTTAGTGGTCGGGCCTGTGGGTCTCGATCCAGTGGCAGTGTTGGCAAACACGGCCAGGGGCAGAAAGGGACTTAGTAGGGACTGACAGAGGGATATTGGGGAAGGCTATTCCCCTTGTTAGTGGGCATCCTAAGGATGCTAAGGAGTGGATCTGAGATGACCACTCACAGATGGTTTGCCTAGTCTTGGAGAGCCAAGACGGTGATGCAAGTGGTATTGGACTACCAGTGTGGCAAAGGTGATTGGGCATGGCCTTAGCGTAACGGGCTGCTATGTCGGTGGTACCTTTGAGTGTCGGTCATGGGATCGGACACGTGGAGCACTTGGACCAAGTGCAAATGTTGAGTGGCATGGATGCCATTCTCGGGGCTAGCAAGTCCCAAGTCCTGGATTGGACTTATGGAGGTTGTGAATGAGACTCCTCCAAGTGTTCAGAGGTGTGGTTAAGTGACTAAAGTAGAATGGAAAATTTAGTCGCTTACAATTTGGTATCGGAGCTGTTCCTTAGTCCGACTTTTATTGGTGCTCAAGTATATCACCACTAGTGTTGGCATCGGAAGGTCCGAGGAGTGAGCCTATCCTTGAGGAGTAGCAAGTCGGGAAGACATGGCTCTCCATTACAGTTCATGTGTGAACTTGTAGACGAGGTGGTGGATAGAAAAGGGCCAATAATGGAACGACTTTGGGATCTTGGGAACAGTGTAAGGTTTTCCTCATTGAGTTGAGGATGTGATCCGGATGAGCATTTGTCTCAGCAAATTGGCTAAGGTTGTTGTGGTAAACAACTAAAGTTGGGATCACGGGAAAGATAGAGACTCCAAAACAATAAAGGAGTCACAAGATTATCCTCATATAGTTGAGGTTGGTGCTCATGAATGTGAGACCAAAGGTAATGACCGTGGAAGGTCAAATACGGAAGAGGACTCAAGTCCTTGAAATGGTAGCCGGGTCTACCTTTAATAAATGCTAGAACAACCCAAGGAGTTGGGGGGTGTACTTAAAGATGAGTGGTATTCTCATCGCATGGACAAGTACTCCTAAGGGGCAAAAGTTGCCCCCAGAGAACAAAATCAAGTGTCGGAGTAACACTTGTGAAAATAGTCCTTTTGAGTAGGACAGGAATGCAAAAAGTGTATTCCAGTGAGCTAGTGCCTCACAAGTAGGACCTTATGGGTCTGTGGATTAACCAAGTCCAAAACTGCTGGATAACTCAAGTAGAGTCAAGGGATGATCATAAAAGGACTGATGGAAGCATTTGGACTGAAGTGTGTTGTACCCCACAAAGGATGGGGGGGGATCATAGGATCCAAGGATGAGAACAGAGGGTATCTCATCGATGGCAAAATGTGCCATGCTAAAGTTATGGGAAAGGTGTTCCCAGAAGAATATAACTTTGACATAGAGTTGTGTGTGACCTCTATGGGGTAGTGCTAACGGATGGTTGGCATGAGAAAGAGTGGTGTTGGTCTTGGCAAAGACTTAGACACGAAGGGGAAATGTCATAGAGGTAGGCTCGTGGAGCCGATGGTGTGGAGACACCAAATGTGCCAAGGTGTGATACCTTGAGGCTATGTTGGTGGGTTCATGAGAACCCCTTGCCAAAGGAATCCCAATGGAAATGGGAATGGCATAGCCTAAGCTGCAGAGCATGCAGTTGGAGTGTGGTGACCCAGATAATGATGGAGGTGTGAAAGCACCAAGCAATGAGTTGTAGGACTTGACAACTATGAGGCAACTAAGCAAGAGGTGCAAAATAACTGGTTAAACGGGTAGAAGGTAGCTACCTAAGACTTCTTAATAGCATAAGGAAGTTGGATATACCCTTACGGGGGATAAGTTGCTTGTGTTGCGATATAATAAGTCAATGTCATAAAAGGAAATACTCATTGTCAAGAAAGCCATCATTGGGACACCCGAACACTCTAGAACACCAGAAGGTGGTGTTTGATATCGCGAGGGCAATGGATAAAGCCCAAGGGACTAAGTCCCTAGCGAATGATGGATAGAAGGTGCTATCCAAATGTCCAAGGTTGCGGAGACAGGAGAGGACTGTCTACCCGAGTTGGACAAAGCCAAAAATGGAATTTTGGCAAGGCTAGTGATGGGCATGTAAAGGCCCATAAGCAACAATGTAATCCCAGTGTGTGGGATTATAAGGTGAGCATACCCGGATTGAGGAACCACTCCCTAGGCTATTGGGTAGGTTCATCCCCAAGAATACTTGCTAAAGCGTGATAGAAAGTGCAAAGCTATCTTCTTGGTCTGGAGGAGAATGACCAAAGGAAAGGTGAGAAGCCAAAAAGCAAGAAGTAAGGGGATAGAACCGAACCATAGGAATCAAAGGGCATAACCAAGGTTGGTTATGCCAGCTGGGAGTGGAGAATCAAGTGGGGGCTCGAGGGTGTTGCCGCTAGCAACCGTGATGCCATGGAGAGTCTAAAATATGGAATTGTCCATGTTAGACTATGTGGCATTTTGAAGGCTTGCAAAAAGGGAGGCCTTAGCAAGCTGAGGGACAGAGTTCCTTCAAGGTTCCCAAAGACGATTCTAGGTAGCTTAGTACCTAGAAAGGCCAAGTGTAAATGGTTCATGGAACGCGCGAAATCAAAGTGGCGCAGCAGAGGCGTGGTCTTGAAGCTTGCCATGAGGCAAGGCTATCAAGGTTAGGGAAGTAGTTCCTGAGTGTTCAAAGAGAGGGCTTTGAACGAAAGTCGATGGTCAAGGACTTTCACGCTTATGCAGGAACCATGTTACAGTGGTCGGAGGACTTGCCAAGTGTGAGACAAAAAATCCCTAGGCCCCAAAGTGGAGCCGGAAGGGCGCCACATGGTAGTGGCCGAAGCGAGAGCCAAACGAGCGTAACACGTTTGGACAAAAAGCTCCGACTTGAAAAGTCAAGAGCGGGAGTGGAACTCCCAACGAAGTGCTCGAGGAACGAGCACGAAGCGAGCAAAAGGCGAGGCTCCAAAAAGGGACCCAAAAGGACCAACACATGACACGTGGGAGTGTCCGAGATGGAGTCCGAAGTGGAGTCCGAGGTGGACCCGAGTTGGAGTCCAAAGTGGAGTCCGAGATGGACCCGAGATGGACCCGAAATGGAGTCCGAGATGGAGTCCGAGATGGACCCGAGATGGAGTCCAAGATGGAGTCCGAGATGGAGTCCGAGATGGACTCGAGATGGAGTCCGAGATGGAGTCTGAGATGGAGTCCGAGATGGACCCGAGATGGAGTCCGAGATGGAGTCCGAGATGGACCCGAGATGGACCCGAAATGGAGTTCAAGATGGACCCGAAATGGAGTCCGAGATGGAGTCCGAGATGGACCCGAGATGGAGTTCGAGATGGACCCGAGATGGACCCGAGATGGAGTCCGAGATGGAGTCCGAAGTCGAGACCGAGACCGGGACAGAGACCGAGACCGAGACCGAGATCGGGATCGGGACCGAGACCGAGACCGAGGCCGAGGCCGAGACCGAGCCCGAGCCCGAGTTCGAGTCCGAATCCGAATCCGAGTCCGAGTCCGAGTCCGAGTCCGAGTCCGGAGCTTGAGAGGGTGAAAGCCCAAAGCGTTTGTCTCCCAGACCCTAGGGGGTTTGGTGAGCTCCAAAAGTATAGTAGGGGGAGGACTGCAGTGGAGCCAGTTTGGCCAGGAAAGGCCAGTTTGGCCCAGGAAGGCCAGACCCAGTGTTGGGTGATGAACTGACCACTGGGAAGTCCAAGACTAGAGTGAATACGGACCGACAAGCGGGGTAGCTTGGTGAAGTGTTCAAGAGCCGGCTCTAGTTCCCCCGGGAGATCGACTGGCCGATGCTCCCAGTCCAAGTGTGGGTGGCACTACCTACATGGATACCAGGCGTGGCTCAACGGAACCTCGCTCTAAGCCCATGGCTAGAGCACCTAAAGGCGATAGGTGGGGAGAGTACCTAGGTGGCTCGCGTAAGGCCACGGTGTTCCGAAATGTCGTCCCAAAGGCCCAGACTGTGGAAAGGAAGAGGAGCAGTCCTCTGGGGTAGTGACCAAGGACACAGTCGTGTGGTGAGGAAGTCCCAGAGGACCGTGGGACTTAGTGGTCGGGCCTGTGGGCCTCGATCCAGTGGCAGTGTTGGCAAACATGGCCAGGGGCAGAAAGGGACTTGGTAGGAACTGACAAAGGGACTTTGGGGAAGGCGATTCCCCAGGTCTGTGGGCATCCTAAGGATGCTAAGGAGTGGATCTAGGATGACCCCTCGTAGACAGATGGCCCAGTCTTGGAGAGACGGGATGGTGATGCAAGTGGTATTGGACCATTTGCGCAGCAAAGGTGAATGGGCATGGCCTTAGCGTAACGGGCCGAGATGTCAGTGGTACCTTTGGGTGTCGGTCATGGGATCGGACACGTGGAGCACTTGGACCAAGTGCAAAGGTTGAGTGGCATGGATGCCACTCTCGGGGCTAGCAAGCCCCAAGTCCTGAATGGGACTTATGGAGGTTGTGAATGAGACTCCTCCAAGTGGTCGGAGGTGTGGTTAAGTGACTAAAGTAGAATGGAAAAATTAGTCGCTTACACCAAGCGAGATTGGCACGTCAGGGGAAAAAATACCCTAGTTGAAGGTGATAACTTCAAAAAGGGTGGGCCATGGGGCCGAGCATGGAGGAGTCCATGCATGATCACAGACATGTCAAGTGAGAGGACTTGGCAGTGTGGAGGAACTAGGTTCCTAAGCTGTGATCTGTAGCGTGCTTTAAAAATAAGTTGGTGCACCGGCGTGGGGAGTCACGCCAAGCATCTTGTGTGATGCCGTCCGTAGATGCATATACGGAGGTTGGGTTCGAGTCCCGACCCTCTAGTGCTTGGGTTCGAGTCCCAAAATCACTAGGGCGTGGTGATGGTTTGGAATATGAGGACACTCATATTTCGGTGGTCATGGACTCTCAGTGGGGAGACTGGTTTGGGCACACCGCCAAGCGAGGGATGCCTCGGAGTCGTGATGCACGGTTAGATTGCTTAGTGTGAAAGCTCAGCATATCTAACTTGAACACTTTGGTGCAAGTGGCACCAAGGTCGTGGTGAGTGAGATGGGGACACCTAATCGCAGTTGCTATGAACCCTTGGCCATAAGGGCTAGCTTGGGTGCACCGCCAAGTGTGGGGGATGCCCCCGGGGTTATAGTCAACAACTTGGAGGTCTAGAAAACCAAGTACCTCTTGGCAACTCTGTTAAGGTGCCAAGGTGAGATCACTAGGTGATCTTATGGCCAGATAAGGACAAGGTCCTTGGTTGGCTAAGGAATGAAGTTCCTGGTTCAAAATGTTGAAATTGAACTGTTTAAGGTGGTGTGGCTTGGTCGTGATGACCAAGTGGGAAGAGCACCTAAGGGAAACAAACTATGTCCGTGCGATGGCATAGTGAGTCCGAGGAAAGTAGTCTCTATAAAAGACCCATGGGAGGGTCACGAAGTTGGGCCGTGGATAGAGCCCATAGCAGAAGATGCTAAAGAGACGTACTAGGGGTGAACATCCTCCAGACTTGGCAAAGAAGTCTTTGCTATGGAACCGAAACAATACCTCAAGGAGGGAGGTAGAGATTCAATGTTGCTTGGTGCAACAATCAACGGATAGGAGCAAAAGATGAGTGGCCAAGATAGGGCCGTGGAATCCCTTGGAAGGAATCCAAGTGACAAAATTAAGTGAGGAACACTAATGTGTTGGACGCTAACAAGTTGCGGGAAAGAAAGTGTGTTTCCAAGGAGGGATTCCGAAATGCTCCGATTTGGCGAAAGTGGAAGCTCCAAGGGAGGGAGCGGTAAGGTAGCCAAATGATAGGGCCATGAACAGCCCTAGCACAAAGTATGATAACTGGAACTTTGGCACGAAATAAAAGAGAGGATGATGGTGCCCTCGAGTAGAGCACTTCCTAGGATGGGAAGTGGAGTTGCACAAAAGGTGCAAGGCAAGGTGTCGGAGACACCTAGGAAATTGACTCCAAGAAGTCAAAATTCAAAAGTTCCAAAGTGCAAAGGTTATATCGATGGAAATTGAGACTACTCGAGAAGGAGTAGTGGGATTGACTTAGAGAAAGGTCTCTAAGAGGTTTAGCGAGAACTAAACCAATAAAAGGAGGGAAGCATTACATGTGGTCCAATCAGTCTCTAAGTTGGAGAGACTACGCTCCTTAAAGGATGGACAAGGCATGGTGAGCCTTTGGTGTCAAACCATAGACAAAGATTGGCTAGGTGCCAAGGATGGAAATGGTAACACGTGTGGGTGTTACTTTATGAAAGGGTTTACCGTTCGATGAGGACATCGAACTTCGTCTATGGGTGGTGGAGTTGTGAGACACAAAATCCCTAGGCCCCAAAGTGGAGCCGGAAGGGCGCCACATGGTAGTGGCCGAAGCGAGAGCCAAACGAGCGTAACACGTTTGGACAAAAAGCTCCGACTTGAAAAGTCAAGAGCGGGAGTGGAACTCCCAACGAAGTGCTCGAGGAACGAGCACGAAGCGAGCAAAAGGCGAGGCTCCAAAAAGGGACCCAAAAGGACCAACACATGACACGTGGGAGTGTCCGAGATGGAGTCCGAAGTGGAGTCCGAGGTGGACCCGAGTTGGAGTCCGAGATGGAGTCCGAGATGGACCCGAGATGGACCCGAAATGGAGTCCGAGATGGAGTCCGAGATGGACCCGAGATGGAGTCCGAGATGGAGTCCGAGATGGACCCAAGATGGACCCGAGATGGAGTCCGAGATGGAGTCCGAAGTCGAGACCGAGACCGGGACCGAGACCGAGACCGAGACCGAGATCGGGATCGGGACCGAGACCGAGACCGAGCCCGAGCCCGAGCCCGAGCCCGAGTCCGAGTCCGAATCCAAATCTGAGTCCGAGTCCGAGTCCGAGTCCGGAGCCTGAGAGGGTGAAAGCCCAAAGCGTTTGTCTCCCAGACCCTGGGGGGTTTGGTGAGCTCCAAAAGTATAGTAGGGGGAGGACTGCAGTGGAGCCAGTTTGGCCAGGAAAGGCCAGTTTGGCCCAGGAAGGCTAGACCCAGTGTTGGGTGATGAACTGACCACTGGGAAGTCCAAGACTAGAGTGAATACGGACCGACAAGCGGGGTAGCTTGGTGAAGTGTTCAAGAGCCGACTCTAGTTCCCCCGGGAGATCGACTGGCCGATGCTCCCAGTCCAAGTGTGGGTGGCACTACCTACTTGGATACCAGGCGTGGCTCAACGGAACCTCGCTCTAAGCCCATGGCTAGAGCACCTAAAGGCGATAGGTGGGGAGAGTACCCAAGTGGCTCGCGTAAGGCCACGGTGTTCCGAAATGTCGTCCCAAAGGCCCAGACTGTGGAAAGGAAGAGGAGCAGTCCTCTGGGGTAGTGACCAAGGACACAGTCGTGTGGTGAGGAAGTCCCAGAGGACCGTGGGACTTAGTGGTTGGGCCTGTGGGCCTCGATCCAGTGGCAGTGTTGGCAAACACGGCCAGGGGCAGAAAGGGACTTGGTAGGAATTGACAAAGGGACTTTGGGGAAGGCGATTCCCTAGGTCTGTGGGCATCCTAAGGATGCTAAGGAGTGGATCTAGGATGACCCCTCGTAGACAGATGGCCCAGTCTTGGAGAGACGGGATGGTGATGCAAGTGGTATTGGACCATTTGCGCAGCAAAGGTGAATGGGCATGGCCTTAGCGTAACGGGCCGAGATGTCAATGGTACCTTTGGGTGTTGGTCATGGGATCGGACACGTGGAGCACTTGGACCAAGTGCAAAGGTTGAGTGGCATGGATGCCATTCTCGGGGCTAGCAAGCCCCAAGTCCTGAATGGGACTTATGGAGGTTGTGAATGAGACTCCTCCAAGTGGTCGGAGGTGTGGTTAAGTGACTAAAGTAGAATGGAAAAATTAGTCGCTTACACCAAGCGAGATTGGCACGTCGGGGGAACAAATACCCTAGTTGAAGGTGATAACTTCAAAAAGGGTGGGCCATGGGGCCGAGCATGGAGGAGTCCATGCATGATCACAGACATGTCAAGTGAGAGGACTTGGTAGTGTGGAGGAACTAGGTTCCTAAGCTGTGATCTGTAGCGCGCTTTAAAAATAAGTTGGTGCACCGGCGTGGGGAGTCACGCCAAGCATCTTGTATGATGCCGTCCGTAGATGCATATACGGAGGTTGGGTTTGAGTCCCGACCCTCTAGTGCTTGGGTTCGAGTCCCAAATCACTAGGTCGTGGTGATGGTTTGGAATATGAGGACACTCATATTTTGGTGGTCATGGACTCTCAGTGGGGAGACTGGTTTGGGCACACCACTAAGCGAGGGATGCCTCGGAGTCGTGATGCACGGTTAGATTGCTTAGTGTGAAAGCTCGGCATATCTAACTTGAATGCTTTGGTGCAAGTGGCACCAAGGACGTGGTGAGTGAGATGGGGACACCTAATCTCAGTTGCTATGGACCCTTGGCCGGAAGGGCTGGCTTGGGCGCACCGCCAAGTGTGGGGGATGCCCCCGGGGTTGTAGTTAACAAGTTAAAGGTCTGGAAGACCTAGTACCTATTGGCAAACCTGTTAAGGTGCCGAGGTGAGATCACTAGGTGATCTTGTGGCTAAATAAGGACAAGGTCCTTGTTTGGGTTAAGGAATAAGGTTCCTAGTTCAAAGTGTTGATTTGAACTATTGATGATGGTGTGGCTTGGTCAAGGTGACCAAGTGGGAAAAGCACCTTAGGGAAATGAGCTATGTCATTGCGATGGCATAGTGTGTCCAAGGAAAGTAGTCTCTAAAGAGACCCATGAGAGGGTCACAAAGTTGGGCTGAGGATAGAGCCCACAGCAGAAGATGCTAAAAGAGACTTACTAGGGGTGAACACCCTAGTCTTGGCAAAGCAGAGCCTTTGCTATGGAATCAAAAGAATACCTCAAGGAGGGAGGTAGAGATTCGATGTTGCTTGGTGCAACAATTAACGGATAGGAGCAAAAGATGAGTGGCCAAGATAGGGCCGTGGAATCCCTGGGAAGGAATCCAAGTGACAAAGTTAGGCGAGGAACACTGATGTGTTGGACGCTAACAAATTGCGGGAAAGGAAGTGTGTTTCCAAGGATGGATTCCGAATTGCTCCGATTTGGCGAAAGTGGAAGCTCCAAGGGAGGGAGCGGTGAGGTAGCCAAATGATAGGGCGATGGACAACCCTAGCACAAAGTGTGATAAATGGAACTTAGTGCCCAAGGTGGCACGAAATAGAAGAGAGGATGATGGTGCCCTCAAGTAATGAACTTTCTAGGATAGGGAAGTGGAGTTGCACAATCTGTGCAATGCAAGGTGTTGGAGACACCTAGGGAATTGATTTCCAAAAGTCAAAAGAGTAAAAATTCCAAGGTGCAAACATTTAATAGATGGAAATTGAGACTACTCAAGAAGGAGTAGTGGGATTGACTTAGAGAAGGGTCTCTAAGAGGTTTAGCGAGAACTAAACCAATAAAAGGAGAGAACCACTACATGTGGTCCAATCAGTCTCTAAGTTGGAGAGGCTACCCTCCTTAGAGGAAAGGCAAGGCATGGTGAGCCTTGGGTGTCAAACCATTGAGGCATATGCAAAAGGCATGGTGAGCCTTCAATGTCAAACCATTGACAAATATTGGCTAGGTGCCAAGGATGGAAATGGTAACACATGCGAGTGTTACTTTACAAAATGGTTTACCGTTCGATGAGGACATCGAACTTCGTCTATGGGTGGTGGAGTTGTGAGACACAAAATCCCTAGGCCCCAAAGTGGAGCCGGAAAGGGTGCCACGTGGTAGTGGCTGAAGCGAGAGCCAAACGAGCGTAACACGTTTGGACCAAAAGCTCCGACTTGAAAAGTCAAGAGCGGGAGTGGAACTCCCAAAGAAGTGCTCGAGGAACGAGCACGAAGCGAGCAAAAAGCGAGGCTCCAAAAACGGACCCAAAAGGACCAACACATGACACATGGAAGTGTCCGAAATGGACTTGAGTTGGAGTCCGAAGTGGAGTCCGAGATGGACTCGAGTTGGAGTCCGAAGTGGAGTCCGAGATGGACCCGAGTTGGAGTCCAAAGTGGAGTCCGAGATGGACCCGAGTTGGAGTCCAAAGTGGAGTCCGAGATGAACTCGAGTTGGAGTCCGAAGTGGAGTCCGAGATGGACCCGAGTTGGAGTCCGAGGTGGACCCGAGATGGACCCGAAATGGAGTCCGAGATGGAGTCCGAGATGGACCCGAGATGGAGTCCGAGATGGACCCGAGATGGAGTCCGAGATGGAGTCCGAGATGGAGTCCGAAGTCGAGACCGAGACCGGGACCGAGACCGAGACCGAGACCGAGATCAGGACCAAGAACGAGACCGAGGCCGAGGCCGAGACCGAGCCCAAGCCCGAGTCCAAGTCCAAATCCGAGTCCGAGTCCGAGTCCGAGTTCGAGCCTGAGAGGGTGAAAGCCCAAAGCGTTCGTCTCCCAGACCCTGGGGGGTTTGGTGAGCTCCAAAAGTATAGTAGGGGGAGGACTGCAGTGGAGCCAGTTTGGCCAGGAAAGGCCAGTTTGGCCCAGGATGGCCGGACCCAGTGTTGGGTGATGAGCTGCCCACTGGGAAGTCCAAGACTAGAGTGAACACGGACCGACAAGCGGGGTAGCTTGGTGAAGTGTTCAAGAGCCGGCTCTAGTTCCCCCGGGAGATCGACTGGCCGATGCTCCCAGTCCAAGTGTGGGTGGCACTACCTACTTGGATACCTGGTGTGGCTCAACGGAACCCGCTCTAAGCCCATGGCTAGAGCACCCAAGGGCAGAAGGCGAGGAGAGTACCCAGGCGGCTCGCGTAAGGCCACGGTGTTCCGAAATGTTGTACCAAAGGCCCAGACTGTGAAAAGGAAGAGGAGCAGTCCTCTGGGGTAGTGACCAAGGACACAGTCGTGTGGTGAGGAAGTCCCAGAGGACCGGGGGACTTAGTGGTCGGGCCTGTGGGTCTCGATCCAGTGGCAGTGTTGGCAAACACGGCCAGGGGCAGAAAGGGACTTAGTGGGGACTGACAGAGGGATATTGGGGAAGGCTATTCCCCTTGTCGGTGGGCATCCTAAGGATGCTAAGGAGTGGATCTGAGATGACCACTCACGAATGGTTTGCCTAGTCTTGGAGAGCCAAGACGGTGATGCAAGTGGTATTGGACTACCAGTGTGGCAAAGGTGATTAGGCATGGCCTTAGCGTAACGGGCTGCTATGTCGGTGGTACCTTTGAGTGTCGGTCATGGGATCAGACACGTGGAGCACTTGGACCAAGTGCAAATGTTGAGTGGCATGGATGCCATTCTCGGGGCTAGCAAGTCCCAAGTCCTGGATTGGACTTATGGAGGTTGTGAATGAGACTCCTCCAAGTGGTCAGAGGTGTGGTTAAGTGACTAAAGTAGAATGGAAAATTTAGTCGCTTACATAATTCTGATAACTCAAAGTGTAACCTTGAGTTGCTAATATGCCTTACTCATGAGCCCAAGTGCAAACTCATGCAAACGGAATATCTCAATCCATCTAATAAACCCAAGCGCAAGCTTGCACAATATGGTATAAAAGGTAACCAAAATCCATACCCAAGGAACGAATGCAAAGTCTTAGCACCCAAACATGTACCCACTTGGATTATCTTTTTCATCTCTGAGTATGCAACTATAAGTGGCTATGGAGTCCAAGATGAAGTCCAAGATGGACCCGAGATGGACCCGAGATGGAGTTTGAGATGGACCCGAGATGAATTCTGAGATGGAGTTCAAAATGGACCCAAGATGGAGTACGAGATGGAGTCCGAGATGGAGTCTGAGATGGAGTCTAAGATAGACCCAAGATGGAGTCCGAGATGGAATCGAGATCGATATTGAGACCGAGACTGTAACCAAGACCGAGTTTGAGTTTGAAACCACCAATATGGCAAAGGTGAATGGGCATGGCCTTAGAGTAATAGGCTGATATGTCAGTGGTGCCTTTGGGTGTTAGCCATGGGATCGAATACATGGAGCATTTAGACCAAGTGTAAAGGTTGAGTGATAGGGATACCATTTTTGGGGCTAGCAAGCCCCAAGTCTAGAATAGGGATTTGAACTATTGATAATGGTATGGCTTGGTCAAGGTGACCAAGTGGAAAGGACACTTAAAGGGAAATTAATTATGCCAATACTATGGTATAGTGAATCCAAGAAAGTAGCCTTTAGAAAAGACCCATGGGAGGGTTGCAAAGTTGGGCCATCAATAGAGCCCGTAATAGAAAATGTTAAAAAGACTTACTAAGGGTGAGCACCCTCTGGTAAAATAGAGCCTTTTGGTTCCATGGCAAATGCTCTATTCCAGAATAAGGACTGAAAGTGAGGTCACTTAGCCCAGTACTATTCAACCCAAGGACATTTAACCCTAAATATCCCAAGACTCTTAATTGATTGGAAAAAAGGGTGCACTCTTATTCATAGGCCATTTCCCTTTATATTTGAAATTTATAGATTTTTTCTCAAGTTGTTCTCTTTGGTTGCTTACAGTAACAAAATTAGTTGCCCAATCTCATTGGATAGTACTCATTGAGACGTATTCTTTGATACCAAATGTAGCGCACGTGGTTTTCACCCTTTATCCTATGGTGATTTACCATAGGATAATCATAAAGTGGAACCTAAACCCTCCATATGCTATGTGTCATATGCCATGCCACATGGTGCGGAACCTGAGTTTCAGAACCTTAGGCCACTGAACGAAAGAATGGAGGCAAACTCCTAAGCATGGAGCCAAGGAGCAAAGGCACTAGAGCATGGAATAACCCCCAAGCGTATAGTCCAAAGAGCAAAATGACAAGAGTATGGAGTGATTTAGAATAGTTCTAGAGCATCTAACATCCTAATGTTAGGACCAGCACGCAATATAGAGCTAAATGGAGTTTGGCGTTATTTTAGCATATTGGTAGTCTAATGCAAGGATATGGGTACTCCACCAGCTAGCATAATGTGGAACTTGGGCTTAGACTTAAGCCAAATGCAGAACAAGGAACTCAAACTTGCCACTCAATTTGTTTGAATGTCAACACAGTTGCTAACAAGCAAATGCAAGAATGTTAATAACATAACACTACAGCCTAAGCATCAATATTATTTGCATTGAGATTAATGAAACTTAATATCAATCTTAAGGAGAGACATCTCATTTCATTTGAATCTCAATATCAACAATGTCAACGACAAGGCACCACTTCAATGCCATCAACACTAGAACAAAGCTAAAAGATTGTAAGAGTGAATCACTACTCAAAACTTTTTAGCAACCAAGCTAACCAAAGTCAAAGATACTTTAATCAGTATCTGAGACTAGATCTTTCAACAATACTCAGCTATAGATAACACATCATTAAAGAGTGATTCACCACATCCAAGACTTAATGAAATCTAACACTACGAATTAAACGTAACCAAATGATATCGATAGAGCTAGAATCGATATACCAACATGGAAAAATAATGACACGATCCTCTGCAACACCATCCGGTAAAGCAAATTCATCACTGCTAAATCATCATCAAGTGAAGCAAGTGTCAAACAGTCCTCGACAAAGTCTGTAAGCAACTACTAGTTGCAAAGCAACCAGCAATCATTCTTCAACTTGCCTTCACAAGACTCAAACACTAAGCTCATGCCATTGAGTCATATACTTATCCAACATAAACATAATATCCTAAGTATGAGATAAAGGTTTATGGTCAAGTATAAACTAAACGACTATTCGAATCCAACTCAATTGCAATAAGCTCATTAATACGTTTAGCCAACAGCTCTGAGCATGCTTTGAAGAGGCTAGCTATGTATGATCAACACTTAGCCGAAACTAAAGTGAAGACCATAAGATGGACTCATATCGGTACACAACCTCCTTATAGACAAAACTATAGTACGGGTACCAATATTTTAACCTCAACCAACTAAGCTGGATATCACCATCCTCAACCAAGGTGCAAGGCCACCAAGACCAAGTTAATATCAGTGAGAGCTCACTACTCTCATAGAATCTTAATAAAATGCAAGGTGCAACCTACCACCTAGCACAATGCTAAAAGAAAGGCATAAAGGTCACCTTTCTAGAAAAGTGCAATGGCCACTTTTCTACACTAACTCTAGACTCTATCCAACTCAATTGCTTTAGCTCTAAAAGTTAGCATCCTTTTTGGGTCATATCATACAAACTATTACTAAGGTTTAAGCCAACCAAAGTCAACTCCAACCCCTTCACTAGTTTATATTGACTTATGAAAATGGAATGGTTTTCGAGCAAAGTGATCAATACATCAGCCATTGAAAAAGTCTAAAAAAATTTGTAGAAATTTTTCCATCCTAGAGAAAGAATGTCTCTTAGTTTAAGAAATCAAACTTTCAAGACTCAACTAACTTCCTCCTACCAACAACTTCACAAAGGTTTATTTCAACACAAATTCTCGAGACCTATAGTATGCTTAAGTGTCGAATATCATACCCATAATTCCGATATCCAACACCAACATCCGCAATATACAAAAAAAACATCCAAGATTCGATCATGAAGACCATATCTCTAGATATCCAAATTGCATTAACACTCTTCATCAACCACCTTTAAGATCCAATGTGAAGCCAAAACACTAACAAAGAAAATGACATAGAAAATCAAGATCCAAGGAAAATTCCTCATCACTAGAAATAACAATGCCACTTTCACTAACACAAGTGCTAGTGATGTCAATGCCCCAACTACACATTTTCTCCATCCAACAATTTACTCCAAGTGCTAACGGATCAACTAACGAGCTATAGCAAATGAATGCTAGAACCCTTTTCCAACACTTTAATGGACAAACTTAGGGAAACAAGGTACCAACTTAAGCTTAGCATAATGGATCACCATCGAGAATCTAGTTAAAGCTACTATAATGGTACTTCGTGCAAGTAGACTAGTTTCACTATCAACCACTTTGGGGTTGATCATTGCTTAACCAAGCAACTTCATATACACATTGCTCATTATCACATGGATATGATATAAGTATTGGGCCAGTATAAGCAAATTGGCTTCGGCACTTCGTGTGCATGGTGAAATCTCTAGTCATGGGGTAGCTATTGTCTATTAGTCACATAACCTGCCTCTCTATTGATGTTCTTTATTCCGTTAAAAGGGCATGACTATATAAACAACTCTAACTATCTGTTTACAGTAGTCTATCTAAACCTTACTGATAGGTTTAGTTTCTTTGCTCAGGTTGGTTGGGGCCTCTGGCTTCTCTCTCCATGTCCTTGCGGGCAGGGGCGTATCACACTTTTGTAAGCTGGCTGACACCCAGAGTAGCAAGGGTGGCTAACACCGTTAGTCATTTCCTTGTCAGCGACGGCCAGAAGGTGTCTGAGTTGGTAGCGCATCCGCGTTCAACAAAGAGGTTACCCTAACTCATTTAAGTTGGTGTATTTCTCATATAGTATGAATACCATGAACTTTTTCTGGAGTTGCTTCCTTGGTGGTATTCTAGACTCAAGTATGCATCGACGAGGATGTCAATCTTCCCTAGGGGGGGAGAGTGTCGCGAATGTGGCTTTGGGTATCGAAAGTTACCTATCAGCTAGTCCTTACAGACACTCTTTCCTTATTGCCATGACGGCAAGAGGTTAGTATTGCTAGTTCCCTTTATCAGCCCCTCTTGTTCAAGTGTTAGTAAACTGGGCTTAGCATCTATACTTGGCCAAATAAGCATAAGGAAGGAATTCCTAAGTGTCTATTTAGCTGACCATACTCGGCTCGGCTTGTTAGTTCTCTTTTGCTCTATCTTGCACTGGCTTGACAAGAACCCTCATGTATTGAAACTGGTCCCTCAATATCGTTAGATGATAACTTACTGTGTCTGCAAAACACCCTCGCTATCATGCCCTTTGTGTTAGTCTTATTTCGGTCCCAAATGCTATTTATGGAAAGTGTCTAGATTTGCTCATTTAGCATATCTATAGAATGTAGAAATCGGCCTAAACACAATGGTGTTCGTCCCATGTTCAAATTCACAATCTAGAGCCATTCCATGTATAGTAGGGATAGTGGGTAGGTTTGACATGGCCGACCAACTTGAGGCATAGTCTAGCTCCTGCTTGCATGCCTGTCCTTGTTCTGTGTCTGGCTTGGGTCTAAGCCCAAGCTCCACACCATGCTAACTGATGGAGTACCCATGTCCTCATATTAGGCCACTGATATACTGAAATAGTGCTAGACTCCGTTTGGCTTCATTTTGCATGCTGATCCTGGCATTGAGATGCTAGTTGTTCTAGGACTGTTCCAAGTTGCTCCGTGCTCTTGTCCCTTCACTCCTTAGGGTGTACGCTGGGGAGTTGCTCTGTGGTTCGGTTCCATCACTCTTTAGCTCCATGCTTGGGGGTTTGGCACTATTCTTTCATTTAGAGGCCTAAGGCCCTGAACCTCAAATTCCACATCAGTATTCTATGGACACGTGGCATATAACACGTGGCACATAGAGGGTTTAGGTTCCGCTTCATGGTGTTATCCTATGGTAAATCACCATAGGATAAAAGGTAAAAACCACATGTGCTACAGACCCCTATAATATTAAATATATGCTCCTAAATTTAAACTTTTCAAGAGGTCACCCAACCCAGTATTATTCAAACCCAAGAACCAAGTATCCCAAAACCCTTAATTGATTAGAAAAGGGGAGATAAAAAGGTATATTAGGCATTTTAAAATTAAACTCTTAATGTGTTCATTAATTCTTACAAATCAAAGGGAGCTCTTCTATAAATTAGATGTAATAATCTTCAACTTGAGAAAACTCCCCATCATCAACTTTGTCCTCCTTATTTGGAATATGATAAATTGAAAAATCTATTTTTACAAAGAAGTCAAAATGAAAGGATATTTCAATAGAAGAATGGGAATGTGACAAATGATTGTTGTGCAGAGTTTGAGGTTAGCAAGAGAGCCTATATGTATTTTTCTTTTGAGCCATTCTTAAACCAAACACTACACTTTTAATATGTTACTTTTTGTAATTATTTTATGGTGCAGAAATATTTTTAATATGTATATTGCAATAGGCACCCTAGAACAGGGTATGCTACATAAAATTAATATCATTTCATTATAATTTCTTTTTTAAGGGACAATACTATAATATAGTAAAACAATTCTAGATTTTAAATTCCATTGTAGGGTGGCCTAAAAATCCCATATTTAGCATTAGCCAATATAATGTTTTCTAAGGAGATGTTTCTCATCATGAAGTGGTAGTGGGTATATGTTTGTAAGTTATTATTGAATCTATTGTATATCTATATATATATACACATTTTCTAAACAATTGCTAAAAACAAGTTTATAGCCATTTTTTTTGTCCATTAAATACTAAATATAATAGCATTTTATGCCTTCAAACTCTCCCACCATATCAGGAGCAATATCTTGCAAAAATATGTAGCACTACTCTTGAAGTGCTAGAAGCAATCTTTCTTTAGTAATAATATCCAAGTAAATAGGGAGCTCTAGTTCAACTTCACTAGAGCCTATAACAAAAAGAAAATTTTTATATAGAGGTGAAGGTAGAATATAAGTAGAATTTGGGGATGAAGATGGAGATTGATATGAAATATTAGAGGATCAAGTATGAGTAGCAATGACTTTTCTTCAAGCCATTTTTATACTAAACTTTCCAACTTTCCAAATAACTTAAGGACAAAAATACTACAATAACTATAACTTTTCTTAGTAGTTTATAAACTAATACTAGGAATGAGGTTTATTTATTATGACACTGATAATACTTAGATTCTTGAATGTTAGACTCAGAAATGGAACTTTAGAATAGAACTTCTAGAATTCTTTATTATTGTGTATATATATACTAAAATATTTATCATTATATTGAAAACCTACTCCACTATATATATATATATATATATATATATATATATATATATATATATATATATATATATATATTCTTTTCTATACTTCTGCCAACTTTCTTGAGAAATAGATTATAGGTAAATATAGATCATGTTATAATGGTAGGGCATATAAATACACATGCATTTTCTCATGCAAGATTACTTTTCAATATTGAAAATATAGATGCACTTTGTTGTTATATTACTTTTAAGTCTTTTAAAAGACTTTTATTTCTATTATTATTATTCACAAATGACTCTTGAAAAGTTCTAGTAGGGATTCACTATGAAAATATATCTTATTCTTATTATATAGAAGGATTGTGATATTGGCAAGCAAGTAGAGTTTTTAATATGAATTAATATATAAAATAAAAATACTATAGAAAGTTCTATGAAGTAGATTTAATGGTGTTTTCACCATGCTGTTCATTTCTTAATTTCTCTTATTTTAGACTATTATTTTGGAAATAATAGAAGTATTTTTATCAATGGTGACAATGGTCTCTATATTCCTGAATAGGTAATAAGGACCAAGAGTGTAATATAAAGATTGTGGTATTGAAATAAAATTAATATTTTCACATTTTTTTACTCTACAACTTTTACTCATAAATGTTTTATTTCTCTTGCTTCCCATCTTCTCAAGAACCTTATAGAAATATTTTGGAAGAAGAAAAATATATTGCCTTCACTAACATATAATAATAATGGCTAGTTGGATGCATGGTCATCACATTCACCATGCATTCACAGCCCGAAACAAGGAGATAAACTGGTTCACTGAATTGGCCAATTAGGCACCTAAGCTCAAGCACTTAGACATCCAAGGCTTCCATTAGAGCCTCTTGATCTAGACACAAGTTCAACAAATCAATTAATTAGGGTGAAAAGAGAAGTTGAAAAACAAAAGCTACTACCTAAGTGTTCTCTACTATAACATTGCTCTAGCACCATGAGCTTGGATTGTTGCCTATGATCTTAACAAACCAATTAGTCATACTAATATGAAAAAGAAGATGTAAAAAAAAAACTCATCTGATCAGTGCTCCATAGGTTGCTTGTGATCTAAACAAACTAATTAATCTTGCACATAGAAGAAGAAGACAAAAAAAAACTCACATGATCAATGCTCCATGAGCAAGAATATTAGAATGTGATAGTGGTAAATGTAAAATAATATAGTTTTAGAAAAAATAGATTCTTATGAATCTAAAAGAGTCAATCTAGTAGAAGCTTTTGACCTAGGTACTTATATATTCCAATATTTTAAAGTTCATCAGAACCTTCATTTTTTCAACTTAAATTTCTTTTGTAAAACATACAATTGACTTTGTTAACTTGTGTTGACTCATGCTGAGTTGAGCTCAACTCGTAACTCAACTCAACTTTAGACTATCCCTTGATGTATGGTGAACATTTTATGGTATTACACTCTCAACATATTATAGAATCAAGAAGAAGTGGATGGGTGATATTTGAAAATTTGTTCATGGAAATAAAGACTTCCTATAAACTAGAGGGCATGTTATGATGGCTGAAGCATTATTTCAAAAGTTTGTGAATACTTATAGTGAGTCAATGTTTTATAAAATAAAGTTGCTAATTAATAGGACCACAACTAGCAATCTTGGAAGAAATTAATGTTGAACTTGAGTCTCTTGATTACAAATACATTAGCCAAGCTAAATTCAGCATTATATGGAACACGTAATTTAAGGATGTGGACATTGCAAAATTCTCAAGCTTGATTAGGTCTGATGAGTGTATACAAATCAAATTAGTCAAATGCAAGAATTCATGCACACTAACAGAGAGGGAAGAGCTCCACCATAAAAGAAATGAGCATAATATGGAACAAAAGAGTTATGTAAATGTTTTATGATATGAACTAAAGCCCTATTTTGTTAAAGTGGAAATTATTTCTAAACTTGAGAGTAGAAGTCATTGTAATAATTGATACAGTTTTATGCTGGTTGTGTTTCATTGCCCCTGCCACATTCTTGGGATCCATCTGCTATATGCATTATTTACATCATTAAAATCATAATACATTTTAAACTCTCAAATTATTTTATAAACTAAAGTAATAATTATAATTATTATACTTATTTGTTAAATTTAGGAATAATTGCAACCATATTACTAATAAAATTACAATATAAATAATTATTTTCTGAATTAGATAAAAGATCTTTATAATGGACATTGGTTTGATATATTTTGAAATAATTTAGAAGAAAGTAAATTTTTTTATATATGATTTCTATTAGTTTATTTACATTATCTAGTATATTATAATATGAAAAATTCAGGATGGAAATGACCACTACTATAATGCTGAGTAGTTTGTATATATATAACAGCATTTACATAAGTTTAAAGAGTGAAATTAAAATTTAAAATTACTATAATCTCTATTTAAAATTATAAATAAACCATAATATTTATTATCATTAGTGATTTATTGTGGCTAAAATTTAATACTTTAAATATCTAAAATAAATGTTTTAACTGTAATAAATAAATATTTATTTTTTAGCTATGAGTGCATGGAATATAGAAAGAGATTACAAAAAATATGCATAGCAATTAGCCCCAAAAACCCTAGCTTATATATAGAAGTGAATAGTCCCAATTTAAACTAATTCGACGACTACCAAAATCCCACTACGTTAATATTAATATACAATATCATAATAGACCTCACATCATCCCCTTCTCTCAAAATGATGGAAGACCATTAGAGTAGATAGGCCGGGATCTGGAAGAACATCAAAAGGAGGCATCGGTGGATTTATAGATGGTGTTAGTTGTTTTTGATCCCTTTGTACAAAGCATTTCAACCATTGCACATATACAATTTCTAGGGGATTGGCTTGTTGGATGTTATGTTGAACCTCATAAACTTGTAGTCCAACTTGTCACAACACTCGATACAATCTTTTCCACTAAGCAAGGAGCCCCTTAGATAAGCCAAATATCGTAAAATGGGGAAAACAGACTAACACCAAGTCATCCACTTTGTACTCTACAAGTGGATGATGATAGGAGTTGTAATGCCATTGTTGTCCCACTTATACACGGCCTAGGTGTTTGGTAGACTCTGCTTAGACAAGCAGAAGAATGCCTGTCAAATATTGATCCCAAGACCTAATATCGGCAGCTTGTGGCAATTGTGAAGGTAAACCCAATTCCGTTAATAATATTAGATTATAACCATATAGGAATTTATATGGTGAAGCACTAATAGAACTTTACACCCCTATAACATATGTATATTAAAGAGATGGTAAATAACCATCCCAATTGGAGTGCTAAAAGTTCATATACTTCGTGATCATCTAGCATGATCATCTTCCAATAATGTTCGTGAACTATGTAAATATGCATGAAGTTTCTCGAAACCCCAAACTGCTGCTAAACACTCATTCTCTATCATGGAGTAGTTCACCTTTGCTAGTTGTAATGTACAGTTGATATATGCAATGGGATGGCACTGACCAGACACACTCGGGCTCTCTTGCACCAACACACCTCCAATATTAAAAGTATCTATGCGCAAAATGAAAGGTCAAGTGTTGTAGTGCATTCTATCTCTCTCCCCTTAAGCCAACTGGAAAAGGGGCAATTGCTTAATGAGAGAGCCCTTAGTGGCTATTTTATCCCCATTTATCCCCCAAGGTTCCAAGGATTCACGGTGATAGTATATCCAAATCTCATCCCATGATCACATGCGCTACAAGTGTAGTCAGAATATGTTAAAACCAGAGGAGTCATCAACAGCTCTTTGAGATCTGTGAATGCATGTTCACAATTCATAGATCAGATAAAAGATGATATTGATGAATTCAGCAATGCTCACAACAGTGTAGTGCGATAAAAAAGATGATCCATAAAACGACAGAGATACTGCACTTTGCCTAGAAAGTGTTGCACATCATTCACACACTTTGGAGTAGGGAACTTTTAGAACAACCACAAGTTTGTTATGATCAATTTACAAACCTTCACGAGAAATACAGTACCCAAGATAAGTTGTCCTTGGACCCAAACACACTTTTCGACTGCTTTAGCTTTAAACTAACTTCCCGTAACCGATCTAACACCTTACGAACATTTCCTCCCATATCCCTTCCGAGTGGATCAAGACATCATCAATGAAGTCAGTAGTCACCTTTGATATATCGCAAAGAACCTCATCCATCATCCGTTGGAAAGTTGCTAGAGCATTATTCAAACCAAATAGCATTACCAAGAACTCGTACAAACCAAATAGTGTATGAAAAATAGTCTTTGGAATATTTTCTTTAGCTATTAGTACTTGCCAATACTTAGAATCAAGATCTAGCTTAGTGAACTAAGAATTTCTCCCCAGACGATCCAAGAAATCAACAATGTGAGGAAAATTATACACATCTAGGATTATCACTTCATTTAATTGATGATAGTTGATGCAAAAACAAATACTTCATTAAGTTTCGTCACAACATGAGGTTTAAATGCCCAAGGACTTTGCAACTTTCTAATAACACCCTTTTCTAACATTTTCTTGACGTTTGCATGTAAAATTATGATCTCTTTGAGTGATCGATGACAAATAAGAACCTTGATCGGATGAGCATCCCCAGTTGGAATAGGATGACATGTTGCAATCTTGGCTTTAGATGGCAGGTCAAATTCAAAGGGATTAACATACTTCTTCATAAGTTCGTCGATTGTTACAACACAAAGACAATCAGAAAGATTGAAAAAGGGAAGAGAGGAATAAGATAGAAATATAGAAGGAAGTAATGGAGAGACAAAAGTGATGGAAGCAAAGGTAAAAGCAAAGAAATGAAAAAGTACTAAAGTGAGAGGAATTGATAAAATATAAGGAAGTATAAGACAAGGAGGAAAAACCTCAAAATCATATTTAGCATGATTGTGTCACAATGAATTCATACCAAAGATGAAATCAAAAGCTTGATTCGACACCACATGCAATGACTGCAACTCAAGTTTGAGATCGCCCATAAACAAAACCAAATCCTTCTTATCCCATGTATAAGCATGTGTATGGCCATTGCCATAAAGAATGAAAATTGGCTTTGCTACATGATATAAATGTAGACAGCAACGTGTGGCAATAGGCTAAGCTATAGAAGATAAGCTCGAACCTGTATCAATCAATATAAAGAGAATAATAAGCGACCTCTTGTTATAATAACGAGTTTGGAAAATAAACATTGGATGAACTGGTGCTAAATGAACCCCTTGATGATACTCCCAAAAGAAAAATGAAGGGGTTACTAACTTATTCGTGCAAAGTCCCTCTACTACTCTTGCAACTCCTCGTTTCTTAAATGCATTTTGATGTCCAAACCTTCTACAGCAGCAACACCAACATAATGTTGTTAATGCCAAGGTCTCCACCTAGGAAATGGAAGTCGTTAGTCCAGAAAACACCGACAACACTGATAAGTGTGACTAATTTCATCACATACCCAGTAGTGGACATTATAGACACAATTACATCCTCACCCTTATCCTTGGGGATGGTCCAAAGTTGAGTTGAGCTCAATTCAGCTCAAGTTAATGCTAGTCAACATAGTCAACCATAAGTCTTATAAGGAAATATTAAGTCAGAAAAATGTTATTCTTTGGTGAACTTGAAATTTATGAATTTAAGTATTAATAGTTCAAAGAAATTTCTATTTTCTGAATCTTTCCAATGCAATTTATACAATAAAATACTGTTTCTAGAATTAGAAGTTCGTCTGAACCCATAGAAATTTTTGGGCTTTATCAATCCCAAATAAAATGGGAATATTGAAGTTTGATTGAACCTAAATTTCTATTGTACATTTCAACATTTTAACATTTCAACAATTGACCAGAAATATATAAATAATTCGAGAAACACTGATTTACTCATTCATTCTATAGGGTTTACAAGGATAGGAAGCAAGGAAAACAAAAAATCTGTAAGTAATTTGTGAGACACAAAATCCCTAGGCCCCAAAGTGGAGCTAAGAGGGTGCCACGTGGTAATGGCTGAAGCAAAAGCCAAACAAGCGAAACACATTTGGACTAAAAGCTTCAACTTGAAAAGGTCAAGAGTGGGAGTGGAACTCCCAACGAAGTGCTTGAGGAACAAGCATGAGGCGAGCCATGAGTGAGTCTCCAGAAAAGGGGACACAAGAGAACCAAACCATGACACGTGGAAGTGTCCGAGATGGAGTTTGAGGTGGAGTCCGAGATGGAGTCTGAGGTGGAGTCCGAAATGGAGTTTGAGATGGAGTCCGAGGTGGAGTCTGAGGTGGACCTGAGATGGACCCAAGATGGACCCGAGATTGAGTCTGAGATGGACCCAAGATGGAGTCCGAGATGGACCCGAGATGGACCCGAGATGGAGTCCGAGATGGACCCGAGATGGAGTCCGAGATGGAGTCCGAGATGGACCCGAGGTGAAGTCCGAGATGGAGTCCGAGATGAACTCGAAATGGAATCCGAGATGGACCCGAGATGGAGTCCGAGATGGAGTCCGAGATGGACCTGAGATGGAGTCTGAGATGGACCCGAGATGGAGTCCGAGATGGACCCGAGATGGAGTCCGAGATGGAGTCCGAGATGGACCCGAGGTGAAGTCCGAGATGGAGTCCGAGATGAACTCGAAATGGAATCCGAGATGGACCCGAGATGGAGTCCGAGATGGAGTCCGAGATGGACCGAAAATGGAATCCGAGATGGAGTCTGAGAAGGACCCAAGATGGAGTCTGAAGTCAAGATCGAGACCAAGACCGAGACCAGGACCGAGACCGGGACCGAGACCGAGACCGGGACCGAGACCGAGACCGGGACCGAGACCGAGGCTGAGGCTGAGGCCGAGACCGAGCCCAAGCCCGAGTCTGAGTCCAAGTCCGAGTCTGCGTCCGAGTCCGAGTTCGAGTCTGAGAGGGTGAAAGCCCAAAGCGTTCATCTCCCAAACCTTGGGGGGTTTGGTGAGCTCCAAAAGTATAGTAGGGGGAGGACTACAATGGAGCCAGTTTGGCCAGGAAAGGCCAGTTTGGCCCAAGAAGGCTGTACCTAGTGTTGGGTGATGAACTGCCCATTGGGAAGTCCAAGACTAAAGTGAATATAGATCAACAAGCGGGCTAGCTGTAAGCCACAAATTTTTCCTTTCCAATTTGCCAGCTTACCTCGTCTATCCGACCAACTCTGCCTTGGCTTGTGCTAAGTTCCCTCGCCAAGGTTCCCGCCTATGGTACCAGCTTCTACTTGGTCCTACTTGGTTTCAGCTACTCACTGCACGAGCAACGGAGTGTTAGCCATCCATCTACGGATTCCCAAATCTCTCCCAATCCCCCTCCCCGGGTTAGACTGGACTTAAGGTTCGGCTACACTCCCCGCAGGCACAAGCAGCCAAGCACACCAAGCCTCCAGATTCCTAACACCCCTTGGTACCACAAGACTTGATCATGGGACCCTCTAAATCCCAAGTATTGGGTGCAGGACTTGCTTCGGGACGTCAGGGCGAAACACCGTGGCCTAACGGCCTGGTATGGGTACCTCTACCCCCCCACTTCCATCCCGAAGGGAAGGCCCAAGCCCCTAGGAAGGGCGAGGACCAATGAGCCACAAGGTACTCAAGTGGGGCACCACTCCACATGAGCCGGGAGCACCGCAGTCGGTTTCCCTTTCGGGAGTGGGAGCTGCTCTTGAGCACTTCCCTGGGTGGCCCCTCCGGCACCACTCAAGCCCATGCTCACTCCCACCCAAGGCCCCTCGGCCCCAGTCTCAACCTCAAGTCAGTTTGGAAGCACCACTGGAGAGTTCCTTCAAGACTGGTTCCTGGACCTCACTATCCCTACTATACTTTTGGAACCCCCGGAAGCCCCCCCCCCCCCCCCCCTGGGAGACGCATGCTTTGGGCTTTCACCCCTTGACCCGTATTAGTATTTGGACTTAGTCTCTGGCTCGATCTCGGACCCGATTTCGGATCCGACTTCAGATTCGGTCTCGGAGTCGATCTCGGAGTCGATCTCGGACCCGATCTCGGACCTGACCTCGGACTCGACCTCGGACTCGGTCTCGGACCCGATTTCGGATCTCGGACTCCGTCTCGAACTCGGTCTTGAACTCGGACTCGAACTCGGTCCCCGAGTCGGTCTTGGACTCGATCTTCGACTTGGTCCGATCCGATGAACTCTTTGTCATTTTGGTCATGCTTTTGGGGTTCCTTTAGCCTAAAACACTTCGGCGAGTTGGTTCCTCACAACTCCACCACCCATAGAAGAAGTTCGATGCCCACATCGAACGTCTCGCTTTATCCTATGACTTGTTGACCATGGCTCCGGGGGCATCCCCCCACTTAGTGGTGTGCCTAAGTTAGCCTCCCCAGCCAAGAGCCCATGACAACGGAATATAGGTGTCCCTATACCCCTAACCTCACCACGCCCTAGTATGGGGTCGGGACTTGAACCCAGCCTTGCTTTACTAGGGGGTTGGGACTCGAACCCAACCTCCATAGAATACGTCTACGGATTCGACATCCCCACGGGGAGTCAGGTGTAGTGCCCTACGCCTGGTCGACCTATCTAACCCATGCTAATTAGCTTACCTTCGGCGCGCCTTCGGGTCCCAACATATGCCACTTGCTCAACTTTGCAAATTGATATTTTTAATTGAATTTTGCATAAGTACATAGAGTTCTGCCTTGCAGAAATTCCTCCACTAGATCTCGCGCATTCGCTAGGTTCTCCTCCGGTTCCCATGTTGCTTCACAGTGTGGAAATCCTTTCCACTTCACATGGAACTCTCTCACCTCGCGTCCTTGTCGCTTGCTCTTGCGCGCATTGAGGATGGCCTCGACTTCGTATTCCTCTTCCCCTTGGATAACCTCAAGTAAAGGTCTCACTTGGTCCTTGCGAAGCGGATCCTCAAAGTACGGCTTGAGTAAGTTCACGTGGAACACTAGGTGCATCTTCCCCATCTCTCGAGGAAGTCAGAGTCGGTAAGCCACTTTACCGATTCGTACCTCAATCTCGTAAGGCCCCGCGAACCTGCTTAAGGAACTCAAGATCAATTCATTTACAGGAATACATGCATCTTTACCTTTGGGTCAACTTTCGGCTGATCCCACTTGGTAGTCTGAGGTTCTTGGTGTTCAGCCACACCTTCTCCCCAGCTTGGAACTTTACATCCCGACGCTTCTGGTTCGCGTATTTGGTTTGCCTTTGTTGAGCCTGTTCCAAGGAATCCCTCACTAGATTCCAAATGCTAAATCTTTCCGCCGTGAATGCCTCCACTTCGGGCAACTCTCCATGATACTCGGCCATGCCGAGTTCCACAGGACCTTCAATAGCTCGCCCATTGATGACTTCCCATGGACTCACCCCGATACTCGAATGTGGTGAGTTGTTATAACACATTTCCACAAGTCCCAAATGACTTACCCAATCGGTCTGGTCTCCCGAGACATAGCATCGCAAATAATCCTCCAGCTGCCTATTCACCCTTTCTGTTTGTCCGTCTGTCAAGAAGTGTTAGTGCCAACAACTTGACTTAATACCCCATACCTGTCTGTGGGTGATAGGCTGTGCTGAATTTCAACTTGGTGCGATACTGTTCCAGGAGAGTCCTCCAGAACCTACTGGTGAAGATCTTATCTCGATCTGAGATGATCTCTTCCGGTCTTCCCCGCACTCGAACCACTTGTTTGAAGAATAGCTTTGCCACACCTTTCGCATCCACCTCCGTTGTGGTGGGTATGAAATGTGCCATTTTTGAAAATCGGTCCACCACCACGAATATCGCATCAAACCCCTCGCTTGGGGGGAGTCCCGTGATGAAGTCCATCGTAAGACATTTCCACGGACGATCTGGAATTGGGATGCTTTGCAACAAGCCCCCACTAGCCTTAGTCACGGCTTTTACCTGCTGACATGTTGGACATGTCTTTACATAGTCTTGGACGTCCTTAGCCATATCTGGCCAATGGTACTTCCTCTTGAGTAAGCCCATCGTCTTGGGCACTCTGCCGTGTCCCGCAAGGGGTCCGTCATGACACTCTTCTAAGGCCACCTTCCTTAGTTCCCCTTCTGGAACATACACCCTCGTTTGCTTGTAATAGATGAGTCTGTTGCGTTCTGCATAGCCCGTTTTCTCTTCCGTTGGCAGTTCACCTCTCTGGTGAGCTTCCCGTGCCTCTAGATTCCTCAGCAACACTTCTTGTGCTAGACCATCATTCTCATATGCTATCCGCACATCGTCCCAGAAGGTTGCTGTTGCGCTGGATATTGCCAATCTCAAGCTCGCTTTTCGACTTAGCGCATCCGCCACGATGTTGCTCTTCCCAGGCTTGTATAGAATCTCGCAATCAAACTCGGCCAAGGCATTGGCCCACCGACGTTGTTTCCCTCTCAGGTCGGGCTGTGACAAGAAGTGTTTCGTTGCCACATTGTCTGTGTAAACCTTGAAGTGTCTCCCAAGGTAGTGTCGCCACTCCTTGAGCGCCTTGACCACTGCAAACAATTCCTTCTCATGGGCAGGCCACTTCCGCTGAGCCTTGTCCAACTTCTTCGAGAAGAACGCTACCGGATGGTTGTCTTGCTTCAAAACTGCGCCCAATGCAAAGTCCAAAGCATCCGTTTCTACCTCAAAGTCCTTACCAAAGTCTGGTAATGCCAATACAGGAGCCTTCCTCAACTTCCCTTTGAGGTGGACGAATGCCGCCTCGCATTCCGCTGTCCACACCATCTTCCCTTTTCCTGTTTGGTCCGTTAAGGGCAGGGCTACTCTCGAATAGTGTCTGATAAACTTTCGATAGTAGTTGCATAGCCCCAGGAATGCCCTCAACTCGTGTACATTTGATGGTCGCTCCCATTCCTGGATCGCTTGGACCTTCTCCGGGTCCACCTTGAGCCCGTCCTGGCCCACCACATGCCCGAGGAACTTTACCTCTTGTTGAGCAAAGTCACATTTGCTCTCTTTAGCATACAGTTTGTGTTCCCTTAGTTTCTCAAACACCTTCCCCAAGTGTTCGGCATGCTCCTCTAGCGTCTCGCTATAGATCAAGATGTTGTCGATATAGACGACCACAAAGTGATCCAGATAGGGTACAAATATGTGGTTCATTAGCGCCGAAAACGTTGCCGGCGCATTACATAGCCCGAAGGGCATCACCAGAAACTCAAAGCTCCCATACCTCGTTCGACAGGTTGTCTTCTCGACATCTTCCTCGGCTACCCTGATCTGGTAGTATCCTGACCTTAGGTCAATCCTCGAGAAGTATTTTGCCTTTCCCAACCTATCGAACAGGTCCTCAATCCTTGGCAAAGGGTACTTGTTCTCCTTTGTATACTTGTTGAGCAACTGGTAGTCTATGCACATGCGCATAGATCCATCTTTCTTTTTCACAAATAACACCAGTGCCCCATACGGTGACTTGCTCAACCTAACATACCCTTTGTCCACCAACTCCTCTAGTTGGCACTTGAGCTCCTTGAGTTCTTTTTCGTTCAAACGATAAGGGGGACGAACCACTGCCTCAGCACCCTCGACCAGCTCAATCTTATATTCTATCGGTCGTGCTGGGGGTAGCCCCGCCGGTAGCTCCTCTAGCATGGTATCCTAGAATTGGTCCAACACCCGCTGGATCACTAAAGGTACTTCTTCCATTCCTGTCTTTTTGTCACTCTTCACCGAGAGTAAACACAAAAAGGCTGCCTTAGTTCCTTTAGTGAGTTGTCCTTTCGTGGACACCAGGTTTAAGTAGGAATCTTTGGCCTTGCTTTGCCCTACCTTTAGATCTTGGGCCTCCACCCTAGATCTTCTTCCTTGGGCATTCGCCAGTACCACAAGGTTTCTACCTTGTCCATGCAGGGCTACCACGAATCGATTGAACCAGTCCATTCCGAAGATCACGTCAAATCCCGCCATGTCCAACACGGTGAAATCCATGTCCACCTTCCAAGTCCCCACTTCGACTCTCGCTTGTCGAAGTACCTCATCGGTGCTTTGGCTACCTTGAACAAACTCTATAGTCCTTGGTTCGCCTAGCCGCTACACCGTTAGTCCGGCTTGCTGGACCATGTCTGCAGCCACAAAATTATCCGAAGCACCCGTGTCAATAAGGATCTTAACAAAGCTACCTCCGAGCTTCCCTCGGAGGGCTAGTAGATGTCGCGAACGACTCTCTACCAAAGTTGCTCGTGTAATGAGTAACTTTGAGTTAGGGATTGGATCACATACCTCAGTTTGGACTTCACCCGACTTGATGGCCATATTGGCTCTGGCCTTCTTCGGGTAGGGACATTCCCTCGAGAAGTGTCCCACTTCACCGCAGTTGTAGCATACGTTGTTTCCCACGCTGCTATACAACTTGACCTTCTTATCCGTGGGTTTGTCTCTTTTCGCTTGACTCCCCCACGTACTCGCTCACTGGCCACCGGATCTGCTTTTCCGGAACCCCGAGGACTCATTCTTAGAGAAACTCTTCTTGAATTTCCCTCTGTTAAACGTTCCCCTTGGTTTGGCCCCTTTGCTAAATGTGGATCCCGACCCCGTCGTGTTCCCTTTTCGCAGGTTATCGTTGAAATGCACCTTGATGGCCGCATCCAATGCTTCCTTGTAGTTGGTCGGGTTCCACCGCATTATTTCGCCGCGAGCCCAGGTTTGCAACCCTGATATGAAGGCATGGAACGCATCCATATCCCCCATGTCCGTGACAAGTATTCTCTTTGCCATAAACCCATTCACATACTCTTGAATGGTTCCAGTCTGCTTCAGCCTACTCAGCTCGTCCCTTAGATGCAGAGTAGCATTCGGAGGAACGTAAGTTGCACAGATCCTCGCCTTCATCATTTCCCAAGTGGCCACCGGTCCTTCGTTAGCCTCTGTCGTTCTCCACCAAGACTTGGCATTATCTACCAAGTATGGTTTTGCACATGGAACCTTCTCCGAGCTCAGTAATCGCAACGCTTGGAAGTAGTCCTCCATATCGTAAAACCAATCCTCCACCACCTTATAGTCGTTCACTCCCTTGAAGACCGGTGGGGGCTTTGGTTTGTACTTGGGAACTGCCTGAGGGACTGATTCCACTTCGGTCTGTTCGACCTTGTCTGGTTTTGCCTCAGTCCCTGCCGAAGGGTCCGCACCTTCTGCGCTGCCAGCATCAGCAGTCTTTCGCTTTTTCTTCCGCTTCTCATCACGCTTTAGCTTGCGTACGAGAGTCTCTAGCAGGGCATTGGTCTGTGCCAATTGTCCTTCTAGAACATCCAATCGAGCCTTGGACGACCGAACCTCACCACCAGACTCCTGTTTGGAAGTTGCCTCACTGGAGTCCTCCTCATGCAAGGATTCCTCATCCATAGCCTCCTGTTCGACTGGAGGCTCTAGCTCTGGAGGAGGTTCCGTCTCTGCCTGGGTTCGCTTACGTCTTGCCCTTGCTATCTCCCAGCAATCTGCCTCTATCCTTCGCTAGAACTGAGGAAGAGGCTCCGATACCAAATTGTAAGCCACAAATTTTTCCTTTCCAATTTGCCAGCTTACCTCGTCTATCCGACCAACTCTGCCTTGGCTTGTGCTAAGTTCCCTTGCCAAGGTTCCCGCCTATGGTACCAGCTCCTACTTGGTCCTACTTGGTTTTAGCTACTCACTGCACGAGCAACGGAGTGTTAGCCATCCATCTATGGATTCCCAAATCTCTCCCAATCCCCCTCCCCAGGTTAGACTGGACTTAAGGTTTGGCTACACTCCCCGCAGGCACAAGCAGCCAAGCACACCAAGCCTCCAGATTCCTAACACCCCTTGGTACCACAAGACTTGATCATGGGACCCTCTAAATCCCAAGTCTTGGGTGCAGGACTTGCTTCGGGACGTCAGGGCGAAACACCGTGGCCTAACGGCCCAGTATGGGTACCTCTACCCCCCCACTTCCATCCCGAAGGGAAGGCCCAAACCCCTAGGAAGGGCGAGGACTAATGAGCCACAAGGTACTCAAGTGGGGCACCACTCCACATGAGCCGGGAGCACCACAGTCAATTTCCCTATCGGGAGTGGGAGCTGCTCTTGAGCACTTCCCTGGGTGGCCCCTCCGGCACCACTCAAGCCCATGCTCACTCCCACCCAAGGCCCCTCGGCCCCAGTCTCAACCTCAAGTCAGTTTGGAAGCACCACTGGAGAGTTCCTTCAAGACTGGTTCCTGGACCTCACTATCCCTACTATACTTTTGGAACCCCCTGCAGCCCCCCCCCCCCACCCCCACCCCTGGGAGACACACGCTTTGGGCTTTCACCCTTGACCCGTATTAGTATTTGGACTTAGTCTCTGGCTCGATCTCGGACCCGATTTCGGATCCGACTTCAGATTCGGTCTCGGACTCGGTCTTGGACTCGATCTCGGACCCGATCTCGGACCCGATCTCGGACTCGACCTCGGACTCGGTCTCGGACCCGATTTCGGATCTCAGACTCCGTCTCGAACTCGGTCTTGAACTCGGACTCGAACTCGATCCCCGAGTTGGTCTTGGACTCGATCTTCGACTTGGTCCGATCCGATGAACTCTTTGTCATTTTGGTCATGCTTTTGGGGTTCCTTTAGCCTACGACACTTCGGCGAGTTGGTTCCTTACAGTAGCTTGGTGAAGTGTTCAAGAGCCGGCTCTAGTTCCCCCAGGAGATCAACTGGCCGATGCTCCTAGTCTAAGTGTGGGTGGCACTACTTACTTGGTGTGAGACACAAAATCCCTAGGCCCCAAAGTGAAGCTGGAAAGGGTGCCACGTGGTAGTGGCTGAAGCGAAAGCCAAATGAGCGTGACCTGTTTGGACTAAAAGCTCCGACTTGGAAGGTCGAGAGCGGGAGTGGAACTCTCAACAAAGTGCTTGAGGAACAAGCACAAAGCGAGCAATAAGCGAGGCTCCAAAAAGGGACCTAAAAGGACAAACACATGACACGTGGAAGTGTCTGAGATGGGGTCCAAGATGGACCAAGACGGAGTCCGAGATGAAGTCTGACGTGGAGTTCGAGATGGAGTCCGAGATGGAGTCCGAAGTGGAGTCCGAGATGGAGTCCGAAGTGGAGTCCGAGATGGAGTCCGAGATAGACCGAGACGGAGTCCGAGATGGAGTCCGAGATGGACCGAGATGTAGTCCGAGATGGAGTCCGAGGTGAAGTCCGAGATGGAGTCCGAGATGGAGTCCGAAGTGGAGTCCGAGATGGAGTCTGAGATGGACCGAGACGGAGTCCGAGATGGACCCGAGATGGAATCCGAGATGGAGTCCCAGAAGGACCCGAGATGGAGTTCGAGGTTGAGACTGAGACCAGGACTGAGACCGAAACCGGGACCGGGACCGAGACCGAGACCAAGACCGGGACCGGGACCGAGACCGAGCCCGAGTCCGAGTCCGAGTCCGAGTCCAAGTCCGAGTCCGAGTCCGAGTTCAAGTCCGAGTTCGAGTCTGAGAGGGTGAAAGCCCAAAGCGTTCGTCTCCCAGATCCTGGGGGGTTTGGTGAGCTCCAAAAGTATAGTAAGGGGGAGGACTGTAGTGGAGCCAGTTTGGCCAGGAAAGGCCAGTTTAGCCCAGGAAGGCCAGACCTAGTGTTGGGTGATGAACTGACCATTGGGAAGTCCAAGACTAGAGTGAATACGGACCGACAAGCGGGGTAGCTTGGTGAAGTGTTCAAGAGCCGGCTCTAGTTCCCCCGGGAGATCGACTGGCCGATGCTCCTAGTCCAAGTGTGGGTGGCACTACCTACGTGGATACTAGGCGTGGCTCAACGGAACCTCGCTCTAAGCCCATGGCTAGAGCACCTAAAGGCGAAAGGTGGGGAGAGTACCCAGGTGGCTCGCGTAAGGCCACGGTGTTCCGAAATGTTGTCCCAAAGGCCCAGACTGTGGAAAGGAAGAGGAGCAGTCCTCTGGGGTAGTGACCAAGGACATAGTCGTGCAGTGAGGAAGTCCCAGAGGACCGTGGGACTTAGTGGTCGGGCCTATGGGCCTCGATCCAGTGGTAGTGTTGGTGAACACGGCCATGGACAGTAAAGGGACTTAGTGGGGACCAGAAAAGGGACATTGGGGGAAGGCTATTCCCCATGTCTGTCGGCATCCTAAGGATGCTAAGGAGTGGATCTGGGATGATCACTCATGAACGGATGGCCTAGTCTTTGAGGGACGGGACTGTGATGGAGGTGGTGTCAGACCACCGGTGTGACCAAGGTGAATGGGCATGGCCTTAGCGTAACGGGCTGATATGTTGGTGGTACCTTGGAGTGTCGGTCATGGGATCGGTCACGTGGAGCACTTGGACCAAGTGCAAAGGTTGGGTGGCGGGGATGCCATTCTCGGGGCTAGCAAGCCCAAGTTTGAAATAGGACTTATGGAGGTTGTGAGTGAGACTCCTTCAATTGGTCGGAGGTGTGGTTAAGTGACTAAAGTAGAATGGAAAAATTAGTCGCTTACAACTTGGTATTAGAGTTGTTCCTTAGTCCGACTTTTATTGGTGCTCAAGTATATCACCATTGATGTTGGCATTGGAAGGTCCTAGGAGTGGGCCTATCCTTGAGGAGTAGCATGTCGAGAGGACATGGCTCTCCACTCAAGTTCATGCGTGAACTTGGGCACGATGTGGTGGATAGAAAAGGGCCAATAATAGAATGACTTTGGGATCTTGGGAACAATATAAGGTTTCCTCAGAGAGCTGAGGATGTGATCCAGATGAGCATTTGATGCAGCAAACGGGCTAACGTAGTTGTGGTAAACAACTATAATTGGGATCACGGGAAACATGTAGACTCCAAAATAATAAAGGAGTCACAAGATTACCCTCATATAGTTGAGGCCGGTGCTCATAACTTTGAGACCGGAATTGATGACCATGGGAGGTCAAATATAGGAGAGGACACAAGTCCTCGAAATGGTAGCTGAGGTTACCCTTGATAAATGCTGGAACAACCCAAGGAGTTGGGGATGTACTTAGAGGATGAGTTGGTATTCTCATCACATGGACAAGTGGTCCTAAGAGGCAAAAGGTTGCCCCAAGAGAATAAATCAAGTGTCGGAGTAACACTTGCAAAGATGGTCCTTGTGAGTAGGACCTGAATATAAGAAGTTGTATTCCAGTGAGCTGGCACCTCAAAGGTAGGACCTCATGGGTCGTCGGATGACAAAGTCCAAAAAGCTGGATGACTCCAATAGAGTCAAGGAATAATCCTAAAGGATTGATGGAAGCATTTGGACTGAGGTGTGTGGTACCCCACGAAGGATGGGGGGGATCATAGGATCCAAGGATGAGAACAGAGGGTATCTCATCGCCCAAGGGATTAAGTCTCTAGCGAATGAAATGTCCAAGGTGGCGGAGACAGGAGAAGACTGTCTACTTGAATTGGACAAAGCCAAAAATGGAATTTTGGCAAGGCTAGCGATGGGCATGCAAAGGCCCATAAGCAACAACGTAATCTCGGTGTGTGGGATTATAGAGTGAGCATACCTGGATTGAGGAACCACTCCCTAGGCTATCGGGTAGGTTCATCCCTAAGAATACTTGCTAAGGCATGATAGAAAGTGCAAAGCTATCCTCCTGGTCTGGAGGAGAATGACCAAAGGAAAGGTGTGAAGCCAAAAGCAAGAAGTAACAGGGTAGAACCGAACCATAGGAATTGAAGGGCATAACCAAGGTTGGTTGTGCCAGCTGGGAGTGGAGAATCAAGTGGGGGCTCGAGGGTGTTGCTGCTAGCAACCGTGATGCCATGGAGAGTCTAAAATATGGAATTGTCCATGTTAGACTATATGGTAATTGGAAAGCTTGCAAAAAGGGAGGCCTTAGCAAGCTAAAGGACAGAGTTTCTTCAAGGTTCCCAAAGATGATTCTAGGTAGCTTAGTACCTAGAAAGGCCAAGCATAAATGGTTCAAGGAACGCGTGAAATCAGAGTGGCACAGTAGAAGCGTGGTCTTGAAACTTGCCATGAGGCAAGGATATCAAGGTTAGGGAAGTAGTTTCTGAGTGTTCAAAGAGAGGGCTTTGAATGAAAGTCGATGATCAAGGGCTTTCACGCTTGTGCAGGAACCATGTTACAGTGGTCGGAGGGCTTGCCAAAGCGAGATTGGCAAGTCAGGGGAACAAATACCCTAGTTGAAGGTGATAACTTCAAAAGGGGTGGGCCATGGGGCCAAGCATGGAGAAGTCCATGCATGATCACAGACTTGTCAAGTGAGAGGACTTGGCAGTGTGGAGGAACTAGGTTCTTAAGCTGTGATCTATAGCGCGCTTTGAGTAAAAGTTGGTGCACCGGCGTGGAGAGTCACGCCAGGCATCCTGGGGGATGCCGCCCATAGATGCATATATGGAGGTTGGGTTTGAGTCCCGACCCTTTAGTGCTTGGGTTCAAGTCCCAAATCACTAGGGCGTGGTGATGGTTTGGAATATGAGGACATTCATATTTCGGTGGTCATGGACTCTCAATGAGGAGATTGGCTTGGGCATACCGCCAAGCGGGGGATGCCCCGGAGTTGTGATGCACGGTTAGATTGTTTAGAGTGAAAGCTCGGCATATCTAATTTGAACACTTTGGTACAAAAGGCACCAAGGACGTGGTGAATGAGATGGGGACACCCAGTCTTAGTTGCTATGGATCCTTGGCCGGAAGGGCTAGCTTGGGCGCACCGCCAAGTGTGGAGAATGCCCCCGGGGTCATAGTCAACAACTTAGTAAGGTCTGGAAGACCTAATTCCTATTGGTAGACGTATTAAGGGGTCAAGATGAGATCACTAGGTGATCTTATGGCTAAACAAGGACAAGGTCTTTATTTGGGTTAAGGAATATGATTCCTAGTTCAAAGTGTTGATTTGAACTATTGATAAAGGTGTGGCTTGGTCAAGGTGACTAAGTGGGAAGGACACCTAAGGGAAATGAACTACTACAATACAATGGTATTATGAGTTCAAGAAAATAGTCTCTAGAAACAGACCCATGGGTGGGTCACAAGGTTGGGCTAGGAAGCGAGCCTAGAACAGTTGGGGAGACTTACTAGGGGTGAACACCCCAGTCTGGGCAAAGCAGATCTTTTGCTATGGAACCAAAAGAATACCTCAAGGAGGGAGGTAATGATCCTATGTTGCTTGGTGCAACAATTCAAGGATAGGAGCAAAAGACGAGTGCCCAAGATAGGGCCGTGGAATCCATTGGAAAGAATCCAAGTGGCAAAGTTAGCCAAAGAACACTAATGTGGTTGATGCTAATGGATTGCGAAAAAAGAAGTGGACTTCCAAGGATGGATTCCCAAGTGCTCCAATTTGGCAAAGGAAAGGTTCCAAGTGAGGGAGCAACTAAGTAGCCAAAAGATAGGGCCGTGGACAGCCCTAGCACAAATAATGATAAATGGAATGTAATGCCAATGGGGGCACAAAAATAGAAAAGAGGATGAGGGTGCCCTCGAGTAGAGAACTTCCTAGGAGGGGAAGTGGAGTTGCACAAAATGTGCAAAGCAAGGTGTCGGAGACACCTAGGAAATTGACTTCAAGAAATCAAAAGTAAACGTTCCAAAGTGCAAAGGTAGATCAATGGAATCTGTGACTACTCAAGAATGATTAGTGGAATTGAGTTAGAGAGGGTGTCTCTAACGGGTTTAGTGAGAACTAAACCAATAAACGGAAAGAACCACCACAAGTGGTCCAATCAGTCTCTAAGTTGGAGAGACTATCCTCCTTAGAGGATGGACAAGGCATGGTGAGCCTTTGGGGTCAAACCATAGACAAATATTGGCCGGGTGCCAAGGATGGGAATGGTAACACCTGCGGGTATTACTTTATAAAAGGGTTTACCATTCGATGAGGACATTGAACATCGTCTATGGGTGGTGGAGTTGTGAGACACAAAATCCCTAGGCCCCAAAGTGGAGCTGGAAAGGGTGCCACGTGATAGTGGCTGAAGCGAAAGCCAAACGAGCGTGACCCGTTTGGACTAAAAGCTCCGACTTGGAAGGTCAAGAGCGGGAGTGGAACTCCCAACAAAGTGCTTGAGGAACAAGCACAAAGCGAGCAATAAGCGAGGCTCCAAAAAGGAACCCAAAAGGACCAACACATGACATGTGGAAGTGTCCGAGATGGAGTCCAAGATGGAGTCCAAAGTGGAGTCCGAGATGGAGTCCGAGATGGAGTCCAAGATAGAGTCCGAGATGGAGTCCGAAGTGGAGTCCAAGATGGAGTCCGAAGTGGAGTCCGAGGTGGAGTCCGAGATGGAGTCCGAGATGGAGTCCGAAGTGGAGTCCGAGATGGAGTCCGAGATGGACCGAGACGGAGTCCGAGATGGACCCGAGATGGAATCCGAGATGGAGTCCCAGAAGGAGTCGAGATGGAGTCCGAGGTCGAGACTGAGACCGGGACCGAGACCGAGACCGAGACCGGGACCGGGACCAAGTCCGAGTCCGGGTCCAAGTCCGAGTCCGAGTCCGAGTTCGAGTCCGAGTTCGAGTCTGAGAGGGTGAAAGCCCAAAGCGTTCGTCTCCCAGACCCTGGGGGGTTTGGTGAGCTCCAAAAGTATAGTAAGGGGGAGGACTGCAGTGGAGCCAGTTTGGCCAGGAAAGGCCAGTTTGGCCCAGGAAGGCCAGACCCAGTGTTGGGTGATGAATTGACCATTGGGAAGTCCAAGACTAGAGTGAATACGGACCGACAAGCGGGGTAGCTTGGTGAAGTGTTCAAGAGCCGGCTCTAGTTCCCCCGGGAGATCGACTGGCCGATGCTCTCAGTCCAAGTGTGGGTGGCACTACCTACTTGGATACCAGGCGTGGCTCAATGGAACCTCGCTCTAAGCCCATGGCTAGAGCACCTAAAGGCGAAAGGTGGGGAGAGTACCTAGGTGGCTCACGTAAGGCCACGGTGTTCCGAAATGTTGTCCCAAAGGCCCAGATTGTGGAAAGGAAGAGGAGCAGTCCTTTGGGGTAGTGACCAAGGACACAGTCGTGTGGTGAGGAAGTCCCAGAGGACCGTGGGACTTAGTGGTCAGGCCTGTGGGCCTCGATCCAGTGGTAGTGTTGGTGAGCACGACCATGGACAGTAAAGGGACTTGGTGGGGACCAGAAAAGGGACATTGGGGGAAGGCTATTCCCCATGTCTGTCGGCATCCTAAGGATGCTAAGGAGTGGATCTGGGATGATCACTCATGAACGGATGGCCCAGTCTTTGAGGGACGGGACTGTGATGGAGGTGGTGTCAGACCACCGGTGTGACCAAGGTGAATGGGCATGGCCTTAGCGTAACGGGCTGATATGTTAGTGGTACCTTGGAGTGTCGGTCATGGGATCGGTCACGTGGAGCACTTGGACCAAGTGCAAAGGTTGGGTGGCGGGGATGCCATTCTCGGGGCTAGCAAGCCCAAGTTTGAAATAGGACTTATGGAGGTTGTGAGTGAGACTCCTCCAATTGGTCGGAGGTGTGGTTAAGTGACTAAAGTAGAATGGAAAAATTAGTCGCTTACACTTGGATACCTGGCGTGGCTCAATGGAACCTCGCTCTAAGCCCATAGTTAGAGCACATAAAGGTGGAAGGTGGGGAGAGTACCCATGAGGCCCGCGTAGGGCCACGGTGTTCCGAAATGTTATCCTAAAGTCCCAGACTGTGGAAGGGAAGAGGAGTAGTCCTCTGGAGTAGAGACCAAGGATACAGTCGTGTGGCGAGGAAGTCCTAGAGGATTGTGGGACTTAGTGGTCGGGCCTGTGGGCCTTGATCCAGTGGTAGTGTTGGCGAACACGGCCATGAGCAGAAAGGGACTTGGTGGGGACCGGAAAAGGGATATTGGGGAAGGTTATTCCCCATGTCTGTGGGCATCCTAAGGATGTTAAGGAGTGGATCTGGGATGATCACTCATGGACGGATGGCCCAGTATTGGAGAGACGGGATTGCAATGTAGGTGGTGTTAGACCACCGATGTGACCAAGGTGAATGAGCATGAGCGTAACGGGCTCATATGTCGGTGGTACCTTGGGGTGTCGATCATGGGATCGGACACGTAAAGCACTTGGACCAAGTGCAAAAGTTGAGTGGCATGGATGCCATTCTCGGGGCTAGCAAGCCCCAAGTCCTGAATGGGACTTATGGAGGTTGTGAATGAGACTTCTCCAGGTGTTCGGAGGTGTGGTTAAGTGACTAAAGTAGAATGGAAAAATTAGTTGCTTATAATTTGGTATCGGAGCCACTTAGGAAATTGACTCTGACAAGTCAAATTTAAAAGTTCCAGAGTGCAAGTGTATATCAATGGGAACTGAGGCTACTTAGGAGTGAGTAGTGGGATTGAGATAGAGGAGATGCCTCTAACGGGTTTAGCAAGAACTAAACTAATGAAAAGGAAAGAACCACCATAGATGGTCAATCGAGTCTCTATGTCAGAGAGGCTATGCACCGTAGAGGATGGAGAAGGCATGGTGAGCCTTCGGTGTCATACCATTGACGAATATTGGCCAGATGCTAAAGATGGAAAGGGTAACACATGTTGGTGTTACTTTATAAAAATGGTTTACCATTCGATGAGGACATCAAACTTCGTCTATGCTTGGTGGAGTTGTGAGACACAAAATCCCTAGGCCCCAAAGTGGAGCCAAAAGGGCACCACATGGCAATGGCCGAAGCAAAAGCCAAACGAACATAACACGTTTGGACTAAAAGCTCCAACTTGAAAAGGTTGAGAGTGGGAGTGGAACTCCTAACAAAGGGCTTAAGGAACAAGCACGAGGTGAGCCATGAGTGAGTCTCTAGAAAAGGGGACACAAGAGGACTAAAACATGACACGTGGAAGTGTCCGAGATGGAGTCCGAGGTGGAGTCCGAGATGGAGTCTGAGGTGGAGTCTGAGATGGAGTCCGAGGTGGAGTCCGAGGTGGACCCGAGATGGACCCAAGATGGACCCGAGATTGAGTTCGAGATGGACCCGAGATGGAGTCTGAGATGCAAGATGGGAGTCCGAGATGGAGTCCAAGATGGACCGAGATGGAGTCTGAGATGGAGTCCGAGATGGACCTGAGATGGAGTCCGAGATGGACCTGAGATGGAGTCCGAGATGGACCCGAGGTGAAGTCCGAGATGGACCCGAGATGGAATCCGAGATGGAGTTTGAGAAGGACCCGAGATGGAGTTCAAAGTCGAGACCGAGACCGAGACCGAGACCAGGACCGAGACCGAGACCGAGACCGGGACCGAGACCGAGACCGAGGCTGAGGCCGAGACCGAGCCCAAGTCCAAGTCCGAGTCCGAGTCCGAGTCCGAGTCCGAGTCCGAATCCGAGTCCGAGTCCGAGTTCGAGTCCGAGTTCGAGTCCGAGTTCGAGTCCGAGTTTGAGTCTGAGAGGGTGAAAGCCCAAAGCGTTCATCTCCCAGACCCTGGGGGGGTTTGGTGAGCTCCAAAAGTATAGTAGGGGGAGGACGGCAGTGGAGCCAGTTTGGCCAGGAAAGGCCAGTTTGGCCCAGGAAGGCTGTACCCAGTGTTGGGTGATGAGTTGCCCACTGGGAAGTCCAAGACTAAAGTGAACACGAACCGATAAGCAGGGTAGCTTTGTGAAGTGTTCAAGAGCCGGCTTTACTTCCCCCGGGAGATCGATTGGCCGATGCTCCCAGTCCAAGTGTGGGTGGCACTACCTACTTGGATACCTGGCGTGGCTCAATGGAACCTCACTCTAAGCCCATGGCTAGAGCACATAAAGGTGGAAGGCGGGGACAGTACCCATGAGGCTCGCATAGGGCCACGATGTTCCGAAATGTTGTCCCAAAGTCCCAGACTATAGAAGGGAAGAGGAGTAGTCCTCTGGAGTAGAGACCAAGGATACAGTCATGTGGCGAGGAAGTCCCAGAGGACTGTGGGACTTAGTGGTCGGGCCTGTGGGCCTCGATCTAGTGGTAGTGTTGGCGAACACGGCCATGAGCAGAAAGGGACTTGGTGGGGACCGGAAAAGGGGTATTGGGGAAGGTTATTCCCCATGTCTATGGGCATCCTAAGGATGCTAAGGAGTGGATTTGGGATGATCACTCATGGACGGATGGCCCAGTATTGGAGAGACGGGATTGCAATGCAGGTGGTGTTAGACCACCGATGTGACCAAGATGAATGAGCGTGGCCTAGCGTAATAGGCTCATATGTCAGTGGTACCTTGAGGTGTCGGTTATGGGATTGGACACGTGGAGCACTTGGACCAAGTGCAAAAGTTGAGTGGCATAGATGCCATTCTCGGGGCTAGCAAGCCCTAAGTCCTGAATGGGACTTATGGAGGTTGTGAATGAGACTCCTCCAGGTGGTCGGAGGTGCAGTTAAGTGACTAAAGTAGAATGGAAAAATTAGTCGCTTACAACTTGGTATCAGAGTTGTTCCTTAGTCTGACTTTTATTGGTGCTCATATATATCACCACTACTGTTGGCATCGGAAGGTCCGAAGAGTGGGCCTATCCTCAAGGAGTAGCAGGTCGGGAAGACATGGCTCTCCATTACAGTTTATGTGGGAGCTTGTAAACGAGGTGGTGGATAAAAAAGGGCCAATAATGGAATGACTTTGGGATCTTGGGAACAGTGCAAGGTTTTCCTCATTGAGTTGAGGATGTGATCCAGATGAGTGTTTGACTTAGAAAATTGGCTAAAGTAATTATTGTAAACAACTATAGTTGGGATCACGGGGAAGATAGAGACTCCAAAACGATAAAGGAGTCACAAGATTACCCTCATGAAGTTGAGGCTAGTGTTCATGAATTTGAGACCAGAATTAATGACCATGGGAGGTCAAATGTGGATGAGGACATAAGTCCTTGGAATGGTAGCTGGGCTACCTTGAATAAATGTTGGAACAACCCAAGGAGTTGGGGGTGTACTCAGAGGATAAGTTGGTATTCTCGGTCCTAAGGGGCAAAAGGTTGCCCCAAGAGAACAAATCAAGTGTCAGAATCACACTTGCAAAGATGGTCCTTGTGAGTAGGATTTGAATACAAGAAGTTGTATTCTAGTGAGCTAGCACCTCAAAGGTAGGACCTCATGGGTCATCGGATGACAAAGTCCAAAAAAGTTGGATGACTCAAATAGAGTCAAGGAATAATCTTAAAGGATTGATGGAAGCATTTGGACTAAGGTGTGTTGTACCCCACGAAGGATGGGGGGGATCATAGGATCCAAGGATGAGAATAGAGGGTATCTCATTGATGGCAGAATGTGCTATACTAAAGTCGTGGGAAAGGTGTTCCCCAAAAGAAAGCAACTTTGGCATAGAGTTGTGTGTGAACACTATGGTGTAGTGTTAACTGATAGTTGGAATGGAAAACGACTATTTTGGTCTTGGCAAAAGACCTAGACACAAGTAAGAACTGTCATAGAGGTAGGCTTGTGGAGCCGTTAGTGTGGAAACACTAAATGTGCTAAGGCGTGTTGCCTTGAGGTCAAGTTGGCGAGTTCATGAGAACCCCTTCCAAAGGAATCCTAATGGAAATGGGAATGGCATAGCCTAAGTTGGAAGGCATGCGGTTAGAGTGTGGAGACCCAAATAATGATGGAGGTGTGAAATCACCAGCAATGAGTTGTAAGACTTAACAACTATGAGACAACTAAGCAAAAGGTGCAAAATACCTGGTTAAATTGGTAGAAGGTAACTACCTAAGACTTCTTATGGGGATAAGGAAGTTAGATATACCCTTACAAGGGAGAAACTGCTTATGTTGCAAAATAGTAAGTTAATGTCGTAAAGGGAATGCTCATTGCTAAAGAAGGCCATCATTGGGACACCCAAACACTAAAAATACTAGGAAATGGTGTTTGGTGTCGCGAGGGCATTAGATAAGGCCCAAGGGACTAAGTCCCTAGTGAACAATGGATAGAAAGTGCTATCCAAATGTCTAAGGTTTTGGAGATGGGAGAAATTCGTCTACCCGATTTGGACAAAGCCAAAAATGGGATTTTGGCAAGGCTAGTGAGCATATAAGTAGCAACGTTAATCCTAGTGTGTGGGATTATAAAGTGAATATGCCCAGATTGAGGAACCACTCCCTAAGCTATTGGGTAAGTTCATTCTTATGAATACTTGCTAAGGCATGGTAGAAGGTGCAAAGCTATCCTCCTAATCTAAAAGAGAATAACCAAAAGAAATGTGTGAGGGCAAAAGGCAAGTAGTAAAGGGATAAAACCAAACCATAGGAAGCAAAGGGCATAACTTAGGATGGTTATACAAGGTGGGAGTGGAAAATCAAATGGGTGATCGAGTGTGTTGTTGCTAGCAACTATATTGCCATGGAGAGTCTAAAGTATGGAATTGTTCATACTAGATCATATGGCAATTAGAAAGCTTGCGAAAGGAGAAGCCTTAGCAAGCTAAGGGATAGAGTTCTTTCAAGGTTCCTAAAGATAATTCTAGGTAATGTAGTATTTAGAAAGCCAAGTGTAAATGGTTTGTAAAACGCGCAAAATCAGAGTGGCACAACAAAAACATGGTTTTGAAGCTTGCCATAAGGCAATGCTATCAAGGTTAGGGAAGTAGTTCCTGAAGTGTTCAAAGGGATGACTTTGAACGAAAGTCAATGGTCAAGGACTTTCACACTTATGCATGAAACTATATTACATTAGTCGGATGACTTGCTAAGCGAGAGTGGCAAGTCAGGGGAACCAATCCCCTAGTTGAAGGTGTTAACTTAAAAAAGGGTGGCCCATAGGGCCAAGCATGGAGGAGTCCATGCATGATCATAAACTTGTCAAGTGAGAGGACTTGGCAATTTGGAGGGATTAGGTTCCTAAGCTATGATCTGTAGCGCACTTTGGAAATAAATTGGTGCACCGGCGTGGGGAGTCACACCAGGCATCTAGGGTGATGCCGTCCGTAGATGCATATACGGAGGTTGGGTTCGAGTCCCAACCCTTTAGTGCTTGGGTTCGTGTCCCAAATCACTAGGGCGTGGTGATGGTTTGGAATATGAAGACACTCATTTTTCAATGGTCATGGACTCTCAGTGAGGAGATTGGTTTGGGCACACTGCCAAGCGAGGGATGCCTCGAAGTCGTGATGCACGGTTAGATTGTTTAGTGTGGCTCGACATATCTAACTTGAACACTTTGGTGCGAGTGGTACCAAGCACGTGGTGAATGAGATGGGGACACCCAGTCTCAGTTGCTACGGACCCTTAGCCGGAAGGGCTGGCTTGGATGCACTACCAAGTGTGGGGGATGCCCCCGGGGTCATGGTCAACAACTTAAAGGTCTAAAGGAATTAGTACCTATTGGCAAACTTATTAAGGTGCCAAGGTTAGATCATTAGGTGATCTTATAGCTAAAACAAGGACAAGGTCCTTGTAAAATTAACGGATAAGGTTCCTAGTTCAAAATGTTGAATTGAACTATTGATGATACTGTGGCTTGGTCAAAGTGACCAAGTGGGAGGAACACCTAATGGAAATGATCCTTGGCAATGCGATGGCATAGTGAGTCCGAAGAAAGTAATCTCTATAAAAGACCCATGGGAGGGTCACAAAGTTGGGCTAGGGATAGAGCCCACAGTAGAAAATGCTAAAGAAACTTATTAGGGGTGAACATCCTCTGGACTTAGCAAAACAAAGTCTTTGCTGTGGAACTGAAAGGATACCTTGAGAATGGAGGTAGCGATCCGATGTTACTAGGTGCAACAATCAAGGATAGGAGCAAAAGAATAAAGGCTAAGAAAAGAGCCATGGGAATCGTGGGAAAGAATCCAAAACGCAAAGTTAGTCCAAGAATGCTAATGTATTGGGTGCTAACAAATTGTGGGAAAGGCAATGTATGTCCAAGGATGGATCCCCAATTGCTCCGATTTGGCAAAAGTGGAAGCTCCAAGGCAAGGAGCGGTAAAGTAGCCAAATGATAGGGACGTGGACAGCCTTAGCACAAATTAGGATACCTGGAACTTAGTGCCAAAGGTCACACCAAAATGGGAAAGAGGATGATGGTGCCCTCAAATAGAGAACTTCCAAAGATGGGGAAGGGGAGTTGTACGATATGTGTAATACAAGGTGTCGAAGACACTTAGGAAATTGACTCTAACAAGTCAAATTTAAAAGTTTCAGAGTGCAAGTTTATATCAATGGGAACTGAGGCTACTTAGGAGTAAGTAGTGGGATTGAGATAGAGGAGGTGCCTTTAACAGGTTTAGCAAGAACTAAACCAATAAAAGGGAAAGAACCACCATAGGTGGTCGATCGAGTCTCTATGTCCGACAGGCTATGTGCCTTAGAGGATGGAGAAGGCATGGTGAGCCTTTAGTGTCATACCATTAACGAATATTGGCTAGGTGCTAAGTGTAAGGAACCGACTCCCCGAGATGTCGTAGGCTAAAGGATCCCCGAAAGCATGACCGAAATGACAAAGAGTTCATCGGATGGGACTGAGTTGAAGATTGAGTCCAAGACCGACTCTGAGACCGAGTTCAAGATAGAGTCCGGGATCGAGCCCAAGGCCAAATCGGAGACCAAGTTCGAGACCGAGTTCGAGACCGAGTTCGAGATAGAGTCCGAGATCAAAATCAAGTTCGAGACCGAGTTCGAGGTCGAGTCCGAGATCGGGTCCAAGATCGGGTCTGAGATCGAGTTCGAAATCGAGTCTGAGACCGAGTCCGAAGTCGGGTCCGAGATCGAGTTTGAGACTAAGTCCAAATACTAATACAGGTTAAGGGGTGAAAGCCCAAAGCGTGTGTCTCCCAAAGGGGGGGAAGGGGGGGGGGGGGGGGGGGGGGTTGGGGTCCCTTACGGGGGTCCCAAAATTATTTATGGGTTGTGGGGGCCCGGGACCCACCTTTGAGGGACTCTTTCGTGGGGCTTTCCAACTGACTTTAGGGTTGAAACCGGGGGCCAAGGGCCCTTGGGGGGGATGAACCTGGGGCTTTGGGGGGGTTTTAAGGGGCCCCCCGGGTAATGGTTTAAAGACGCTCCCCCTCCCCAAAAGGGAAATGGATGGGGGGGCCCCCCCCTTAGGGGAGGGGGGGCCCCCAAATTGGG